>NC_136508.1:103799916-103954916 GCF_053919585.1 Euprymna scolopes
GTATGCCGAAGAGGAGTAGGACTCCGAAACACGCGTGTCCATAGATTACTTTAAAAAAAAATAATAAATAAATAAATAATAATAATAATAATAATAATAATAATAATAATAATAATAATAAATAAATAAATAAATAAATTTTAAAAAATACGTCCAAATAAAAATGGGCGATTTTAAGTAAAACACCAGATCTCCGAGGCGGAGACGATAACTATAATATCGTTTAAACAATCAACAACAAAAGCTATATATATATATATATATATATATATATATATATATATATATATATATATATATATATATATATATATATATATATATATATATATATATATATATATATATATATAAAATTAGTTTTTGGGGTTTTCTTTTTTTGAAAAAGAAATTCAAAAGAGTGTTCCATTGTTAGAAAAATTCGAAAATAGGTGCGTAATATTTATATTTTGTTGACAGGAGGTTTTAAAGGAGATGTCATTGGTACCGTCGGTTTCAAACCCGATAATTAAGACCGTTTTAGATACCCATACTAAGCTCTCTTCAGCCAATATACTTCCGTTGTTTTATGATTTTTGGTAAGCGACGATATGGAAAAATGGCTTTACCAGTGATAGCTGAATTAAAATAAAGGTTTGGATTATCGGTAATTATCGGTAATTATCGGTAATTATCGGGGTATTCTGAGACAAAAATTTACTAAGATCATCTCCAGACTCATACACTGAATTTTTGTAAATTTTAAAGAAAATCTGTTCATCCATTCGGAGTCTATATAAAGGTACTCGCACAAACACACAGAGAGGCAAAGTTTCATTTATATAATTGTCGAGATATGTTTCCCTGATTCATAACGTTTTCATCTAAAATTCTCTGTTAATATGCAGAATGTAAAAAATATGCATAAACAGTCTTAAGCGTAATAGTAAGTAAAATCAACCATCTCCATAGAAACCATGTAAAATGAATAAGTAATTAATTTCTCAAAGCAATATGAAAATTAGTAAACCTTTATAGAGTCGATGACATATCGACGCCAGAGTATATTAAAATGCTTTAAATACCAATGTAAGAAAAAGAAAAAAAAATTATAGATATATAAATAGACTAGCAGTCCGCCCGGCAGTGCCCAGTCGTAAAATATGCTTAAATATGATATTTTAATTAATGCAGATTTCGAAATTTTTATAAGCTATTGAACCCGGTAAATAGTAAGTATTTACAAAGTTAAAAAAAACTACACGTGTGCTACCACCGAAAATAGAGACCGAAACGTTTCGCTTAAGATTTATTTTTCCTTTGACGTTAATGCCTGAGCTATGAATACATGTTTGATTCCAAACTAAAAATTAAAATATAAACCAATAGCTATTATGTAAGGCATCCATATTCATTAGTCCGTCGTTCGACCTTTACGTGACAAATTCCTTTTCTTTTTAAATTTACATATTTTGCACCGATTTTCCCAGGGTAAAACTCAAATATAAAGTTTCACCTTATATGTTAAGTGCCATATCTATGGACCAACAAGCTAACAGATGAATTTGGTAGACAACTTTTTAAAACAAAATATATATATATATATAGATATAGATAGTAATTTATAAAATATATATGGCGATTAAGCTACACTGAATATTCTGCGTTTCATCCACTATAGGATTCGTCAGGCTTATGCGCGAATTCTGTGGTTGCTTCTTGTTTTTATATATGTTGAGGATTTCTATTTAGCCAATCAGCTTTCTAGTATCCACCGCGCCCCTTACTATCAGCCAATGGGCATGCATTTTATCGAACAAAGGATCTGTTTTTGAATTAGGTTAGTGGTTTTCCCTATACATACATATATATATATATATATATATATATATATATATATATATATATATCCGCATGCACAAATATATATATATATATATATATATATATATATATATATATATATATATATATATATATAGAACGATGTTGGGTTTATCATAAAATTTTCACGCAAATATTACACAAATATAATTGCACGTAATGGCAACTAAAAAGGATCATCCCGTAAACAAACAGAAAAAAAACTAATAGGGAATTAATTAAAATGAATGTTTAAAAGAATATGCAAATTAGCTTGATCTTCTGCAGATGAATGCAATTCCACTATCCATTTATAAGAAAATTGTATTTTTTTTATTTTTAGATAAGTAGGAAAAGGATTACCTTTTTCTGTTGTTCCTGGCCTTTCGGCCGGGATAATTTGTTTACTTCTGGAGTGACAAGGATTTCCAACGACCCCCACACCCCCCTTTTGTGTTGGTCTTGTGCCTAAGTTTTTGTTCACGTTGATTTTTTTTTAACCTGAATAAGAAAAGTGTAGTATCTGTTCTGATGCTTCACTTACAGGAATTTGTCATCGGTTAATGGAGGGGAACCCCTCTATACTGAAACAATTATTATATTTGGTCTCTACCAGAGTGCCCCTTTTGGCTTCTTTTCGGGGAGCTGGTTTTACCCCACATTATAAACGACCTTGTGTCACATTTTGCTTTTGGTTGGGAAGCAAATAAATACTAATGGAAAAAAGGGTTTTTAATATGAACACCAATACACAAAAACACCAAATTAGTAGGAGTATAGTTATATTATCTAGCGAGATAAACATGTGTGTCTTTCGTCTGTTTTTTAACAATAGGAGGCATTACCTGTATTACTGCCGTGTTAAAAAATATATCCATACTTATTATCGTATATTTGGATTATTCGGACTTCTGTTTTTTTTTCTTTTTTCAAAATGTTTCTGTCGAGGTAATATCTTACCATCCACATGTATATCTTGGCAAACTCGGTTATCTGTATCAACGGAATTCTTTCATTCATGGCGGTAGCATGTTCTAGTTCCGTCAGTCATCCTAATCACAATTGTATTTTGAGTGTCGCCCGCAATAAGTATTGGCCCTTCAACCTCCCGAAAAGTGTAATTTTCAAATAAATTTTACCAAGTACTTTATCTGCTATCCAAGCATAGTTTATAAAAGGGGTCAAGTATATATTAAAAACATATTCAAAATTCTTTCAGTCTAGTTAAATTCACTAATCTGCTGGCCGAAGACAAAACAGTTTCTACACTTGTGTCATATCTTACGAAAATAATTATATCACTGAATATTTGCAACAGTGATAAAAATTGAAGACATATTTTTTTACGAAAATAATGGAAGGAAATTGGACAATATTTTCTCATTTTATTTCGATTATTTCGGTCTTTCTTAAAAAAATACCGAAAAAAAGAATTTCCGCACGATATAAAAGATAAATACCATTCAATAAAATAAATCATTTTTATTCCTGCAACTATATACGGCATCGTGTATATTTTCGATAGCCATTATTAAAATAATTATTTCCCAAAACCGATTCGGAAACGACAATTTATTTTATCTTTCAATACAAAAAAAGCTGTAATAATTTCAGCGTATTTTTCTTTTCTTTTTTTTTTCATTTTTTCGTACATATCCCACAACGAAGTATATCATAACCGAAAATAAATGACTATAAATATATGAACGACGTCCCAAAAGTAATGTCTGCTATTTTTTTATTTTTCACCGATGGATGAAGGGGGATTGGAACATTCATTTTTATGACGACTGAAAGGTCCATCTCTCTGTTGTGGGTATTGACGGTGTGAGACTCTTAGAAACGAACTGCTGTCATTGACGTACACCAGAAAGAAAGATCCGTCATTGAATTGATTTTTGCAGAAAACATTGAACCGATAAATGTTTATCGGTGGATGTGTAATGTGCACGAATCCAATGCAGTTGATGTCAAAACAGTTAGAAGATAGGTTCGTCGATTTCAAATTAGCGACATAGATGTAAGTAGCAAAGCTCACTTCAGACCTTTATGAGCGAGGCAACAAAGTAGCTTGCGAAATCGCATGCTGTTACATATATGAATATGTTGTGATTATCATGTTTTAGCTTGGCTGTATAAACGAAAAGTTAGTTTCGTTCTAAAATGAACACGAGACACACTTTTTTATGATTTCACTATAGATTTGTTTTTTTAAAAATCAAAACAAAAGTGACAATTAACATCAGAGCGCGGCCTTCGGGTCGGGATCAAAGTGTAGTATCTGTTCTGCAGATGCTGCACTTAAGATAATTTGTACCAGCCAATGGAGGGGAAACCCTCTTTACTGGGACGATTATTATTTTTGGTAACCAGAGTGCCCCCTTTTTGCCTACTTTTAGGGGAGCTGGTTTTTACTCCACATTAAAAACGGCCTTGTGCCTAATTTGCTCTAGTGGGGAAGCAAATAAATACATTAACAGTGGAGCGCGGCCTTCAGGCCAAGATCAAAGTATAGTATCTGTTCCGGCAGATACTGCAAGCAAAGAACATATGTGGGAGCAACCCCACAGATAAGACCTTGGTAAATGTAGGGGCAACCATTCATACCAAGTATCACTATCCAGCTCCCCCACTCCCCGGGTAGTTGGTCCCCATTTCCTCTTTACTCTTCACATTAAAATTCGGCCTTGTGCCTAATTTGCTCAGTGGGGGAGCTAATAAATATCTCAAATTGTAGTATCTGTTCTTCAGATGCTGCACTTAAAATAATGTGTACCAGCCAATGGAGGGGAAACCCTCTATACTTGGACAATTATTATTTTTGGTAACCAGAGTGCCCCCTTTTTGCCTACTTTTAGGGGAGCTGGTTTTTACCCCACATTAAAAACGGTCTTGTGCCTAATTTGCTTTGGTGGGGAAGCAAATACGTTGACATCAGAGCGCGGTGGAGGTTCGTGGAGTAAGGGTGTCGACCGGTATTTGTCGCTCTGTTTTTCTCCTCTCTTTTCTCTCTTTTATTTATTTCTAAAAATTGACCTGAGGACCTTTTTCTCGCCAGCTTTGTTTATTGTTTCCCAAACTCTCTGGGTCAGAGTTCTCGTGTCGATTGACCTGATTACCTTATTTTCGACAGCTTGGTTCTTTCGCTGGTTTTGGTCAAACCCATTTCCTGGCCGATGTAAGTCATATTGATACATTTTCCGGGACCATGAATAACCATGTTCCTGGGGTTGACTCATTGTGTCCTGGCGATTCCCTGGACACCTCCGTAACAACCGGAAATGGTAGTGACTATATTAAAAAAAAATCAGGGGCAAAGAAATGGTGTTCGTTTAATGGTTCACCTGCATCTTTGTAAGTCATTTCTTTTTTATACAGGAATCATCACATATCAAGGTCCGGAGGCCATTCGAGCATAAGAGTTAATGGGTATACATTAGTCAATGTGATTATAACGTAGCAAACACAAGTAGTGGATTTTGTAAGTTTGATTACTTAAGGGGACGGTTACTCAAGAACTTGTTTACATTGGACTTGAAACAATCAGATTGTAGTCAGCTGCAAAGCAGGCAATCGGAAGAGAATTCCCCAGGCGTTCAGTTCTAAGAAAGAAGCTTTGTTCATGGAATCTCCGTTTAGGTTTTGCACAGCTAAAGAGTGTGGAAAATTATAGATAGTGGTTTTCGCTAGACGAGTGTTTTTCGTGAAAGTTTGGCGAGGAGGGACCATAGATTGAAGCTCAGCAGAGCATTTGCCATGAAAATAACGATAAAGCAGGGACAGGATCGCAAAGTCTATTCTGTGGGAAACAGGTTGCAGGGAAGAGAAAAGAGTATCCCCCACTAAGTTACGAAGTCTATTTTGAACTCTGTTAAACTGCTTAGTGTTTAAGTTTAAACAAAAACTGGCCTAACTTTTAGGAAGACTATGATAGTAACAATAAAAAAAAATATTTTCCTCATTTTTCATGAAACGTTTCTTAATATGTAGCGCACTGGGTAAAGTACGTGAAAAAATTAATTGTAAAAATGGTTTGCTCCTGACGGTTGAAGGTTCAATTCTCAATGTGGGTGAACGAAAAATACAATAACGAATTACTTAAGACTTCTATCCACTTATGGCTGACAGAACAAGAATATTCTACCGCCGTGAAATAAATCAAGGGCTCAGTTCGCAATCCCGTCAAAATTCCCGAGTTCGACAGAAACAGTTTCGAGTTTCGACAGAATACACTAGTGGGAGGTTAGAGTTTCCATCGGCCGAAACGTTGCGAGAATGACACTCAAGATATGAACAGTAGTTCGAGGATTCAAGATAATTCGATTTTTTAAAATTATATATGTGTATTCGAGTATTTCTAATAGGATACCTGCTTTTCAATCGTCCTACATTTGCTGTGTTTTTTTTTTGTGTTTTTTTGCGGATGGGAAACCATTCCGAATGCCATTTTTTTTGGAATTTCATTCCTAATATCTAATTAATAACTGAACCAAGGTAAGACTTGAAAGGACACAGAACAGTCCTGATACAGCACAATTTAATAACTATACTTACTATAAACCGACACAACTCTAATAATCCACAAATATAGATAAATATATACTTATGCACCCGTTTGCATCTTTATGATCTAATGAACCTTTCTATTTAAACAAGAAACCTAAAAACATATCAAATAAAATATATGTATATATATTTAATATTATATCTATATATAGTCATCCACATACAGTACTGTTTCGGAGTTCATCAGTGCGGATAGACAGGCAACTATCTCAAGTCAGGATTGAAACCCGCCCGCCTGTACGACAGTTAACGCTCCAAACCATTACGCTAATCGGCGGCTGATGTGTAAGTCGTGAATAAACGATGTTTTGACATCGTCCGAAATACCTAAGCTCGATTTGTTTACACAAAGAGCATCGCTTTATTATATTATATTATATTATATTATATTATATATACGGCATAATCACGTTGGCACACCGGTTCTCGCCATACCTTAAACAACGTTTGGGAATTCTAAGCGCTGTATGCGCTCTCCGTTCATCTCGGCATTGTTTCCAGTCGCCCTGTACCTAAACTATCACTGGTATGCAACAGTTAGGCGTGGTTAGAGACTGCGCAACCCTTGCCTCACAAATTTCACGCGCAGGCACCGTAATAGTGGGTATCCATAGTCTGTCAAGGCTGAAGGAAGCAACAATAAATATTCTAGTATTGCAGAAAGAATAAACAACCAAATAAAAAATGACAACCATCGAAATAAAATTTACATAGAGAAATAAAAATCTTTGCCACGATAATTTTTTTACATAGTAGTCACCACTGATCAAGGACCAGAAGCGACTCATGGGCAAGGGTTATTGCGTGTACAATAGTTATTAAGTGTACAATGGGATAATATCGTAGTAATCGTCTGTAATGGAGATTTGATAAAGAGTCTTACTTAAGGGGGCGGTTTATCAGGAATTTGTTTATGTTGGACTTCAAGACATCCAAGCTGTAGTCAGGTGGGAAACTGGTAAACGGAATAGCGTTCTACAGGCGTGCACTTCTAAGAAAGAAGCTTTGTTCATGGAATCTACGTTTTGATTTAAGCACGGATAAAGAGTGGCGAAAATTATTGACGAAAGTTTCAGCTAGACGGGTGTTTTTCGTGAAAGGTTGGCGAGGGAGTACAAGAGATTGGAGCTCAGACGATCACCTGCCATGGAAATAACGATAAAACAAAGACAGGCTCGCAATGTCTCTTCTGTGGGAGATATGTTGCAGTGAAGAGAAAAGGGCATCACTCACTAAGCCACGAAGTCTATTTTGTACTCTGTCAAGGCAGGATGGGTATTTTTAGCAGCTCCTGCCCAGCTGTGGCATCAGTACTCCATCCTTGGACGAACTTGGCTTTTATATAGATATATAATTGTATTAGCATGGAGATATCTACTAGAGCGGTAGAAGGATCGCACCATTTTTTCTGCTACCTTGGCAACATACTTGATGTACGTGTTCCATTTCAGATCAGGAGTAAAGGTCAACCCCAGAAGCTAGTCAAAACATGGAGCCCCCCCCACGACGAGAGCCATCCATTTCAATTGATACCAGATGGGGATCAGACGAGGTAGAGGAGATAATATAACTACCGATATTATTTAAATACTATAAATAAGCCTTATACTTGTCCAACTAACTGTTAACTTTACCATATGGACATTTGTTTTAGGTGTAAGCATAGATCAAAAGTGGGGAAAATTATTAATAGTGTACATATTTTATAAATAAAAATGAAGAATGAAAAACATGTAAAAACAAGAAAGAAATGATAAAACAGCGGGGAATAAAAAAAACAACAATAAATAAATATAATAAACAAAAAAATAAATGAATTCATTAATAATTAAGATTATCAATAAGAAACATGATGTCACCACCAGAAAAGAAAAAAAAACAACCATAAAAACCTAAGATAACGAAGTAGCGACGATAAGAGTATAATATCACTCCAGATCAAACAAAAACTTAGGTCAATGAATAACCGCCAAGTTAAAAGATAATCAATATCTCTCCAGTGCGACAGCTAAACAACACGAAATCGCCTTTATTCCTTCTTTCTGGTTCCTATTCCGAAACCCCTACTGCGCACAGTCACAAGCTATACACCCCACCTTCTTCCAGAACGTTAACTACGCCCAAATATTTTATAAAATTTATATAATTTCGTCTCCCGTTTCAATGAAGGTTTGTTTTTTGTTTTTTTTGCCTGATTAGGGATTCTTCTTGAATTAGGTTCCTCTGAAACATGTATGCACATATGTAACTAATAAAGTTTGTATAATAAACATATTATTTACCAGCTTTGTCCTGCATTGAGCACTCATTAATAGCATGTGAATTTTATTGGATTTACATCTTGGAAACCAATCGATACGATGATTATATACGCATACCTAGACACACACACACACACACACACACACACACCCACACACACTAGCTAGAAGTGGTATTTTAGCAACCACTCATATGAAGAGCACTTTCTTTTTAGTTTACGGAATAACCTTCGGATTTGGCGCAAATATCGCAAAATATGGTATATATATATATATATATATATATATATATATATATATATATATATATATATATATATAATTACTTTACTTAATCTCATAAATTAATATACGAAGATATAATTTCATGAGTAAATTTGTCAGTATTTACTTCAACAGTGCTCAATACATAGGTAGAGCTGATGAGAATGAAACGCGGAATATTTTGTGTAGCTTAATAACCATATATATTTTCATACTTTACTATATATATATATATATATATATAATGTTCCTTATTATAATATATATATATATATACATGTTTATATTATGTTCCTTGATATTATAAAATAATAAAAATAATAATAATATGAGGTAGGCATATAGAGAAGTGATACACGAATTACCATTAGCATATTAAGCGATGCTCTTTGTGTAAAAAAAATTGAGCTTAGGTATTTCGAACGATGTCAAAACATCGTTAATTCACTACTCGCACAGCAGCAGCCGTTTAGCGTAATGGTGAGAAGTCTTGGCTATCGTACGTTTTCGATCCTGGCTTGAGGTAGATGCCTGATAAGCTGTGATACAGCGAAACATTACATTATATATATATATAATATATATATATATATATATATATATATATATATATATATATATATATATATATAACGAGCAATTTATTTCAGAAATAAATTTTTAGCTTCTTTTAAAAACCTCATCAATTATTCTAAAGTTATTGATTCTTTTTTTTCCGTGTCACTTAAGCGTCAAATTAGAGTAATTACCAACGAAATAACGTCATTACTAATTGCCTCATTTAAAAACAATCAATTTATGCTTTAATTATTTAAATTCTGTGTTTAATCTCATATCTAATATCTTCTTTTGTCTGTCCGTTCCATTTTGCCTCGGAGACTAATGAGCCGATTTGGCTGAAATTTTATTATTCAAACATAGTTAAGTGGCAGTATACTCATTTAGAACTGCTTTAAAGCTCACCGCTTACTCATTTTCCAGCCAAATTTCAAACAATTATTACATTTTATAGATCACCTTCTAAGAATTATTGTGAAAAAAAGATTGTGTTTTTGTTCAGTAAAAAAAGCTATGATGAAATTTCTGGTGTTTAAAATCGTAAAAATATGTAAGGCGGTGAGCGACGCTGTTTCTAGTTTCAATAGCAAACATGTTGCTTCAGAGACTACTGCTGCTACTAATTCACTGCTGGCGCGAAAAAAGAAGTAACAAGCAAACAGAGTGAATGAAAGCATGTATTGGAGATAATTCGGGGGTATTTTAAGAAAAGATATTATTACATATGTGCTTATTGGGGCAAAAAAATAAGACTGAAATTAAATAAAGAACACGTGAATTTTTGGAAGCCTAGAAAATCATGGATTACAATAGACAAATGGGAGCCTGAAACGTAATATGGTTAAGCTTAAAGATGGAAAAGAAAAGGACATGATATTCTAGTAAAGAATGTACTAAAGTAAGGACGTAAAATTTTGCAGCATTAAGATTTTTAAAGGTTCAATTTAATACTTAATGCTTAAGGATTTTAAGTCATAAATTTGTTATATTTTTACTAGAATATCTTGTCCTTTTCTTTTCCAGTTCTAACAACTAGTCATTTACTTTTCCATGTTTAAGCTTAACCATATAACTTTTCATGCTCGCATTTTTCTATTGTAATCCATGATTTTTCCAGCCTTTCAATAAATTCACTTGTTTTTTTTTTTGTTTACATTCAGTCTTAGTTTTTGCCCCCATAAACACTTGCCATAACAACGTAATGGCACTTGTCTGCTTTCAATAAAATCCTCTAATGATGAAATGCAGCGAACCTCGTATTATAGTATCCGTTCAATTTCGAAAGACAAAGGATACCCTCAGTAGGGACAGCTGCGCCTGTAACTGTGAGGTAAGGTTTGCGCAATCGCTATGCAGGCCTCTTATGAATAAAGGCTGTTTTAGTCCAGTGGCAAGAAGTCCAGTGGCAAGAAGTCCAGGACGATTGGAAACAATGCCTAAATAAGCGGAGAGCACATACACCTCCTTAAAGTAAAAAATGGTCACCCATTAAGTATTGACCAAGTTCAACGTTACTTAACTTAGATGATCTAACGAGAACCGGTGTGTCAACGTGATCATGCCGTACATCCATTCAATTAGGAGTAAGGGATTAATAAGGATTACTCATTTCATAACAACAGAATATTCTTTTCATTTTTTTTTATTTTGTCACTTATTTATTAAATATCTTTTATTATTATTTAACTATTTTTGTTAAGATTATACTTTATCCTTACCAAGTATAGTTAATTATTTTTCTTAGTTATATATTTATTTTTCAGTTTCTTGTATTTAATATATCTGACTATGCAGTTCTCTGATTCTTCGATTTTTTTAGGTTTGAAACCCGATGGTATCTTTATTGTATATTTTGTATAATCCTGCCTCTTCTTCTGTGATGAGAAGCACTGAGATTCGAAATGTTATAGGCTAAAAAGTGCGTGCTCTCTTATTTGTTTCTTTCTGACTAAATAATATTAAGTAGTATGGAACTTTCATTCTTCATCCTTTATTTAATTGCTCCTCTTAACGATGTTGAGCTTTATCTATCTTGACGAGTTTTGTTTTGTTTAAGGTATATTATCGGCTAGCTTCTTTGTATGATTATATATATATATATATATATATATATATATATATATATACATATATATATATATATATATATATAGTCTTGGAAGTAAACTATATAAAAACTTATTTAATTTCTCAATTTTTTTATCATTCGTTAGAAAACTATTTAATCAGTAAGTCATTAAATAACCTGGAATTAATGCATTAACATGCTCTCGAGAATTCACTGTAGTACTAATGCTAATTTAAAGGATCATCGGCTGTTTACCATGAAAAACTGTTTCGGGGAGTTAAAAACAAAACAGTATATTAAATCATGCCGCCCCAGCACTATTGATCAAGCACCACCTCCCTTAATATCAAAAACAAAAAAAGTTCCAGATATAATATCTAGTCTGCTACTCTTAATTAATTCGGCTAGCCTATTCATGATATAAAAAATGTCTTCATTACCTGTGAAATTCGTCTGTTTCCAAATTGAAAATAGATATTTATCTGTGCCTAAACCTAAACGTAGACTCCATGAACAAAGCTTCTTTCTTAGAACTGCACGCCTGTGGAATTGTCTTCCGTTTTCCTGCTTTCCGGCTGACTACAATATGGTTGTGTTCAAGTCTAAAGTAAATAAGTTCTTGATGAGCCGTTCCATATAAGTTATTAAATTTACCAAATTTTCATTACTAATGATTACTATATTGACCAATTTCTACTGTACACTCTTTAACCCTTATCCTTGAGTGGCCTCTGGGCCTTGATAATGTGGTGATCCCTATGTAAAAAAAAAAAAAAAAAAAAAAAAAAGATATATTTTCTTTAATTTACTAGTGTTGTATTTATAAGATTAGGATTAATAAGATTAATATTAATGCTTTTACTTATCACCCCGGTTATGATTAGTAATTTATATATTTATATTGTTATTTATTTAAAATTAAAAATATATAAAAGTTAAAAATATTTATATATACACTATCATTTGTATATATTTCATACATTATATATATATATATATATATATATATATATATATATATATATATATATATATATCATAGATTCTATATTAATATGTTTTCGTTTTTTATATCATTTAAAAACAGTAATCTTTGGACATACATGATTTGAGATTCCTGCCTCTTTTCAGCGGAGTTTGACTGCGCCTTTAGGAATCGAAACCCACCCCATTTTTATTACAGTCCGGCACGTTCCCGTTACGCTATGAAGTCTTAGAAAATTGTACTGTTGAATTCTATCGTTTATAAACTTATGTAGATTTCTTATTGTATTTTTACACAATAAATACGTTTAATCAGCGTCTTCGCTTCGAAGATCGTTTTATTGTGTATGTGTGTATGTGTATGTGTGTGTGTGTATGTGTGTGTGTGCATAACACCTAGAGACAATCAGATCATTTGCCGCTTTCTCATTATCTCTCTCTCTCTCTCTCTCTCTCTCTCCCTCTCTCTGCCGAGTTTTGTTTTTAGAAAGTGAATATTCTTTTAATAAGACTTTTTAAAAGCAGATTTCTTTTGGGTTAATGTTATTTGTTTTTAATAATCTATAATATAAATCTTACCTGTCTGTTTAAATGTATATATGTAAGTATGTATGTCTACCTAAAACTTTCGACAGAGGCGACGGATTTTCAGGAGATCGCTATCGTATTAAAGTGCGACCCTTCGGGCGACAAATATCGGGAAATTAGCTAAAAATATTAATTGCTTCATCCTCAACCGGACACTCTTTTACAATGAGGGGTTGCGTTTTTCGCCGATATGTTCAAAAGTCATCCCCTCTTTTTGATCGACTAGACTTAATTTAAATCTTCATTTCTGCCCGTTCGGTGATGGACGCAACAGACAAGGCCGTCACTTTTTTTTTTTTTACATTTTTCTTTCTTCGCGGTATGGGTTCGAGCCAGCCTGCCTACTATTTCATTTTTTTTTTTTTTTTGCTCAACAAACACCTCCAAACACCCGGGCAACGCCGGCCACCTAGCACTCATTCTATAAAGAATAAATTTAAAAAAAATAAAACTGATGTTGATTTCTGAGATTTACATAAAGGCTGGAACCATAAATAAGTTTAGTTTCTTATGTTTGATAGACTTGTGCAGCAAATGCTATAATACTACGTAACACTTGATTACATATGACAATCTTCTGAGTGTTGAATAAAGTATTGCGTTCGAAATTCGGTCTATGATAGATTTTTCAAAAGTAATGCCTCCAATTTTTCCGCCTGAGTATATCAGAGGTTATTGCAAATTGCATTTTTATGATTACGGAACTCATGCCATCATGAATTGAATGTTTGATTGTTAACAATTTACGAATGTCCGTCGAATGGAAATCGATTAATATTTATTAATAGTGAAAGCAAAGAAAAAAAAATTAAATAATTACAAAAATGCAAAATGATGAAATAGATTGAGAAGCTGAACGGATTCGATGGAACAAAATGTAATATCTATATCTATCTTAGAGGTTTAATATATATATATATATATATATATATATATATATATATATATATATATGAGAGCAACTAGTTAATAAAACATGTAATATCTATATCTATCTTAGATGTTTAATATATATATACATATATATATATATATATATATATATATATATGAGAGCAACTAGTTAATAAAACATGTTAAAAAAAATTGCAAAAGAGTTAAAAACATATTTAATCTGAAAAGTAAACACTTAATAAGTGGATAGTTCTTAATCCGTGGAGTTTCGAAGAAATACTTTCCTTCTCATCAGAGTGTAGGAATTAGCAAAATGCAGGATCGGTTTTTGCATACAAAAGTTTTTGATGAAACTGCAAGTAAGTCAAAGATCTTACTTGATAACAAAAAGTGAAGCAGAGGGAATATGGTGAAGAAAAAGGTGATTTCATGGGAATGGATAGTTCGGTGAAAGGTAAATTATCCAATGACGGTATTTGTATGCAAAATCCGATCCCGTATTTTGCTAAGTCCTACCCTCTGATGAGAAGATTTTTTCTTCGAAACTCCGCGGATTAAGGACTATCCACTTATTAAGTGTGTGTTTTTTTCGACTAGATATGTTTTTAACTCTTTTTCAAAGTGTTTTTAACATGTTTTATTAACTAGTTGCTCTTCTTATAAGCTCTATCTCCTATTTGGTATTATCGAGCTTTTACATCTGGTTGAGATTACTTTATAAATATTAATTCTTTAATATTCATAATATACCATCTTGGATCATTTTGGTAAATTAAATTGTAATTTTTATTTTATATATATATATATATATATATATATATATATATATATATATATATATATATATATATATATATGCATGCTTCTCACAGTGTTCTTTGTGAGAGATATCCCGTCATCTGTATTTGACTTCAATTTTTACAAATTCGATATACGAGAGATTCTGGAAATCATGCCTCCTATTTTTCCTTCTGCCAGAATTAATCAGAGGTTATTACAAATTTCATTTTCATGATAGTAGAACTAATGCAATCATGATCTGAAAGCTTTATTATTGTTTTATTGCCGATACTGACGGTGTGAGGCGCTAAGAAAACAACCCCTGCAATAGAAATCAGGAGAAAAGATGCGTCATTGTATTTCTCTATAGACAATAAAAATAGACCGATCATAATTTACTGTGGAATGTTGAATGTTTACGAATCCGATGTATTAGGTGTTTGACCACCCAGGAGATGAGTACGTCGAGTTCACGGTGACGTTATAAATATAACGAGTTACTCTGCTGGAAAATAGAAAAAACT
Organism: Euprymna scolopes; assembly: GCF_053919585.1. Taxonomy (NCBI): domain Eukaryota; kingdom Metazoa; phylum Mollusca; class Cephalopoda; order Sepiida; family Sepiolidae; genus Euprymna; species Euprymna scolopes. The sequence goes on from NC_136508.1 coordinate 103,815,246, forward strand.
GTTTATATTACTTGTTTTGTTCGGAATTTTGTTCTTTTTTTAGTGTTATTTGTGCAACGTTTCGGTCGGTTTGACTTTCGACTGTTGTCAGCCATATTGGCTGTTTTTAAAATGAACAAAATGGCAAAGTTACTTAAACTCTCGGCGAATGAATGGTCATAATTCCATGTCGACACTTATTAGGGTTGTCTGTTCTTTTGTCAACCATTTCTTTTTTCTTTTTTCTTTTTTTTTACATATATAAAACCGTAGCCATAAAACAGAGACCAACTCCAGAAAAACGAAAATATATTAAGGAGCCCGATTTTTTTTTTCAAAGACAGCAACTACTATGTCTGACGACGATTGAAGGCGAAACCGACCAAAACCTTGCACAAAAAGATAAAACTCAAGATGAGAGCCATAGTCCGATCATAAAAAGTAAAATTAACAATCAGCTCTAACCTAAAAATTTAAGATTATTAGAAATATTTATTCTATGTATCAGATCTTCTGAACATATGTTTTATCGTTTATGATTTAATGTACTGTTATGTAGTAAGTCGGACACAAGAAAGTGCCGATTTATCTATTTAGTTATCCCTTTCTGTATCTATCCATCTCGGTCTATCTATCTACCTAACTGGAGAGATGAGCGGGAGATTAATATGAAGAATATTTATCAAATCTGTTAAAATATGGTAAAATCACAACATAGACACGTTTACCGGAAGAGCTAGTCAGCTGATCAGATCTGCATGTGAGTCAGGTGATCAGGTTAGCTGGAGATAATTGAGAGTGTGAGTTTGGTCGTTGAGCAGAGCGGACTGTTTAAGAGGTACTCCCCCCTCCTTTCACTGGGAAGGGCGCTGACGTGTGTGAAAATAGAGACCTTGAAGTAAACAACGCAAGCAAAGGTATTCACTTTCCTTTCTTCTGCGATCGTCACCTGGGCAGTGAATAAAACTATATAAAACTAATCATCGTCTTGGAGTCAATGTGTTTCATCCAAACAGGTTCCAGCCTCCCCTCCAAGAACAAGATGAATTCCAGGTAGACAAGAACAACGACGCATGTTGTTATGTCCAAAATTGATGTATCACACACACACACACACACACACACACACACGCACATACACATACACACGCGCATAGGAACAGTAAGATATAATATCATAACTAGACAGCAACAACATAAAATAGGGTTAAAACAGTGAAGAATCACCGACAATAAACATTTAGTGACACGTATACACGTCAGGATGAACCCTTCGTCTCAAGTACGCATATCCACATTAAGACAATGATACAACATACGCCGTTTTCGTGCTTTTGGGATTTTTTTACAAAAGAGGCACCATTATCAAGGCCCGGAAGCCACTCGGGGATAAGGGTTATTACGTGTACAGTAATCAATGGGATAGTCTCGAAGTAATCGTTAGTTTGGAGATTTGATAAAGTGTCTTGCTTAAGGGGACGGTTCATCAGGAATTTGTTTATGTTGGACTTGAAGACATCCAAGCTGTAGCTAGGTGGGAAACAGGCAAACGGAATAGCGTTCCACGGGCGTGCACTTCTAAGAAAGAAGCGTTGTTCATGGAATCTACGTTTTGGTTTTGGCACCGATAAAGCGTGGGGGAAATTTTGGACAGTGGTTTCAGCTTATCGTGAAAGATTGGCGAGGGGGGGACCAGACGAACACTTGCCATGGAAGTAACGTTAAAACAAAAACAGGCTCGCAACGTCTCTCCTGTGGGAGAGTGGTTGCAGGGAAGAGAATAGGGCATTCTCTACTAAGCCATGGCGTCTATTTTGTACTCTGTCAAGGCAGGATAGGCTATTTTTAGCAGCTCCTGCCTAGATGTAGCAACAGTACTCCATCCTTGGACGTAATTGGATTTTTGTACACCAGAATATTGCAGTATGGACGAGGAATCAGAGTGAGAATGTTTGATTTATAACACAAGCCGGGACAAAACATGGTTAAGGAAAATACTTTACAAAAGTATAGGACTGTCTGATTTAAGAAAAATTGCATTCGTTAAAACCTGACTACATATTTAAATTATGTGTTTATTTCAAAATGTGTCAACATTTTTAAGCTATTTAACTTAATTAACCATGTCGAAATAATTTGTAATACTACTAATAATAATAGTTAAAACTTGGTAAAAAATATACAAAGAAATGCATTCCCAGAATTCCATTTCTAAATCGACCTCTTTTCTGTCCAGCCGTCATGAGGTTAGCACACGTATTTCTATCTCTCCGTAAATGGGGGGGGCTTCCCGTCCCTCAACACTAGTTAGGGTAGGTTAGTTAGTTTTGAAGAGCCTATTGCCTCGGGTTAATTGTAAAAACAATTATAATTTGTATATTGTATTGTAATATATTTTTTGTAAAATAAATAGTTAAGATTATAGAATATATATTACAATTGTGTCGCGTGTCGTTTTTTTTGCGTCTGCCATAAATGCCTTCATTGAAGAATGAGGTGGCCCTGAGAAAAAGGAAGATTCCAACCCAAATGTCACCAAAGGTCAAGACGTTTCCCGGGAGAAGAAGGAGCCACACAGCCACACCCAACACCTTAGGTATGCTTTTCCTATTGATAATCGGACCCTAATGACTTTCCCATCGTCACATCATCATAAGATCGTTTCTAAGACGATTAGTGTAACAGGTGAAGCCAGTCACATGCCAGTGACCGGCTGATATTATATCAATATTAATCTGTTACTTTACTAGCAGACTGTCCGGTGTTACCCAGTTGTAAAATACGCATAAATATAATATTTTAATTCATATAGAAACTGGGATATGTGTATGCGCGTATTATGTTGTTGTTTTTTTTTCAAAAAAAGTTTTATATATTATTCCTTAATTGGAATTCATTTTGGAGATGAGCATTATATATATTAATTTATTTTTATTTCGGGCTATTATTCCCTCTTTATTAGTTGTTATTTTCATCTTTATTAGTTGTTGTTTTTCATCTTTATTGATTGTTGTTTTTCACGTGGTGAGACGACAATAACTACGGATGGCAGTGATTGCTGAGAATGCAGTTGGGAAATTCAAAGTTCCTATCCGTCGCGGTTACCACCTGACGAAGGCCAGAGGAGTAGTTGGCCGAGACGTCGTGAAAAACAACAGCTAATAAAGATGAGAATGATAGTCCGAAATAAAAATAAATTTATAGTTCAACTCTTGTAAAAATTTATCAATTAAAAAAAAAAAAACTCGAGCTAAGATCGAAAGCAAACCATTATACTAGCTTGACGCCATGTTTAAAAAATTGTTTTCGAACAAAAATTTTGTTTCATAAGGAAGCTGTCATGTTTCAGGAGCTGGACGCATTTGTGAAACAGTTGTCAAAGAGATTAACATTCGATAACCCCCAAGTATCAAATATCCGTTGAGTATGTAGGTTGAGAAGTGTCCTCACAACACACACCCATTCTCAATTTTGTAGACGTACAGATAAATCCTGAAATTAATAGTGAAATCTAATAATTCCTTTATATTTTGTAGGAACTCTATTTTCTCTTCAATTATCCGCAAGTACATATTTCGCCTACATCTCGCGCAGTATAGTTATTTTAGTATTTTTCTGATTCACATGTGAACATAATGGATACCAAAAGCGATGACGTGTTACTTGTGATGAGACTTGCTATTAACGAAAGCCATGGTTTTATTTGCGCATCACATTCATTTGAGAGAAAACGAAAATAACTTTACTTTCTATATACGAAATGAAAAATTAGTGTTGTGTGTGAGAAAAATGATCAAAAAATGTCAAGAAACATTTGCCAACAATGGTATCGCTTATCGCTCGTTTATCTTCTAAAAGTTTCATTTATTTATTTCAGGGGACGCAAGATCCATCGCTGTTAATCCCAATCGGGAAACTGACACAACATTCAAAATTCATAAGAAGGGGATATCTGAACAGGTGAACAGATATGTCGCGATTTCTGCCGAATAACAGAGCGCAATTCTCCACTTTCTTATTTCGGCATATACACTAGCGGAAAAAAGTCTGGGACAATTTAGTTTTTTTTTTTTCAATTTCTCCAGAATATTCAGGGGGGGGTTACAACTAAACTTACACTCATTTAACATATCTCTTATGTTGACACAGTGTATTAATTACACTTCATTATAAAGGATAGAAAAAGGTTATGAGCATTTCAATTTTTTTTTTGTTATTAAAGTGGCCAAAAACATGGGAGAAAGCAAAGAAAATAATTTATTGGAGATTGTTTAGTCAGTTTTTACACTCTTTTAAGTAAGAAAATGACGAATATGGTGATTACGTCACTTTGTAGTCATTTCAGCCGGTTCCACCATCCTTATGACACCATAAATTGGTGCTTCCGTCAAAAAAATCAATTATTAAACTTCATGGTGATAACCATTCAATACGGAAGATAGCTGATGACTTGAAGCAATGAAAAAGTACCGTTGGGAGGGTTATAAAGGATTTCAAGAATACTGGGAAAATACCACCGCTGAAGATAAATGGCAGACCTCGGATAACTTCTCTTAGACAAGATCGATTGATTAAGAAGATGGCACTGAACGATAGGTTTCAAACAGCTGCCAGTATTCTCGTGAAATTATATGACATCAAAGCGTCTCGTAAAACAGTATAAAGAGGCCTGAATGAAATTGGTCTGTTTACGAGATCACCAGCAAAGAAACCGTTGATAAACAAGAGGAACAAGAAACTCAGATTAAACTTTGTTCAAGAGCATGTCTTGTGGACAAATTATCAGTGGCGAAATGTATTTTTTTCTGATGAACGTAAGTTTAATGTATATGGATTTGACCGGAATAAATTTATAAGGAGGTTTGCTGGCGAATGATTTAATAAAAATGAATGAGGAAAACGGTTTAGTTGGTAAGGGTAGCGTAATGGTGTTTGGAATGATTTCTAGGAAAGAACCGGCTGATCTCGTAAGTCTAAATACCAGAGTTAATGGAACAATATACAAAACCTTGTTGAGAGATCATGTCATCCCAATGCTTCGAAATTCTTAATGTGAAAAACCTATTTTCATGCAGGATAACACCGGCTGCCAGAAGACTGGAATTTTTGAACGAGCAAAATGTGGATGTTTTGGATTGGCTTTCTCAAAGTCCGGACCTAAAATCCATTGAAAACTTATGGTCTACTTTGGAAAATCGTGTGAGCGCAAGAAACTCTATCAATATAGAAGATTTGTGGCTACAACTTAAAGAAAAATGTGTAAAATTTTCACGTGATGAATGTCGCCATCTCATTCAATCTTGCAGTAGAAGGTAATAATCTGCAGTTATAGATAATAAAGGATTGTTCATTAGATATTAAATTTTGGTATTTTGATATTTCAGTGTTATCGTTTTTAAATTTATTTCTTTGGTCACTTTAATCCCCCCAACTTGTGAATGCTCATAACATTTTTCTATCCTTTACAATGAAGTGTAATTAATACAGTGTAATTAGCGACAAGACTTTAGCCATCTTTACGTGATTTTTGGAATGTTTGACATCTTGTAATTTCATATGATTGCCAACTTGATCTTTGTAATAACGGTTGTATGCCGTACACACACATACACACATACATATACACACATACATACACCCATGCACATATACACACATGCACACGTACACACATGCATAGATACACACACCTATACACATGCACACATACACACAGATACATATACAACAGAAGACAAATGTTAAATTTGTGTCAGTTTAGTTGTAATCTCCCCGCCCCGAGTGTTCTTGGGATATTAAAAAAAAACTAAATTGTCCCAGATTTTTTGCCCGTAGTGTATGCGAAGCTCGTTGTTTGTTTATTTACAAACATGCGATTTGAGCACTATAAAAGTGGTGGCGGGTGGATACTTAAATAGACATTCCGACGAGTTATTTACGGGCGTCAATTCCATGGTCAAATGGGAGCATTGCCGACTGTCAACACGACGGTTCTAGATTCAATCCTTGGCTTGGGAGAGATGCTAGTCTAGCGGAACTAATCAGTTGTGATACAACAAAACATAACTATGTCGATGATTACAATATATATATATATATATATATATATATATATATATATATATACATGGTAATATAATACAGAGTCGAGTCTGACAAGGAAAAGCTCAAATACCTACCATTTTATTTTCTCCTCTTTTCTGCAAAAAAACACATAACGGTAACATAGAAAAAGAGCACCCCCCCAAAAAAAAAGAACAAATCAGAAGAAAGAGAAATGTTTGGTTCACCCCCCTCATGCAATAATAGTGTTAAAAAATATCCCTAAAGAATTATTCAAAATAATTGAAAATTAATGCAAACAGCTTCATAAATACAGTACGATACTAAGAAAAAGTCAATCCAAATATCCTTCTCAATCAGGCCTAATATAGCACAAACTGTTATAAACACAAATTATAAAAAAGATAGAAGCATCACAGCAAATAATTTGCAGTGCCCCAAAACCAGCATAGCTAAATTGTAACTGCAACGATCCAGAAAACTGCCCACTGGAGAATGAATGTGTACATTCGGGCGTCATATAATCAGGACAGAACTTCCATTCATCACGACAGCCAACAACTTGACCGCTTTATTCAATAGAATATGTAATACCAAAACTAACACACATAACATCTCTCTTTCTCTCGGTAAACACAATTACAGAAAAGGTTAAGGAACAGAAATCGAGAGAGAGAGAGAAAGAGAAAGAGAGAGAAAGAGAGAGAAAGAGAAAGAGAGAGGGAGAGAAAGAGAAAGAAATAGAGAGAAAGAGACCAGCAATTAAATACTAGTGGCTAATGTATATATCTGTGTATCTCTCTGTGTAACTCACCATCCCAATGTAAACAAAACAGTTATAGATCTCTCACTCTCTATCTCTCTCTGTCTCTCTCTACCTCTCTGTATCCTTCTCTCTTTCTCTCTCTCTCTCTCTATTCTTTTTTACAAAGGTATCACCACATTATCAAGGCCCAGAGGCCACTCAAGGATAAGGGTTAAAGAGTGTACAGTAGAAATTAGTCAATATAGTAATCATTAGTAATGAAAATTTGGTAAATTTAATAACATATATGGAACGGCTCATCAAGAACTTATTTACTTTAGACTTGAACACAACCATATTGTAGTCAGCCGGAAAGCAGGAAAACGGAAGACAATTCCATAGGCGTGCAGTTCTAAGAAAGAAGCTTTGTTCATGGAATCTACGTTTAGGTTTAGGCACAGATAAAGAGTGGGGGAAATTATTGATAGTGTTTACAGCTAGACGAGTGTTTCTTGCGAAAGTTTGGCGAGGGGGGACCATAGATTGAAGCTCAGTTGAACACTTTCCATGAAAATAACGATACATCAGAGACAAACTCGCAACATCTCTTCTGTGAGATAGAGGTTGCAAGGAGGAGAAAAGGACATCTCCTACGAGGCTACGAAGTCTATTTTGAACTCTATCAAGGCAGGACAAGTCCTTTCTAGCAGCTCCTGCCCAGATGTGGCAACAGTATTCCATCCTTGGACGTACCTGGCTCTTATATAGGTAGAGAATAGCATCAGCAGTGAGATATCTACTGGATCGATAGAAAGATCCCACCATTTTTCCAGCGGCCTTGGCAACAGATTTGATATACATGTTCCATTTAAGATCAGGAGTAATGGTCAAGCCCAGAAGCTTGTCAAAACATGAGGCCTCCTGAAGACGAGAGCCATTCATTTCAATTGATGACAAATGTGAATTAGAATGTTGATGATGTAAAGAGAGAAGCTTGGTTTTAGATGCATTAAAAGTAACCAACCACTCCTTTCCCCATTGTACTACGTGCTCAAGATCAGAGGAGAGAGAATTGGAGAGAACTTGGTCGTTTACTGTCTTAGATGTGGTACCATAAATGGTAGTGTCGTCAGCATAAATGTCTACAAATGATGTAAGGATATGATTTGGAAGATCATTAATGTAGATCAGGAAAAGAGTTGGGCCCAGGATGGATCCCTGGGGGACACCGGCATTAATACTGTGAGCTTCTGATTTTTGCCCCTCAACTACTACTCTTATGAACCTATCAGAAAGAAATGATTTAATAGTTGAGAAGACTTTTCCAGCTATACCATAGCTAGCGATCTTATGAAGTAAACCTTTATGCCATACCCTATCAAAGGCTTTAGATATGTCAAGAGCAATTGCCCTAGAAAGATTGCCACCGTCGAGAGATTTGCTAATCCTATGCGATATAACTGTAAGGACATCTGGTGTAGATCTAGCAGAACGGAAACCATATTGAGTGTCACTAAGAAGGTTATTTTTGTTGAGATGTTTGATTACTTCTGTACTTAACACAGATTCTAGCAACTTACTCATGACGCACAGGAGACTTATTCGCCTGTACTGAGAGGGGGATGAGCGATCACCTGAATTCTTCCTTTTCTTTCTCTCACTGAACAACTAATCACGCAAGCGGTCGGAATAGACATAACTGAGCCGCACACCGAACAACCTGCAGAAAATCTAAACTTAATTACCCCCCGCCATAAACGGAGAACCCATCCAATACAAAATGACAAAATAACAAAAAGACATAAATGGATCGTCACATTCAATGCTGCCAAGACTAAACTTGTTTCCTTCAATAATTACAATAACCCTCCTCTACCGCCAATAGCAATGGCAAATGACTCTTTATCTGAAAATACATGTTTTAAATACCTCGACCTAACGTTCACAGGAAACATGAGTTGGAACAATTACATTGAAAACATTGCCAGGACCGCTGCAAAGAAGGTGGGTTCTCTCTACCGTGCTAGAAAGCTACTAACGCGCGAAAGTATCCTGTACCTCTATAAGGCCACCATTCGCCCATGCATGGAGTATTATTGTCATATTTGGGCTGGTACATCTTCTACTAGTCTCTCGCCCTTAGACACGGTTCAAAAGAGAGTCGCCAATGATAGGTCCTGAACTGTCATCTAAACTTCAGCCTCTGTCCCTTCGACGAAATGTTGTATCCCTCTGCCTGTTCTATAGGACTTTAACAGTGCTTGCTCTGACGAACTGCAAGCACTTGCACCTTCTCGACGTAAATACCCTCGACAAACCCGACACGCAGCTAAATTCCACCCCTTTACACTAGAGATCCCTAGATGTAAAGAGCCTTCTATTCCAGTAATTTCTTCCCAGAACTGCTAGACTTTGGAATCCCCTTCCGGGTCCCTGCTTCTCAAATTGTACTAACATTCAGATGTTCAAGTATAACGTGAACCGACATCTTGCTGCCCAGCTCCCTACATGGTACCCCTGTAGCTTATGTCCCTGATAGTAGGTCCCTACATCAAAATGGCAACGTGCCTTGTTTGGGATGAAATGTAATTTAAAAAACACAACAATCCAACCCAAGAATATACACGTACATCGAATTATCTTTCTCGCCGATAAAAATAGAATCTCTAAACATTGCAATTCTTCTCCAGAGGGACTCCTGAGAAAGAAAAAAACAACTTTATCAAACTTAGTAAGAAACATGAAAGAAAATAACATAAACGCCATATTAAAATGGAAACTATTAAGAAAACCTGAACCATGTAGCACAGTTTCAAAATAATGCCTACTTGACAATGCAAAGGCGACCGAGATTATAACGGCACTGACAAAATTAAATATTCTCAACTCTAAACAAGAGATAATTTGTAGTTGCAGACACAAAAGAAAATTTAAATAGAGAAACACCTAAAACTCTGCGAAAATAAACCACCACCAGACCAGGTTATATCTATATACTCTCTAAGGCTAGCCCTACAGTCATGCAAAATCCCCGACATGCGAATCCTTGCGCCAAGCAAACAGTTAGTCGTTCACTACGACTTTAATTTTAGATAAAAAATGGAAATATAGAACATATTTCTAACATCAGATCTACTTTTAGGCATTCTCTACCTGTCATGCCTAAATATGTCGTGCATAAATAGTAAAACCATCTTTTTATATAAACCAAAAACAGAAATCGTGAATACAAGACTCTGATCGATTTCTGGCCATATATTTTCCGTTTGATTTTCACCTGCAAATTGTCTTACACCATAAAAATAAGACACACATGCAAGAATGTCCAAGAGAGTATCTTTGTGAGATTTGACCCCCTCCCCCCAAAAAAAAGAAAATCTTTTTAAATTCTCAGGTAAACTCACAATTTTTGAAGTTATCGGTCTATTATAGATTTGTTTGCATGGCAAACCTTGCATCCATAATGTTCATAATGAAGTCGATTGATGGCTGAGAAGATTGACATAAAGCTGACAAACTCGTTTGGGCCGACATGCCATAAAAAATAACACAGATTGAGCAACTAACTGGAACATAATTTCTATTATTGGAATTTTTTTGAGATCAGTAATTTTTATTTACTTATTTGCAGACGATTACTTATTTATCTATTTATACATTTATTTATTTATTGTGCCTAAATTTACTGCACCTTTATTTATTTATTTATTTATTTATACCTTTATTTATTTATTTGCAGACTATTATTTATTTATTATTCTGAAACTACGCTACAACTATTCTATTCATATCCTTAAATATGTCTAACCAAACTTCCATATAAAATCACATCAAACATTTAGCATCGCTTGCCAAATCTCACCCCAATAGGCCATTCACGCTAGTTATACCTAAATTGCCTTCTCCTCAATTTAAAACCAAATCTTAATATACAAGTAACTTAAAATCCTCCCCCTCTCCTTCCTCCTGACCTCAACCCCTACACCGAAAATATATTCTTAAACACACATAAACTTATACAATAAAAAAATTATTCCTAACCCATTCAAACAAGATTTATTCAAATTTAAATTAACTAAAATTTGACGACCATGGCAAATAACCCTCATCTCCATCAAATTTGCCCTCCCACACGCATACCCTCATACCGCCACTTTCTGACTAAAAATCCGAACTATCCTTTAAGCTCTATCATCCTCACGTTTATTCAATCCTAGCGTATACCCTTAACCCCCGCCTCCACTGAGCTATTCGCCTGGATCACTCGCCAGACTTTGACCATTTCATTTCGCTGAAATCCTCTGGACTCATTTCCAGCCAGTTGATTCAACCTAATTCTTCGATTATCTTCCCCTGCTTGCAACTACCACGTCAAACACGTCGTATTTTTATACGCCAATATTACGAGGAATATAAATAAATTACATACAGGAAAACATACGGTACCATATAATAAGGACAACATACGACAAATGCGGGAATATTAAGAACCACCTTGGAACTAACGGACTCCCCAGTTCGTGTATCAGCCTTATTTAAGACTAGTATTATCCGCGAACCGGCGTTGCCCGGTTGAAGCGTTCCCATCCCTCGAAAAAAAAATTAAAGTACAATTATTGTGGATGTTGTTGTTGTTGACGAACACATCCCAACTACTCATGGTAAGAACGGCTGTCGGAATGGATACCCCAAACATCCCCTTGTCAAGAACGGATCGCGAGTGGTAGTGTAGTAAGGATATTGAGCAAGGCCTGGCCGTAAAAAATAGCAAAAATAGCAGCCAGGATAAAAATTTTACATTAGACGCAGTTGTTAGTCTGGGTAGATAGATGTGGAAAAAAGTAGTAGAGAGGCAGGTAGGCTCGAACCTGTAACGCGAATGATGGAAAAGCCATCCATTTAACTGGAGAGAGAGAGAGAGAGAGAGAGAGAGAAAGATCCATCACTGTTTTGTTTATTTATCTATGTATAGCGAAGTTTGAATGTAAAAAAAAGATATAAATGTCGCTCTATCTCCATCTCTCTCTTTCATTCTCTCTGCCTCTCTCTCTCTCTCTCTCTCGCTTTCTCTCTTTCTCTCGGTAAACACATTTAGAGAAAAGGTTAAGTAATATATCTGTGTATCTTTCTGTGTAACTCTCAATCTAAATGTAAACAAACAGTGATAAATCTCTCTCTATCTCTGTCTCTTCCTCTCTCTCTCTCTCTCTCTCTCTGTAAGCACATTTAGAGTAAGAAATGGGAGGGAGGGAGCGAGGAAGATAGAAGCAATTAACCTCGAGCGGCTAAGTAATCGGTTTATGTAATATATAACGCTGACTGCGTGTATTTGTAGACGCCATATTGGATAGTCTCCTGCCCGTTCGTTTAAAATATAGAATTGTAGTCTAGCATAAGCGATCTGTCTGGTCCAAGCCAATGGGAATAGCTGAACTGTTTTAAGGATATGAAAGTTTTTTTAGATCCAGCTCACTTGGTTAAATCCATGTTATACGTTCTTTAAAAACGGATGTAAAGAACGCATAACATGGATTTTACCAAGCAAGCTGGATCTAAAAAAACTTCCATATCCTTTATCTGCAAATCCTCCTACTACAGGACTTCTGATAAATTTATTATTTTGACTTTGACTTTCCATGTCTCACTGACTTTAGCAAATAGGGTGCATACCTTATAAATATTTGCTAATATTTTCTCTCCTCTGATGTGATGGTAGACATCGAAACCCTATAGGTTAAGGAGATTAACTTTCTAAAGCATTCTTTGTCTTGCTTAGAATAATAAAAATTCTTTGATATGAAATTCATTTCAATGAGAGTTTTTTGAAATTCAATGAATTCAATTTAATTTATTTGCTCTATCTTGCATATCGAGCAATTCTTGTTTAGATGGGATTACTTATAGAATATTACTGATTGTTTAATAAAAACTATTCTGAAGTATATATATATATATATATATATATATATATATATATATATATATATATATATATATATATATATATATATATTATTTGACGTTTCTGAATTTTGGAGATGAGGAGTGGTTATATACATTATTATTTATCGGATTACTGTTCTCATCTTGAGTGTGATTTTCACAACGTTTCAGTCGGTGTAACCTCCGATCTTCTTCAGATGTATCTTGTCGAACTCGGCGATGTTTCTCTCGAACTCGGGAATCCGGATGGAATTTCGAGCGGAATCATTTCTGAGATCACCATCGGCCCATTACTGGCCAATGCATGAATGGAATACTTTGAGGAAATAGAATTAGGATCAACACCACTAAAGCTAACAATGTGGTTGCGATATGTAGATGACACATTCATACTCTGGTGCCATCAAGAATATGTTCGAACGTTAATAGACTATGTGATCAGTCCAATTATACAGTTCGCGATAAAAAAGGACATAATAAATTATCGTTTCTAGATGTGCTGATAACTCGCACAGGTCAGGGGTTTCTATTATCTGTATACCGAAAGCCAACTTTCTATGGACAGTATCTGGACTTCAACTCTCACCATCCATATAATGTAAAGAAAGGAATTGTTCATTGCCTACAACACCGAGCAAAAGCAATATGTACTAACATCAGTGCATATCAAGAGGAGACGGACAGTTTAAGAGAAACCCTCCACCATAACAACTATGCAGGGATCATAAGATCAGCTCTAAAAAATCTGGACCAAACACAAAAGGACACGACTCAGAAACTCACCACAGTTTGTATACCATATATGAAGACCTTGTCTGAAAAACTTCAACGAATATGTAATTCATATGACATCAGGACTATCCAGGAGAGAATCAAATCTCCGGAAACAGCTTGTGAGGGTCAAGCCTCCTATAGAATAAACCATGACTAAGAACTGCGCATATGAAGTCCCGTGTAAATGTGGAAAACTATATAAAGGTAAAACGTGTCTTCCATTGAAAGTACGGTTAGAAGAACACCGAAAAGCCGTAATACGTGGAGAAATTTAAAAGTCAGGTATAGTTGACCATATCTAGAAGGAAAAGGGAAACCATCTACTATTATGGCACGAGACAGATAGGAACGGTGGAGGTAAGGCAACTGAAAGAAGCAGTACATATGCTGGGGAATAACCAACTGCTAAGTAGACCTAGTATAGAATTTAATACGATATGGGAACCAGTAATTATAAACAACATAACATATACAAGTAATAAGTATACAGATAGATATACATTAATATATAGTAATAATTAGTAATTCGTAATACATAGTTATATTTACGACTAGAAATAAAAATAGGTTTAAGGCTCCTAAAAATTCGTACTAGAACTGTCCGCAAGGACTGGTGGCGCAATAGTTAGACTTCTTGAAAAAATTCAATTGTAAAAGTGAGATTCATCCTGAATGTTGAAGGTTCAATCCCCGGAGAACACGAGCGAAATATACATTTGCGAATTACTTAGGACCTCTATCAAATCATGGCTAACGGAACAAGAGCAGGCTACGACCTTGAAGTAAATAAAGGGTTCCCGAGTTCGACAGGATACACCTGAAGACGGTCGGAGGTTACGTCGACCGACACGTTGTGAAAATCACACCCAAGATGAGAACAGTCGGCATTATAATGTCGCTACACATTCAGGAGCATGTTTCGATCAGCCCGTTTCAATTAACTTGAGGCCTCTTCAGGAGATATGGCTTACACAGCTGTTTAGTCCGTAATTCAATAAAAAGTATATCTTGCCTAACTTCAGTATTGAGCATTGTTATAGAAAACTCGTTAAAACTTCATTGATTTCTTTACTCCGGAAAATATTAACCCGGAATTATATAATTTAATATGTAAAGAACTGTACGTATGTCTGTCTCCCTATTTTCAAATTCTTTCTCCTCCGAAACTGAAAGTCGGGCTAGGGCCCTGGAATAATTAGATTTTTACGAATCGTTCTTTTATGGGCCTTTACCCGGTAAAACTATTTTTAAGGGATCAAAATGAAGTCCAAATTGAAAAAAAAAAATTATACATTTTGTACATTTATCTTTGTTCATTTTTTAAAATATTATTATTAGCCAGTTCATATGCCTGTCAAGTGGTAACGTTACTAGCTTTTAATGCTAGGGTTTTGCTTTCGGGTTTGATTCCAGCTGCTGGCATCAGAATATTTGGGGGGGGGGGTCACGACTATAATATACACGAAATTTAATTTTGAAATCACGAGCCTATAATAATATATTCAAAATGTTGCGAAATTTAAATAATATCATATTTAAGCGTACTTTATGACCGGGTAAAACCGGACACCCTCTGCTAGTCTAATATATAAAAGGCTATATGTCTGTCTGTCTGCCTGTCTGTCTGTCTGTCTGTCTCCGTATTTTCAAACTATATTTCCGCCGAAACTAACAGTCGCAGGAGTCTAAAATAATTGGATTTTTATGGACCATTCTTTTATGCTTCCTAAGCCAATTAAAATAGTGTTTCAGAGGTCAGAATTGGGTCACGTTTGAAAAAATCGATGTACATTTTCAACATTCACCTTACCTTATTCCTTATTTATAATTAGTGCATATGCGTGTTACGTTGGTACAGTGCTGACATCATCAGCTTTAAATGCAACAATTCTGCTTTCAGTTTCGATTTTAGCTAATGGCACCCAAATGCCGTTTTTTGCTTAAAAAAATCACGACTCTATAATATTATTTCTGAAATCTGGCCAAATTAAAATATCACATTTAAGCGTATTTTACAACTGGGCAAAGCGGGGTGCTCTCTCAACTAATTATATATATATATATATATATATATATATATATATATATAGAAAGAAAGAGAGAGAGAGAGAGAGAGAAAATAAAAAAGGAACAAACCGTATTATGTGTTCACCAACGTTTCGTCTTTATTTCGAGACTTCCTCTGGGTGAATGAGATTAAGAAACCAAAAAAATATACCAGTACAAAATATTTGAAAAAGTTTCACGTGCACAGTGTGACGCAGTTCTATTTAAGAGAAACGGAAAAATTGATGTTGGAAATTCAAAAAGGAAGGGGGGCTGGCGCTGTTAAAGAGAAGGAAATAATAAATACGTTGGTGAAACTCAGCGTAAATTGGAAAAAAGGCTCAATGAACACAAAAGATATAAAAAATAGCAATTCTCTTAGTGCATTATTCTCTCATTCATTGCAACATAACCACACCTTTGACTTTAAACAAGCAAAAGTAGTTAAATTTATTTCAAATAAACGGCGCCGGAGACTCCTTGAATCTGCGCTTATCGCAATTTCAAGCACTATTAAACAACGTGGAGGTTTCTATAACATAGCGCCATTAATAAGTAAACTGTTATTAAAAGAACATTATTTAACTGTGGACACAGGTTAACTTTCTCACACCATTCAAACACCCCCTGTAATAATTAACACATAATCTCAATCAATAAATTACATAAAAAACACTAATTTCATTCCTGTTACAAACTTATATTTAAATTTCAACAGATATATCTTTTTCCCAATAAGAATATAAACTTGCGTTCATAGTTTTAAAATAAAATTAACGACTAATTGACGTCACTAAAATTTCCTTCCCTTTAACAGCGCCAGCCCCCCCCCTTCCTTTTTGAATTTCCAACATCAATTTTTCCGTTTCTCTTAACTAGAACTGCGTCACACTGTGCACGTGAAACTTTTTCAAATATTTTGTACTGGTATATTTTTTTGGTTTCTTAATCTCATTCACCCAGAGGAAGTCTCGAAATAAAGACGAAACGTTGGTGAACACATAATACGGTTTGTTCCTTTTTTATTTTCTCTATTTTGTCGGAATACTATTTCCATTATTTTCATCATATATATATATACATATATATATATATATATATATATATATATATATATGTATATATATATATACATGAACGTCGTGTACAGTACTCAATGGGATAATATCGCGTTAATCGTTAGTAATAGAGATTTAATGAAGTGTCTTACATAAGGGGGCGGTTCATCAGGAATTAATTTATGTTGGACTTGAAGCCATAAAAGTTGCAGTCAGGTGGGAATAGGCAAACGGAAGAGAGTTCCACAGGCGTGCACTTCTAAGAAATAAGCTTTGTTCATGGAATGTACGTTTTGATTTAGACACTAATAAAGAATGGGGAAAATTATTGACGGCTATTTATCGTGAAAGATTGGCGAGGGGGTGGGCAAGAGATTGGAGCTCAGATGAGCACTGGCCATGGAAATAACGATAAAAGAAAGACAGGCTAGCAACGTCTCTTCTGTGGGAGAGAGGTTGCGGGGAAGAGAAAAGGGCATCCCCCACTAAGCCACGAAGTTTATTTTATACTCTGTCAAGGCAGGATAGGCTGTTTTTAGTAGCTCCTTCCTAGAGGTGGCAGCAGTACTCCATATATTTATATATATGCATATATATATATATATATATATATATATATATATATATATATATATGCATATATATATATGCATGCATATATATATATATATACATATATACATATTTATATATATATATAGATATTTATAGATATATATATAGAGAGATATTTATATAGATATATAGATATATATATATAGATATATATAGATATATATATATATATATAGATATGTATATATATATATATATATATATATATATATATATATATAGTGATAATTTATTACATTGTTTATATTAGATTTTAAAATGATAATTCTAGATGGGAATTGTATTACGAATTCGTTTTCAATACATTTTTACTAGGTGTTTTTCTTGAGTTGCAGCGCCATCTTCTATATATATATATATATATATATATATATATATATATATATATATATATATATGCATATATATATATATGCATGCATATATATATATATACATATATATATATATTTATATATATATAGATATTTATAGATATATATATAGAGAGATATTTATGTATATATATATAGATATATATAGATATATATATAGATATATATAGATATATATATATATATAGATATGTATATATAGATAGATATGTATATATATATATATATATATATAGTGATAATTTATTACATTGTTTATATTAGATTTTAAAATGATAATTCTAGATGGGAATTGTATTACGAATTCGTTTTCAATCCATTTTTACTGGGTGTTTTTCTTGAGTTGCAGCGCCATCTTCTATATGCATTTTCATTTTCTGCGTATCTGACAAACATGATGTCTGCGTTAGTGATGCGCATAAAAACACGTTGGCAAATCCTAATTAGCGTGTTTATATATGTTGAAAGCATGCGTCACTAGAATTAATAATATTCGTGGCGGAACCGACGTGTTTTTCCCGCCAGTCATTTCGACATGTCAGTGGCGGCCGTACAAAGTAATTATCTTTGTTAGTTTATTACTAACAAGAAAAGCAACAAAAGACGATGATAACTAATTAAAACTTGCGATGATTCATTCTGAGTTGAATTATATGGTGTAGAAATGCGTTTAATTGAAGGTCATTTGCACGGACAAGCGAGTATTTAATTGAAAACAATTTATAATGCAAAACTGCAAGTGATCGCCGAATTCTTGATTAAAACAATTCATAGGCAGCAGGAAAGTGAATAAATACGTTCAGGACATTGCCATTCTGCTGCAAAGAAATTGATTTCTTTTTTGTTGAGCTAGCAAAATATCTATCCCTTCACATTTACAAAGCCACAATGCGTATATATATATATATATATATATATATATATATATATATATATATATATACGTTTTATGTTTTTATTACTGTATCTTTATTGTAAGTTACATTATTGTTTCAGCTACCCGGCCGTTTTTTTGACAGTCTGTAGCTTCCTCAGACTTTTACAGAAATGTTTGTTGTTATGGGGTGAAAGAGTGAACAGGTGATGGGTGCGAGAAGAGCGGGAAAAAAGAGGAAGGCTCTTCTCGCACTCATCCTCCAATCTCTGGTCCCCCCTCGCCAATCTTTCTCGAAAAACACCCGTCTAGCTGAATCCACTGTGAAAAATATCCCCCACTCTATATCTGTGCCTAAATCAAAACGCGGATTCCATGAACAAAGCTTCTTTCTTAGAACTGCACGCCTGTGGAACTCTGTTCCGTCTGCATGCTTCCCACCGGACTACAACTTGGATGTCTTCAAGTCCAATGTTAACAAATTCCTAATGAACCGCCCCCTTAAGTAAACACTTCATCAAATCTCCACACTAACGTAATGTACTTGCAATAACCGTTATCCCTGAGTGGCTTCCGGGCCTTTATATGTGGTCATCACTGTGTAAAAAAAAAACTCCTGTTCACTCTTTCACTCTTTCATCCCATAATAACGAACATTTCTGTAAAAGTCTGAGGAAGCTACAGACGGCCAAAAAACGGCCGGGTAGCTGAAACAATAATGTAACTTAACAGAAAGACACGGTAATAAAAATAAAACGCATATTTGCTCTACTACAGTATTGCGCACTTTCTTCAGTTTTTATTAACTACCATTTCTACTATATATATAAAACATGTTAAAAAAAACACTTTGAAATGAGTTAAAAACATATTTAATCTGAAAAGGAAACAGTTGATAAGTGGATAGTCCTTAAGCCGCGGAGTTTCGAAGAAATACTCTCCTTCTCATCAAAGGGTAGGAATTAGCAAAATGCGGGATCGGATTTTGCATGCAGAAGTATTTGATGAAACAACAAGTAAGTCAAAGATCTTACTTGAAAACAAAATAAGTTAAGCAGAGGGAATATGGTAAAGAAAAAGGTGATTACACATGAATGGATAGTCTGGTGGAAGATAAAAAATGTACAAATGGAAATTCTTTTAAACAGTCTTGAAGTTTTACATTTGGATTTTACCGTCACTGGATTTTTTAAAACTCATTTCAAAGTGTTTTTTTAGCATATTTTATTAATTGTTTGCTCATATTATAAGCTCTATTTCCTATTTGGTTTTATCGAGCTTTTATATCTGGCTGAGATAATTCTTTAATATTTATAATTTACTTTAATTTTACCATTTTGGATCATTTTGGTAAATTCAATTGTAATTTTCATTATATATATATATATATATATATATATATATATATATATATATATATATATAGATATAGATATATAGATATATATATATATATATTCAATACTGTTTCCACATCTGACGTGGTTCACATAGCAATAGATTCTTCCTCTACAACAGCGTTCAAAAAGGTATCGAATCTATATATTAATACAATACCGTATGTGTTAGTTTCTGTGTCACGCTTACATCCGGGTCGTTAAATTGTTATGTACTTCAATTTGTTGTAATAAATAATTTTACCAAGAATTCTTTATAATTTTGGTTTCGGTTTCAATTATAGCTGATCGCACTGAAGTCACTTAATTTTTTTTTATAAATCATTTTACTAAGAATTCTCCATAATTTTAGTTTCGGTTTTAATTATAGCTAATAGCACTCCAATAATCTACTTTTTAAAAATAATTCATTTTACCAAGACTTCTTCATAAGTCTTGGTTTCGGTTTCGATTTTAACTGATAACAACTAAGTAATCTACGTTTTTGATTATAGATGAAGGAACTAAAGTGAAGGAACTAAACGTGTACCAATACAATAGAATTTAATTATCTTCCAACCTAAATACTTTTAATATGCTATAACAAAGTTTTTTTATTTTTTTTTATTTTTCTAATTTCAAAATATGTTGCACCATTATTGTGATGTGTAATTTGCAGTATATTTCAATTTAACTTTTATTATAAAAAGTTTAAGTTTATGATTTGTTTCTTGCAAAAAAACAAATACCTACTCTAAAAGAACAGGTAAAACTAGCTGATAAAATATGTAAGCCTTCTGGGAAGCTAACCGCTTCAATATAATTCCAGACACATATAGTGAGAAAACACGGAACATTTTATATATTTCTAATTTTTTTTTATGGTAGGAAGTTAAAATATGGAGTTTGCGGGGGGATTAGTGATTTTTGAAAATTTCGAATGATAAAAGTTAAAAATCTCGCGATTTCTGGTTTCGGTTTCGATTTTATCTGATAACAACTAAGTAATCTACGTTTTTGATTATAGATGAAGGAACTAAAGTTATACACACACACACACACACACGTGTATATATATATATATATATATATATATATATATATATATATATATATATATATATATATCAGTTTTGAATTCGGTATCGATTAAAGCTGATGAAACCAAGTCATATGAATATATTTTTATTTTGGAAATCGCAACTTTATAATATATAAAAATCGATAAAACATTAGCTCTATAATAATATATACGAAATCTGCAAGAATTAAAGTCTCATATTTAAGCGTATTTTACGACCTGGCTACGCGGCTGTCCCTGCTAGCTTGGATAAATACTTTTTCAGCTTTAACAAATGAGCTACAATAATATCAGAACTTCTCCATTTACGCTGAATATCAACATCAATATCTATATATGAATCAGTCCCCCCCGTAGAATGTCCCCCTGTCACTATAGAATAATATCAGTTTGAGAAGAAAGTGCTGGTGGAATTTTATTTTTTATTCAAAATAATGTATTTTCAAATAATTTTATGTCATATAACCTTTTATTTATTATCATCCTAGGCGCGTTTTTCGCTCTATCTAATTGTTTTAATTACAATCGTTTAAAACAATTATGCCTTCTTTTCAGAAGGAAAAAGGCAAATTCGTACAATTTACACATTTCAATTCAATCTAGGACGAAAAGTTGCCGAAATAGCTCGCGATATAAACGAGGACTTTGGTCAAGGAATCACTATTGAACGCACAGACAAATGGTGATTGAAGAATTCTTCCAAGCGGCGACGAGTGTATTGAATAAAATGAACGTAGTGGTCGGCTATCGGATGTTAACAACGATCAGTTAAAAGCCATAGTCGAACGCAGTTCACGCACAACTGTTTGAGAACTTTCTTTTCAATTCGACGTAACGTATACAACGATTTCCATCCACTTGAGAGAGATTGAAAAGACAAAGAAACTTGCTAAATAGGTGTCTCACGAATTGAAGGACAACATAAAGCAACGCTGTTATGAAGTGTAATCTTCCCTTTTACGCAACAAGAACGACCCGTTTCCTGGCCGGGTTTTGACTTGCGATGCAAACTTGGTATAAAAATTAATCTCCGATATAAAAGATCCCTCACTATGAAACAAGTTTCAAAAATTTCCCGATTGCCTCAATGTTGCAGTCTTGTAGTTGTTTTACAAGTACTTTAATATGATGTGTTCTTATGAACTGATACCATGTGTGCCTCCATGACATAATGCTCCAAACTGACTTAAAAAGCAGCAAACTCTAATGGCCATTGACAACTGCAATGATTTTTTTTTGTTTTATCCATCAGACTACCAGATTTTAGAATCCTCACTTTGTTTCCTGCTTTTCCAACTGTACAGAAATGTAAACGTATCGTGAACAGAAGTCTCGCTGTTCAGAATCCCACAACTGTATACACAGAAAAGAGAAGTGTAAATTGCATCTGTGGTATCTAGAAGAGTTCTTGCAATAGATATATTACAGAAAAGAGACAAAATATTAAAGATCAGCGGATCACCTTTCATGAACGTAACAACATTTCTTTTCTGTCAGAAAAAGAGTTGGGACGAATAAAAGTAACTCTGATTTCCCACAATCCAATACTTATATATAAGTGACAAATACGTCCTAAGATGCAATATGGCTGCTATATTAAAAGAGGCGCTGCTCATAGGACCCTTTTTCGACTTGATAGATTACAAAATCAACTTCGTAATCTAGTGGATGTGTATGTGGGGAATGATTACTTTTATTCGCCCCAACCAACAAACATTGCCAGGGCCGCTGGGAACAGAGGTAGGCTCTCTCTACCGTGCTAGAAAACTACTGACACCTGAAAGTATCTTGTACCTCTATAAGGCCACCATGTATTGCTGTCACATTTGGGCTGGCGCATCTGCTGCTAGTTTCTCGCTCCTAGACAAAGTTAAAAAGAAAGTCGCCAATCTGATAGGCCCTGAACTGGCATCTAAGCTTCAGCCTCTGTCCCATCAACGAAACATTGCACCCCTCTGCCTGTTCTACAAGTATTTTAAAGGTGAATGCTCTGACGAACTGCAGACACTTGTACCCCCACGACGTAGACACCCTCGACAAACCCGACACTCAGCTAAATCCTACCCCACACTGTAGAGATCCCTAGATGTAGAAGATCTTTCTCCTCCAGTAGTTTCTTCCCAAGAACCGCTAGACTCTGGAATTCCATTCCAGGCCCCTGCTTCCCCAACTCTACTTACATGCAGAAGTTCAAGTGTAACGTGAACCGACATCTTGCTGCCCAAATCCCAACATAGTGGCCCAGTAGCTGCTGCCCTTGATAGTAGCCCCCTTCATCACAGTGGCAATGTGCCTTGTTTGGGGTGAAAATGTAATAAAAAATTTAAAAAAAAACAACTTTTTCTCATAGAAAAAAATGTTTGTAGGTTCATGAAGTGAACTGTAATATTTTTGCATTTGCTCTATTGGGGGAAAGGTCCGGCAACCTATGGTTCGCGGGCCAGATCGGACCCGCGCAGTCATTTTACATGCTTGCGAGTCTGATTACCAATGCTTATTTTTAACATGAGACGACATTGATTATGTGATAAGGTTTTTATATAAAAAAAAACGGGCTTTTATTTTTCTCAAATCCATCCAACAGAATATGGATATTGCAAGGCACTATTAAAAGCCAATTACCGCCATTTCTGTTTTAAAAAGTAAATAAAAATAAGCAGAAAACAAAAAAAAAACTTAAAGTGTGTTTTACTTTAATGTATTTTGACCTTTCTTTAAGAAAAATCGTCTTTGTTAGGACCTCTTTTCAATTTTATATTTTTATTTTCTTTTCCTGATTTCCAGTGTTGATTTGAATTATGGGTTTAAATATTTAGATTGCCATGGGTCTCCATATACAATTTCCCTTTAATTTCCATTAATGAACTTCGTCCGGTCGGCAACCCATCATTATAACACGATCTGGCTCGTTGAAAAATAAATGAATGATCAAGATATTAATGAAAAATAAATTATAAAAAGATCAACAACATTGATATCACAGGCAGATATGTGGCCTTGCTCGTTTAATAACTGCATGATATTGTTTATTGATAATCAAAGAAAGGGAGAACAATGAATGGCAAATATAGTGTTGCCATTATTTTTTTTACAAAGGAATTACCACTTATCAAGGCGCGGAGGCCACTCGAGGATAGGGGTTTATAAGCGTGCACTGCTCAATGGGATAATAACGTAATAATTGTTAGTAGTCAAAATTTTGTAAATTGGATTATCTAAGGGAATTGTTCATCAAGAACTTGTTTACGTTGGACTTGAAGACGACCATATAATAGTCAGCTAGAAAGCAGGTAAAGGTATAAGAATTCCACAGGTGTGCAGCTCTAAGAACGAAACTTTGTTAAGGAATCTATGATTAGGTCTAGGCACAGATAAAGAGTGGAGAGAGATTATAGATAGTGTTTTAAGCTTAACGAGTGTCTCTCGTGAAAGTTTGGAGATGAGGGGGCCAGAGATTGGAGCTCAGACGAGTACTTGCCATGAAAATACTGATAAAGTAGAGACAGGTACGCAACGTCTCTTCTTTGAGAAAGAGGTTTCAGAGAAGATAAAAGAAATTCCCTCACTAGGACAATGAACTCTTTTTTTAACTCTGTCAAAGCAGTGTAAGGTCATTCTAGCAGTTTCTGCCACGATATGGGAATAGTACTCCATATTGAAATGTTTGAAAATTATTTGTTTTGTCTTTCTTTAATAATAAAAAAACATTATGTGAAAATAATTTATATCAACAGCTAGTATAAATGTACTTGTCGGCACTTCCAATGTCACAAAAAAAACATCACCATCACAAACATTGATTAATGCGAAACGAATCACCCACCTTTATAGTGGCTACTTATTAGGTAAAAATAATTAAAAACAATTATCTGCCTAAAAAATTAAAAAAAAACATTGCTGTTTGTTTACGGTTTCAAATTGACGATTTGATTTTATAATTAGAAAAAAGTTGAAAGACGACTGTATTTTTTTTATAAATTTCTTTTATATTTTACAAGTAAATTGGCATCTAGTATAAATTATATTAAGGATTATGTATAAAAACTGCGTTTGGAATTTTGATTGAAAACAGTCTCTTTTCTTTATTAATGAATCAATTCTTTTTGTTTTAAGAAGTTTTAAAATAATTTACTAAGAAAGTATTTAAAATTTGTCGTCTTTTTTTTCATTATATTTTTTATTAATTTTATTAATGTGTATTAAAAATGTTCAACAACCGCGGAATATCCACTGGTTCTCCTAGTTACAACTGTTCAACTACCGTGGAATATCCACTGGTTCAGCTAGTTTCAACTGTTCCACTACCGTGGAATATCCACTGGTTCTCCTAGTTTCAACTCTTCAACTACCGTGGAATATCCACTGGTTCTGCTAGTTTAAACTGTGCAACTACCGTGGAATATCCACTCGTTCTGCTAGTTTCAACTGTGCAACTACCGTGGAATATCCACTGGTTCTGCTAGTTTCAATTGTTCAACTACCGTGGAATATCCACTGGTTCTGCTAGTTTCAATTGTTCAACTACCGTGGAATATCCACTGGTTCTGCTAGTTTCAATTGTTCAACTACCGTGGAATATCCACTGGTTCTGCTAGTTTCAACTGTTCAACTACCGCGGAATATCCACTGGTTCTGCTAGTTTCAACTGTTCAACTACCGTGGAATATCCACTGGTTCTGCTAGTTTAAACTGTTCAACTACCGTGGAATATCCACTGGTTCTGCTAGTTTCAACTGTTCAACTACCGCGGAATATCCACTGGTTCTGCTAGTTTCAACTGTTCAACTACCGTGGAATATCCACTGGTTCTGCTAGTTTCAACTGTCAACTACCGTGGAATATCCACTGGTTCTGCTAGTTTCAACTGTTCAACTACCGCGGAATATCCACTGGTTCTGCTAGTTTCAATTGTTCAACTACCGTGGAATATCCACTGGTTCTGCTAGTTTAAACTGTTAAACTACCGCGGAATATCCACTGGTTCTGCTAGTTTCAACTGTTCAACTACCGTGGAATATCCACTGGTTCTGCTAGTTTCAACTGTTCAACTACCGCGGAATATCCACTGGTTCTGCTAGTTTCAACTGTTCAACTACCGTGGAATATCCACTGGTTCTGCTAGTTTCAACTGTTCAACTACCGTGGACTATCCACTGGTTCTGCTAGTTTCAACTGTTCAACTACCGTGGAATATCCACTGGTTCTCCTAGTTTCAACTGTTCAACTACCGTGGAATATCCACTGGTTCTGCTAGTTTCAACTGTTCAACTACCGTGGAATATCCACTGATTCTGCTAGTTTCAACTGTTCAACTACCGTGGAATATCCCCTGGTTCTGCTAGTTTCAACTGTTCAACTACCGTGGAATATCCACTGGTTCTGCTAGTTTCAACTGTTCAACTACCGCGGAATATCAACTGGTTCTGCTAGTTTCAACTGTTCAACTACCGTGGAATATCCACTGGTTCTGCTTGTTTCAACTGTTCAGCAACCGTGGAATATCCACTGGTTCTGCTAGTTTCAACTCTTCAACTACCGTGGAATATCCACTGGTTCTGCTAGTTTTAACTCTTCAACTACCGTGGAATATCCACTGGTTCTGCTAGTTTAAACTGTTCAACTACCGTGGAATATCCACTGGTTCTGCTAGTTTCAACTGTTCAACTACCGCGGAATATCCACTGGTTCTGCTAGTTTCAACTGTTCAACTACCGCGGAATATCCACTGGTTCTGCTAGTTTCAATTGTTCAACTACCGTGGAATATCCACTGGTTCTGCTTGTTTCAACTGTTCAACTACCGTGGAATATCCACTGGTTCTGCTAGTTTCAACTGTTCAACTACCGTGGAATATCCACTGGTTCTGCTAGTTTCAACTGTTCAACTACCGTGGAATATCCACTGGTTCTGCTAGTTTCAACTGTTCAACTACTGCGGAATATCCACTGGTTCTGCTAGTTTCAACTGTTCCACTACCGTGGAATATCCACTGGTTCTGCTAGTTTAAACTGTTCAACTACCGCGGAATATCCACTGGTTCTGCTAGTTTAAACTGTTCAACTACCGTGGAATATCCACTGGTTCTGCTAGTTTGAACTGTTCAACTACCGTGGAATATCCACTGGTTCTGCTAGTTTCAATTGTTCAACTACCGCGGAATATCCACTGGTTCTGCTAGTTTCAACTGTTCAACTGCCGTGGAATATCCACTGGTTCTGCTAGTTTCAACTGTTCAACTACCGCGGAATATCCACTGGTTCTGCTAGTTTCAATTGTTCAACTACCGTGGAATATCCACTGGTTCTGCTAGTTTCAACTGTTCAACTACCGTGGAATATCCACTGGTTCTGCTAGTTTCAACTGTTCAACTACCGTGGAATATCCACTGGTTCTGCTAGTTTCAACTGTTCAACTACCGCGGAATATCCACTGGTTCTGCTAGTTTCAACTGTTCAACTACCGTGGAATATCCACTGGTTCTGCTAGTTTCAACTGTTCAACTACCGTGGAATATCCACTGGTTCTGCTAGTTTCAACTGTTCAACTACCGTGGAATATCCACTGGTTCTGCTAGTTTCAACTGTTCAACTACCGCGGAATATCCACTGGTTCTGCTAGTTTCAACTGTTCAACTACCGCGGAATATCCACTGGTTCTGCTAGTTTCAACTGTTCAACTACCGCGGAATATCCACTGGTTCTGCTAGTTTCAACTGTTCAACTACCGCGGAATATCCACTGGTTCTGCTAGTTTCAACTGTTCAACTACCGTGGAATATCCACTGGTTCTGCTAGTTTCAACTGTTCAACTACCGTGGAATATCCACTGGTTCTGCTAGTTTAAACTGTTCAACTACCGCGGAATATCCACTGGTTATGCTAGTTTCAACTGTTCAACTACCGCGGAATATCCACTGGTTCTGCTAGTTTAAACTGTTCAACTACCATGGAATATCCACTGGTTCTGCTAGTTTCAACTGTTCAACTACCGCGGAATATCCACTGGTTCTGCTAGTTTCAACTGTTCAACTACCGTGGAATATCCACTGGTTCTGCTAGTTTCAACTGTTCAACTACCGCGGAATATCCACTGGTTCTGCTAGTTTCAACTGTTCAACTACCGTGGAATATCCACTGGTTCTGCTAGTTTAAACTGTTTAACTACCGCGGAATATCCACTGGTTCTGCTAGTTTCAACTGTTCAACTACCGTGGAATATCCACTGGTTCTGCTAGTTTCAACTGTTCAACTACCGCGGAATATCCACTGGTTCTGCTAGTTTCAACTTTTCAACTACCGTGGAATATCCACTGGTTCTGCTCGTTTCAACTGTTCAACTACCATGGAATATCCACTGGTTCTGCTAGTTTCAACTGTTCAACTACCGCGGAATATCCACTGGTTCTGCTAGTGTAAACTGTTCAACTACCGTGGAATATCCACTGGTTCTGCTAGTTTCAACTGTTCAACTACCGCGGAATATCCACTGGTCCTGCTAGTTTAAACTGTTCAACTACCGTGGAATATCCACTGGTTCTGCTAGTTTCAACTGTTCAACTACCGTGGAATATCCACTGGTTCTGCTAGTTTCAATTGTTCAACTACCGTGGAATATCCACTGGTTCTGCTAGTTTCAACTGTTCAACTACCATGGAATATCCACTGGTTCTGCTAGTTTCAACTGTTCAACTACCGCGGAATATCCACTGGTTCTGCTAGTTTCAACTGTTCAACTACCGTGGAATATCCACTGGTTCTGCTAGTTGAAACTGTTCAACTACCGTGGAATATCCACTGGTTCTGCTAGTTTAAACTGTTCAACTACCGTGGAATATCCACTGGTTCTGCTAGTTTCAACTGTTCAACTACCATGGAATATCCACTGGTTCTGCTAGTTTCAACTGTTCAACTACCGTGGAATATCCACTGGTTCTGCTAGTTTCAACTGTTCAACTACCGTGGAATATCCACTGGTTCTGCTAGTTTCAACTGTTCAACTAACTTGGAATATCCACTGGTTCTGCTAGTTTCAGCTGTTCAACTACCGTGGAATATCCACTGGTTCTGCTAGTTTCAATTGTTCAACTACCGCGGAATATCCACTGGTTCTGCTAGTTTCAACTGTTCAACTACCGTGGAATATCCACTGGTTCTGCTAGTTTCAACTGTCTAACTACCATGGAATATCCACTGGTTCTGCTAGTTTCAACTGTTCAACTACCGCGGAATATCCACTGGTTCTGCTAGTTTCAACTGTTCAACTACCGTGGAATATCCACTGGTTCTGCTAGTTTCAATTGTTCAACTACCGTGGAATATCCACTGGTTCTGCTAGTTTCAACTGTTCAACTACCATGGAATATCCACTGGTTCTGCTAGTTTCAACTGTTCAACTACCGTGGAATATCCACTGGTTCTGCTAGTTTCAATTGTTCAACTACCGTGGAATATCCACTGGTTCTGCTAGTTTCAACTGTTCAACTACCGTGGACTATCCACTGGTTCTGCTCGTTTCAACTGTTCAACTACCATGGAATATCCACTGGTTCTGCTAGTTTCAACTGTTCAACTACCGCGGAATATCCACTGGTTCTGCTAGTTTAAACTGTTCAACTACCGTGGAATATCCACTGGTTCTGCTAGTTTAAACTGTTCAACTACCGTGGAATATCCACTGGTTCTGCTAGTTTCAATTGTTCAACTACCGTGGAATATCCACTGGTTCTGCTAGTTTCAACTGTTCAACTACCATGGAATATCCACTGGTTCTGCTAGTTTCAACTGTTCAACTACCGCGGAATATCCACTGGTTCTGCTAGTTTCAACTGTTCAACTACCGTTGAATATCCACTGGTTCTGCTAGTTTAAACTGTTCAACTACCGCGGAATATCCACTGGTTCTGCTTGTTTAAACTGTTCAACTACTGTGGAATATCCACTGGTTCTGCTAGTTTCAACTGTTCAACTACCGTGGAATATTCACTGGTTCTGCTAGTTTCAACTGTTCAACTACCGTGGAATATCCACTGGTTCTGCTAGTTTCAACTGTTCAACTACCGTGGAATATCCACTGGTTCTGCTAGTTTCAACTGTTCAACTACCGTGGAATATCCACTGGTTCTGCTAGTTTCAACTGTTCAACTACCGTGGAATATCCACTGGTTCTGCTAGTTTCAATTGTTCAACTACCGTGGAATATCCACTGGTTCTGCTAGTTTCAATTCTTCAACTACCGTGGAATATCCACTGGTTCTGCTAGTTTCAACTGTTCAACTACCATTGAATATCCACTGGTTCTGCTAGTTTCAACTGTTCAACTACCGTGGAATATCCACTGGTTCTGCTAGTTTAAACTGTTAAACTACCGTGGAATATTCACTGGTTCTGCTAGTTTCAACTGTTCAACTACCGTGGACTATCCACTGGTTCTGCTCGTTTCAACTGTTCAACTACCGCGGAATATCCACTGGTTCTGCTAGTTTAAACTGTTCAACTACCGTGGAATATCCACTGGTTCTGCTAGTTTCAACTGTTCAACTACCGTGGAATATCCACTGGTTCTGCTAGTTTCAACTGTTCAACTACCACGGAATATCCACTGGTTCTGCTAGTTTCAACTGTTCAACTACCGTGGAATATCCACTGGTTCTGCTAGTTTCAACTGTTCAACTACCGTGGAATATCCACTGGTTCTGCTAGTTTCAACTGTTCAACTACCACGGAATATCCACTGGTTCTGCTAGTTTCAACTGTTCAACTACCGCGGAATATCCACTGGTTCTGCTAGTTTAAACTGTTCAACTACCGTGGAATATCCACTGGTTCTGCTAGTTTAAACTGTTCAACTACCGTGGAATATCCACTGGTTCTGCTAGTTTAAACTGTTCAACTACCGTGGAATATCCACTGGTTCTGCTAGTTTCAATTGTTCAACTACCGTGGAATATCCACTGGTTCTGCTAGTTTCAACTGTTCAACTACCATGGAATATCCACTGGTTCTGCTAGTTTCAACTGTTCAACTACCGCGGAATATCCACTGGTTCTGCTAGTTTCAACTGTTCAACTACCGTTGAATATCCACTGGTTCTGCTAGTTTAAACTGTTCAACTACCGCGGAATATCCACTGGTTCTGCTTGTTTAAACTGTTCAACTACTGTGGAATATCCACTGGTTCTGCTAGTTTCAACTGTTCAACTACCGTGGAATATTCACTGGTTCTGCTAGTTTCAACTGTTCAACTACCGTGGAATATCCACTGGTTCTGCTAGTTTCAACTGTTCAACTACCGTGGAATATCCACTGGTTCTGCTAGTTTCAACTGTTCAACTACCGTGGAATATCCACTGGTTCTGCTAGTTTCAACTGTTCAACTACCGTGGAATATCCACTGGTTCTGCTAGTTTAAACTGTTAAACTACCGTGGAATATCCACTGGTTCTGCTAGTTTCAACTGTTCAACTACCGTGGACTATCCACTGGTTCTGCTCGTTTCAACTGTTCAACTACCGCGGAATATCCACTGGTTCTGCTAGTTTAAATTGTTCAACTACCGTGGAATATCCACTGGTTCTGCTAGTTTCAACTGTTCAACTACCGTGGAATATCCACTGGTTCTGCTAGTTTCAACTGTTCAACTACCACGGAATATCCACTGGTTCTGCTAGTTTCAACTGTTCAACTACCGTGGAATATCCACTGGTTCTGCTAGTTTCAACTGTTCAACTACCGTGGAATATCCACTGGTTCTGCTAGTTTCAACTGTTCAACTACCACGGAATATCCACTGGTTCTGCTAGTTTCAACTGTTCAACTACCGCGGAATATCCACTGGTTCTGCTAGTTTAAACTGTTCAACTACCGTGGAATATCCACTGGTTCTGCTAGTTTCAACTGTTCAACTACCGTGGAATATCCACTGGTTCTGCTAGTTTCAACTGTTCAACTACCGTGGAATATCCACTGGTTCTGCTAGTTTCAATTGTTCAACTACCGCGGAATATCCACTGGTTCTGCTAGTTTCAACTGTTCAACTACCGTGGAATATCCACTGGTTCTGCTAGTTTCAACTGTTCAACTACCGCGGAATATCCACTGGTTCTGCTAGTTTCAACTGTTCAACTACCGCAGAATATCCACTGGTTCTGCTAGTTTCAACTGTTCAACTACCGTGGAATATCCACTGGTTCTGCTAGTTTCAATTGTTCAACTACCGTGGAATATCCACTGGTTCTGCTAGTTTCAACTGTTCAACTACCATGGAATATCCACTGGTTCTGCTAGTTTCAACTGTTCAACTACCGTGGAATATCCACTGGTTCTGCTAGTTTCAACTGTTCAACTACCGTGGAATATCCACTGGTTCTGCTAGTTTCAACTGTTCAACTACCGTGGACTATCCACTGGTTCTGCTAGTTTCAACTGTTCAACTACCATGGAATATCCACTGGTTCTGCTAGTTTCAACTGTTCAACTACCGCGGAATATCCACTGGTTCTGCTTGTTTAAACTGTTCAACTACCGTGGAATATCCACTGGTTCTGCTAGTTTAAACTGTTGAACTACCGCGGAATATCCACTGGTTCAGCTAGTTTAAACTGTTCAACTACCGTGGAATATCCACTGGTTCTGCTAGTTTCAACTGTTCAACTACCGCGGAATATCCACTGGTTCTGCTAGTTTAAACTGTTCAACTACCGTGGAATATCCACTGGTTCTGCTAGTTTCAACTGTTCAACAACCGTGGAATATCCACTGGTTCTGCTAGTTTCAACTGTTCAACTACCGCGGAATATCCACTGGATCTGCTAGTTTCAACTGTTCAACTACCGCGGAATATCCACTGGTTCTGCTAGTTTCAATTTATTTTTTTTTGTAGAGTAAAGATTAATATGAAATTACGAATTTCCTGATTATTTTATTTTTTGATGGAAGCAGTTTTTTTAGTCAATCATGCCTGTGTTATATTTTTTTTCATTTTCTTCCCAAACTATCACCAAACAAATGAAGGGGACTGATGTAAATAGCCAGTTTGGGATCAAAAGCAAGCAGATATATTTGCTTGATGGATAGAATTGTGAACAGAAAACGGTATTTTTTTTCTGTGCTAGAAGCATCGTTTAGAAAATATGAGACCGAAAGGACAATATCAATGGAGTCGCATAGAAAGCAATGTAAAAGCCTAGTTTTTGGTCAAAAGCAACTAGATATATTTGATCCATGGATGAATTTGAAAATAGAAAAAGGCAATTCACGTTTCAGGTGCGAAGTAGTTATGATCGTTTATCTGTTGATATTCAAACTGCAGACAAAAAAAAAGTTGCTTTGATGACGAGAAGTGTCGATGATTGACGAAGATAAACGAATTTATCAGTCTTTCTCTCTATTTTTAACGCTGATTCTCTTGTTTCTATAACCGGATGAGATCAAGATAAGATAAACAACACCATTTGGACATCTTACTTCTCAATCCCCTACATTTAATGAACACAAACATAAAAACATTTCATATAATTACTTGAACGCAATTTAACTGTAGTTTGCAGAGTTAAAAGCATCACAAATTAAGGGAGAGTTAAAGCAACGACAAATTAAGGCAGAGTTAAAACCACGACAAATTAAGGCACGACACTTTAAAGAATTGTTATGTACGGGCATTAATAATTGCTAATCGTTTGTTTATATTTTCATGCGTAGAATAGATAATTTCGTGAATAAAACTTAAAGCAAACCAATAAAAGAAAATTAAGTCATATTTTTTCTCATAGAAATATCTCCAGACAAGAGGCGAAGCCACTTTATGTAAGGAACTATCGTGAATGAAAAATGATGCTAGCAAAAACAGCAGATGCTTATTTGTCTTAATACTGTAATGACCACGACGTACGGCAGGAGGAATACAGTTAGTAGCAAAATATTTCAAAATTCAACAGGTTTCGAACATACTTTTATTAAAGAATCAAACAATGGAAGAATGGTAAGAAAAATCACCTCCAGACCATAAGGGAATGGGGTCGAATACATTTAATGTTAATAAGACGAAGCTGCTCCAAGTATATAATTACAAGAAGCTTTTCGAACCAATTTGGTTAACGTAGTGTCAGAATATATCTGGCTATTACGGTTTATCTATTGTATGGACGCCTTACGATCGTATTACACCACGTTTAGACTGTATGAGCCCATTTCAAGTCTCACACAAAAACACACATTCACATTTCAAGCTATGTCATATACATACGCGCACACAAATATACGCGCGCACGTCAACACATGTACACATATTCACGTTCACGTACATACACTCACCTTCACTTGTATATACACACGCTTACGTATACACATGTACTCACACACGCGCACACGAACGCACACATGGACGACGTCACTTCCGCTTTCTAAGGAAATATACACATGCGCAAAGGACCACCGAAAACGAGTATAAAAGAGAGAGTAACAACCGGCTCTTCCTTTTTCCGGCCCAGCTTCCGTGCTGGTCGGTAGGTCTACGGACCGGACCGCGTCGTCACGCCCCCTTACTACTATGTATGGGGCACGAGCTTACAGAATGCATGTACACATTCTCACTCTTTCTCTTTCTATCTACTATTGGTCCCTGAGAACACCTTCGCGTAGCTGACTATTAACTGATGTCAACTCTCTACCACCTTTTTTGTCTACACGCTGGACTATCATTCCCATTTTTCACTACGACACTCATTTCTCTTCCAAGGCGCGAACAAACGATAGTGACCCGAACGTGAGATGAACACACATTTCCTATTCTTCTACAACACCAACCCCGCAACGAACATCGGTTACACACGCGCGGACATGAAC
This sequence comes from Euprymna scolopes, assembly GCF_053919585.1. NCBI lineage: Eukaryota > Metazoa > Mollusca > Cephalopoda > Sepiida > Sepiolidae > Euprymna > Euprymna scolopes. The sequence goes on from NC_136508.1 coordinate 103,850,012, forward strand.
ACATGTTATAACTAAAACGTTCATTCTTTCAACAGGAAATAAACGACGTTTATCTTATCCATCAATGGAGTCTTTGTTTCCTTCAATTCCATTTATTTCATTATTTTCTTGTGGCGAGCTAGGGTATTATACGCTGATCCGTAACAAGACAGAACAGATACTAACACTGGATCCAAGCAAGAAAACCCAAACATATATTTTAGTTTCGGTACAGCGTAAAAGCTACACCATTTATTGAAGTTTACCTTATATATTTATTTAATTTAATGGGTAAAATTAGGGTATTTTTATACAAATAAATTAATATTTATAATTTATTATCACTTTCCATCCTCTGTTTTAATACATAGGATATCCCGATCAAATCTATAATATAAAGCTGAATGTGTGTGTGTGTGTGTGTGTGTGTGTGTGTGTGTGTGTGTGTGTGTGTGTGTGTGTGTGGTCACGAATAGGCTCCTTTATGGTTGACTATTAAAAAAAAAAACTGATTACATATAATGATAGAAGATGTATCGAGGCACAGGCATTGGTATGTTTGCTCTGGCAGAACACTGGTTCATTAAAACTGTGGGGTCTGTGTTCGCGCCTGGTCCACAAAGTATGGAAATAAAAATAAAAAGAAAAACGTTTGCAAGTGTTTTTGATATAGATGTACATCAGAATACTTTGATAAGTATGTTTTAACTTAAATAGGGATGGTATAATAAAATTGTGGGGTCTGCGTTCGCGCCTGGCCTCCATAGAATGGAAATAGGCACACACTTTAATAAAGACTTGACATATATATCTGCGTAAGTATACTTTGATAATTATGTTTCAGTTTAAGAAATATGGTATAATAAACCTGACCTCCATAGAATTGAAATATGTCACAAAGTTTAACGAGGTTTTTTTAATATAGATCCACAGAATATTGTGATAAGTGTTTCAGTGTGAACACGTATAGTATAATAAATTATGGGGTTATCTATTTTATTTTTACTTTCATCATATTTTGGTTTGTATTTAAATACCCCCAAATACAACCCAAATTTACAACCCTTCCTTTTCATAACCTATCATCTATATATATATATATATATATATAAAAGCGAAAATGTATGTATGTTTGTTTGTGTGTATGTATGTGTGTATATTTATGTGTCTGCTAAAAACTTTCGACAGACGCGACAAAAATTCACAAACTCGGTATTATATCGAAGCCCTATCCTTCACTTGAAAAATATCGAAAAAGTGGCCAAAAATGTAACTTTTTCACCCCGAAATCGACAATTTTCCACGGGGGGGGGGTCAATAAAAACGGGTTTCTCGTAACGATGCCCGATTCTACGCATGCGTCAGATGACGTCATGACGTCGTGACCTGATTTACTTTAAATAGTTTAAGACTTTAGCGCAGTTTGTTAACGCGTTTGTTCATTATGTAAACGTGTTGGGTTCGAATCGTGGTGCGAGATGTTTTTTTGTTCGATTTTTTAAATTTAAATATTAAGCCCTGTATTATTTAAGCCATTTTTCACGTAACGTTCGTTTTCCTGTTTTTTTCTTTTTTTTTTTTTTACTTCGCTTATTCTCAGCAACACCCGGGTATCCACCGATTTTTCAAATTTTAATATCGAAACAGGCTCATTTAAGCCATTTTTCGCGTTTTTTTTTGTCTTTTTTCATCGTTCGTTTGCCTTACGTTAGATGTTTTTTTTAATGTTTTGATTACCCCCCGCTTAATTACGACGTTGTTTTCTTTTCTTACTTCGCTTATAACAATTCTTACATCATCGTTGTAACGCTCAACGACTTTCAAACATCTTTCACTAACTCATTCTGGCTGGCCGATTTTATTTTCAAATTTCGCCTCAGGGCTTCGGATTCGATCCTACCTCTCCCGGTTTCTTTTTTAGTTAACACTACACACACCTACAAACACTCGGGCAACGCCGGGTACCCCTCGCTAGTACTTTCATAAATCAGAGTCCATTTTCTGTAGGCTGTTTTTGAACCCAGTCAACGACGGGTACTTTTGCTAGTAATATATAATCTGGAATTATTTGTAAATGCAGTCCACTGTCCATCGGCGAAAACACCTGACAAATAACGATGATATGATTAAAATCAGATGTGAACAGGGAATGTAACGGACGACTATATACAAAAGCATGCGGCATGGCAACACCGCTAAGAAAGGCGATAAAAAGGAGAAAGTATCCGATCACGAGAGAGATGTCAACAACTTTCGAGATCACGTTAGAGGAAAACGTAACGCTCGAGATAACGCGAGGGGCGTGGAGCGCGGATCGAAAGAACCTTCGCGATCTCGTTAGAGGAATGATCACGTGTGTGACGTTACGGCCGTAACAATGAGGAAATAAATATCGTTGTTACAAAAAAACGGGTTGAAGTTCTTTCCTTTTCGTTGTCCACTTTACGGCTGAAGCATATAATGTGGGTTGGTTCCTGTGTAACGTTACTGGGAAACACAATATTATGTATTCCATTTATATGTAAGCCCAACTCTGCCATAGAAAGACAGGAACATATAATTTTATAGCAAATGCCGAAGATTAACGGTTAGGACATCTACGCTACTTGAAATCGGAACGCTGACTTACAAATGGGTTGCGATAACCGTCATCTTTTACAGCAATAAAGCCCGCAGCTATCTCGACAGAATCTAACAGCACACTAATGATACACAATTAGAGGATCACAGATATTTATCGATGATTGCCTAATATAAACGAATTTATTCCTGTTTTGTCACGCTGAGTCTATTATCTCTATGCCTGTATCAGATCGAAATAAGACCATTAACACAGTTTGGATATCTGAATTCTGATACGTCAACGCGATAAAAAGAGAACTCAGCGAATATTTTTATGATGCAATAATTTTTTGAGATTCGTGGTTGTGTGAATATTTTTGTTTTTTACTATCAGGGACATAAGCTACTGGGTCACTATGTAGGGAGTTGAGCAGTAAGATGTTAGTTTACGTTACATTTGAACTCCTGCATGCCAGTACAGTTGGGAAAGCAGGGAGCGGAAAGGGAATTCCAAAGTCTAGCGGTTCTGAGGATGAAACTACTGAAGTAGAAAGCTCTCCTACATCTAGGAATCTCTACTGTGTAGGGGTGGGATTTAGTTGCTTGTCAGGTTTGTCGAGTGTATTTATGTCGTGGGGGCACAAGTGCTTGCAGTTCGTCAGAGCATTTACCATTAAAATACTTGTAAAACAGGCAGAGGGATGCAATATTTCGTCGAATGGATAGGGGCTGGAGCTTAGATGACAGTTCAGGACTTATCATGTTGGATACCCTCTTTGTGGACCTTGTCGAGGAGCGATTGACAGTAAGAGAAAGTTGTCAAAAGAAACGAATGGATAATTATTTACTTACATTGAACTTGAATACCACGAAATTATACCACAGAAAATCGAACATTTTATGGTACAGCAAATTAATAAGAATGTTTAACAAGGAAAGTTTTTTTTTGCATTTTCACCCCAAACAACGCAGAGTGCCACTTTGACGAAGGAGCTGCTATCGGGGTCATAAATTGCAGGGATATTATGTAGGGAGTAGAGCAGGAAGATGTTTGTTCACATTACACTTTAACTTCTGCACTTAAGTACAGTTGGGGAAGCAGTAAACCGAAAGGGAATTTCAAAGTCTAGTAGTTCTGGAGAGGAAACTGTTAGACTAGAAGGCCATCTTAGATTTAGGGATTTCTACTGTGTAGGGGTGGGATTTTGCTGCTTGTCTGGTTTGTGGGGGTATTTACCTCAGGGGGGTACATAGTCTCGTAGTCCGCGGAGCGTCCAGCGTTAAAATTGTAGTTCATTGGAGCATCCACCATTAAAATACGTGTAGAGCATGTCGTCGATGGGGCAGAGGCGGAAGCTAAGATAACAGTGCAGGACCTATCAGGTTGGCGACTCTCTTCTGAACCCTGTTCAAGAACGACAGACTAATAATAGCAGATGCACCAGCCCAAATGTGACAACAATACTCCGTACATGAGTGAATGGCAGCATTTTAAATGGATTTTTACATTTTCTAATGATTCATCGTTTAATGTTGATAATTACTGAGATTCGTCATTGTGTTATAACTAGGGCTGTGAGAACAGAATATTCTTTTCATTCTGTTGACTCTCGAGTATATATCCGATACAATGAGATACAGTCAATCAACCGAGAACCACATCAGTCTTTATAAAAACATATCAGACTAACAGTTCAGTCCGGGTTTGTGATCATGACTCTCCGTTTCTTCCGTTTTATTTTTTTTTCTATTCCTTGCTGTGATGTCAGCTCGCACACAGGTCGGTCATCTGCATACAGCTGCCATATGCGCATTTGCGATCTGTTACAATATGTCGTCAGGTATTTCAATCTTCGTATCTGTTCAGATAGTTTAGGTTAATTTACTTAAAAAGAAAACCCTGGTGTTATCAAATTAGGTTACAGCTTTAATGCACCAACCATGGGTGCTATTTTATTTTCCATTTCCTTTTGCAAAACTCAATCATGTTCTGCAAAAAAACAGACATAATTATTTTCCAGTAACTATATAGATGACATGATGATAGTTGATATGAAAATCTCCAACGATAATAATATTTGTCAAAACAATAAAACCCTAAAATATTTCAATAACTTGAGTGTTATTTCTTCCGCCCGTCACACCAATAATTTCCTGGGTAAGGTTGACTCTTTTGTCCAAACTTCCTACTTCCAAACTTCTGTATACGTAATGCACCTTCTCTCAACTCAAAACGAACTTCTGCTAATTCAACTTATTTCTTCGAAATCCAACTTCAAATGAATATCCCTCTAAAAAATCAAGCCTCTTTTATCTCCAACCAGGAGCATCTCATTTGCATATCGGGTGGTCACATTGCAGGCATATAAAGAGATAAGGCAGCCATTTTTGTTTCTTTCTTCTTCATTCATTTCATTTCACGACCGACCCGTTGAATTATACACACGTGCTAATAAGGTAAGTTGCACGTTTCCCTGCAATCTATTACGCCGACAAAGCAAACAACAAACGCTAATAAACGTAGAAAAATAAACTCACAAAATAAAATGGATGCATTTTTAACGTCCTGTGCTATTATAAATTTGCTACGGATGATTTTAAATTACAGTAAAGTTCTACATGTTTAAATGCAACCATGCAAACTGAATGCCTTATGCCTAAAATATAAGTGCATTTGTTGATGGCTCTAAATATTATCTATAATATAAATCTCACCTGTCTGTTTAAATGTATGTATGTTTGTATATTTGCTTAAAACTTTCGTCAGAGGGGGTGGATTTTCACGAGATTGGTATCATTTTGAATCCCGGTAATTCGGACAACAAATATCGAAGAATTGGCCAAAAAACATTAATGCCTCTACTCTCAACTGGGCACATCCGTACAGGAAGGGTCAAGTCTTTTCGCTAAAATTTTTTGCAAGTCATTCAACCCTCGCATTCATGACGTAGCTTAAAAGGTTTTATTTCGACCGTGACGTCACAGCTACGGTAGGCAAATCGGTAACGCAGAGGGGGTTTTCACCTCTTTTTCCTATGGCGCATTACGGGCTCGAGCATACTACTCCTATATTTTATTTTGCTCATCCAACACCCTTACACACAGCTCCACTTTCCTTTCCGCGATTGCGTCACGAGTTAAAGTCTGCCTGCCTACTACACCTTTTTTTTTTGCTCAACCCTAACCCTAACCCTAACCCACACCTCCAAACCCAGGCCAGTCTAATGAATAAATGACAAACGTCTGCATGTATGTGTGTTTGTATGTCTAGCTTAAACTTTAACATTACGGTTTGTATTGTTTTAAGCGTTGATCATCCGGATTTGTAATTTCTAAAAAATATTCGAAAAAAATTGTTATTTCCTTGTGGTTGAAAATGACTGGAATTTGAGTGATGGACATTTATTTGTTGTTAATTAGAATAGAATTATTATATATGCATTAAAAACAGTAAAACTTCTCAAATCCCTTTCGAAATGCAGAAAATCACATTTCATTTCCTATTATAAGACATTCTAATGTAAGACATTCTAAGTAAACAAATTTTCCGACATTTAGTGATTAACTATTAAAAAAATGCCAGCCAACAAACGACTACGTGTAAAAAAATGAATATACAACAAATAAATGTTATTGTAGGCAATAAAACTTGATCCGTTTTTTGTTTTTGTTTTTGTAAGTAATTTTGTAATGTTCTTTGTTTAATTTTTTTAATCAGCTTTTACAATATGGCGATATATTCTTCTAGGAGATGAAGATTTGTTAAGTAACTTCGTAGTTTCAACCGTCTTTTAAATTATTTTCTATGTACAGCTCAGAAACTTGGTTGTTTTTCTGAAGAAATGGTGAATTTAAGAACATTTGCAGTTTAGCATTCCACACATACTTATATTTTAATGTTTTTCATTTTTCTTAGGGATGGGGTGATAAATTTTTAACTTGTGCAATATGTTCTTCCAATTTTAACCTGTGTTTCGGAGGAAATTCCTAAGGGCCTCCTTCTCAAGAAGAATATATCGCCATGGTGTTTACAATTCGCTTTAAAACTGCTTTCTTGTGATTAAATAAATAGCATTACAATTTGTTTACGACAATATATATATATATGTATATATGTATATATATATGTATATTTATATATAGTCATACGCATACAGTACTGTTTCGCTGTTTAACAGCTCATCAGAGCGACTAGACAGGCAACTACTTCAAGCTAGGATCGGAATCTGACCACAAACGACAGTCAAGGTTCCTTACCATTACGCTGTACGGGTGCTGCTGTGCAAGTAGTGAATTAACGATGTGTTGACATCGTCCAAATGTTTCCAAGAGATGGAAACGTGTAAGTGAATCTACTTTTCATTTTCAATTTTTATTACTGTTTTATTGTGGTCACTTCTGCCTTATGTTTCCCTCTCTCACTCTCCCTTTCTGCTTGTGTCTTTATTTCTCTTTCTTCCCTCCCCTTTAGGGTAGGATGTATGTGTGTGTGTTTTCTTTTATTGGTTGGAAGAATGTGTGTACTGTTTTATAGTATTATGAAGTTATTTGCTTCCATAGGAAGGTAACTGTGATGTGTATGTGTGAGGAGGAGGGGGGCCAGCTCCTCTGAAATAAGGGTAGACGTGTTTTCATTCAATTTTGTTATTTATTTTTTGGATTCTTAGATTTTAGTATTGTGATTTTTCGTTGATATTAGGCTCTGTTTATTTCAGGAGTGAATCTTATCATGAAGTTTTTTCCTGTGAAAGTAAATAAAAACAATTATCTGTTTGGAAGATTGGCATTATTTTGAAGCTGTTTCCACTGCATGTGTGTACGTGTTTTGAAACAGAGGTGTCTGTTATCTGCAATTTTGATGTTGCTCTTATGTAAGGCTACTCTATTGCTGAAATTTTTGGTGGCGCCTATGTAGGATTTTTTGCATGCTGTGCATCTTAGTGCATATACTACATTTTTTGAGGTGCAATTTAGATCCTTTTTTATTTTGAATGTTTGAGTTGGGTTTTTTGTATGTGTTTCCTTCTATTATTATGTCACATACTCCATACCGCGGTTTGTTGCATTTTGTAACCCCTTTTGTAGTGGGTCGAACGAGTTTTGAGGAAGTTAGGATGTGTTTTAAGTTTTTGGGTTGGCGTTTGCTTTTTATTATTTTTGTTGTTTTAGGTATGTTGTTTAGTTTGTCGTTCTGATTGAGGAGAATAAGGTTTTTTGTTATCTGTGTAAATAGTTCTGGGTTGTTTGTGTTGTGTGTGGAGACGTATGCTAAAATTTGTTCTTTGTTGTGTTCTTTTGGGATTCTTAGTTGGTCTATTGGAATTTTTTCAGCCAGTTCAATACCTTTCTGTATTAGTGGTAGTCGATATCCTCTTTTCTACGGTGTTATTTGTAGTTCATTCAGTCTAGTCGAACGGAGGTGTATGTTTGTTATTATGGTGCAGACTCTACGTGCTAGGGAGTAGGGTATTGATTTTAGACAGTTTTAATGATGGTGGCTTTTGAAGTGGAGGTATTGTTCAGTGTCCGTGGGTTTGTGGTAGATGTCTGTGATTATGTTGTCGTTTTTTATTGTTACTAGGATGTCTAGGAAAGGTAGTTCTGTGGGGCTTTGTTCTAGTGTGAAGTTTATTTTTGGGTGTATATTTTGTAGTGTGGAGTTCTCTGATATCCCCCATGAGGTTCTCCAGAGGATAAAGCAGTCGTCTGGGTATCTTTTCCAAGATTTTATGAAAAGTGTTTTTGTATCGTGCCCGTATTTTTGCTCTATCCTTTCATAAAGAGTCTCTTCTAGGAAGGCGAGTGCACATATGTCGATGCCATTTTGGTACCCATTGCTGTGCCTAATATTTGGATGTAGTTGTCATTATTGAATTGGAAGGTGTTGTTATTGAGGATTATGTCAATGCTATTAATCACGAATTGTTTATTGAATCTGGGGTGTAAAGTCTGTGTATGTTTGTCAATCCAATATGAGATAGCTTCTTTTCTTAGATTGTGTGGGATATTACTATATAGACTGCTAACATCGAATGTGGCTAGTATTGTCCCATCGTCTACTGTTTGTGGTAGGGAGCTAAGTAAGTGTGTGTCATCTCTTAAAAAACTTCTAACTAGATTGGTGAAGGGCTGTAATAGTATATCTATTATGTTGCTAAGTCTGCCTGTTGGGCATGATGGTCCTGATTCTATGGGTCTGAATGTGAGGTCGATTGTGGGGTTTGGAGTGCTTATGTACTCCGACTTTTGTATGTTGATGGCATGTCTTACCTGGTTAGATTTGTGTATTTTGGGTAGTCCATAAAAGATGTTTGTTATTATTGTGAAGTTTGTAAAAAAGTATTTTTCTTTTTTAGTTAATGTACTATTGTATGTTGTGCAGAGTTTTGTTATTTTAGATATAGTTGTGTCGTCTATGTTAGAGTTAATAGGTTTGTAATAATTTTCGTTCCCTAGTGATTCTACAATTTTGTTTTATAGTAGTTCTTATTCATAATAACCACTCCACTACCTTTGTCTGCTTCCTTTATAACTTAGGTGTTATTATGTCGGATTTTTTTAAGTGCTTGATTCTGTTTTCGTGTTAGATTACTGGTGGGTTTTTCTTTTTGTTGGGGGTTGAGGTTCCAGAGCTTTTCAAAGAAAGTATTTAGTTCTTTTGTGTTGTTATGTTTGTTGGGGAAGTATGTTGATTTGGTTTTCACTAGAGAATCGCTTGTTGTGTTATCTCTATCATTAAGTATATCTATGAGTCTAAATTTGCGTTCAAATTCTTTAAGGTCTATATATATATTGTTTTGAAAAATCAAGACATCAATAGATTGATAGCAACAAATAGTGTATTTCACCGTTAGTTACAATTGTTTCAAGACTATTTGGACAAATTCAAACCTTATATCGTTTTAAAATTTTCACAAGAACAGCCTTTCATCAGACGTATTGAATAAAAAACATTTTAACAATGAACAATATAGAATCCATTTCCCTTATAAAGAAAAACATAGGAACATATTGTATTATTTTTATTAATTTTCCGTTAGCATACATACAGAATAATCGCGTTGACAACCTGGTCTCGTCAAATCAATGAAGTTAAGCAACGTTGAGCCTAGTTAGTACCATGTGGGTAACAATTTGGGGATTCAAGGTGCTGAATGTTCTCTGCGCTTATCCCGGCATTTGTTTCCAGTCGTCTTCAATCACTTCGCGGACCACTGGTATTTAACCTGGAAAGGTATGGTTGGAGATTGCGTACCTCCTGCCACACACATTTTACGCGCAGGCAACCCTTCATGGTCTATTAAAGACTAAAGAGGCATATATATATATATATATATATATATATATATATATATATATATATATAAAATAAAAGTTACAATAAGTTTACTAAAGTAATCAAAATGGTAAACTTCCAGCCTTGACAGACGTGTTTCAAATATTATCTCTAGTACTTTTCTTTTAATGATTTGGAATTCATTCCATTTGCGCTTTTTTCCAAGGAACTCTGCCTTTTGGATGATTTTGGACCATTTGGAATTTACCCAGTGGATTGAAATTTTAAATTCGACCGTTTTGGATTTTACCATTTTTGGATTTTTACCCTTCACCGGACTATCCATTCATGTGAAATCTTTTTATCATTTTTCTTTTGCCTCCTGTTCCACTTACCCCACCCTTTTTTTAACTAAGTAAGATCTTTTACTTACTTGTAGTTTCATTAAATACTTTTATATGCAAAATCCGATCCTGCATTTTGCTAATTCATATCCTCTGATGAGAAGTAGAGTATTTCTTCGAAACTCCGCGGATTAAGGACTATCCACTTGTGCTTCCTTTTTTAAAATTAAATATGTTTTTAACTCTTTTTCAAGATGTCTTTTAACATATTTTATTAATCATTTGTTCATATATATATATATATATATATATATATATATATGTGTGTGTGTGTGTGTGTGTGTGTGTGTGGGTGTGTGTGTGTGTATAATACAGGGTGACCCCAAAAAACGGGTCCCAAGTCTAATTAGGCCTCTTTTCTTAGTGTTTTCTCCGAATGAAATGAAACGTTGGTCATAACTGGTCTCTTATATTCAAAAAATCACATCAAATCACTAGGGTATTTGCCATTTTTTTCTCCGTTTTACAGCATATGTTCAAGATGACCTCCATTTAGCTTTTGTCTTTTTTTTGGGGGGGGGTCATCCTGTATAAAGCTGAACGTCTGTCTCTGTGTCTGGTCACGAATAGGCTCCTATATGGTTAACTGTTATAGAAAACTGATCACATATAATGATAAAAGATGTATCGAGACACATGAATGGGTATGTTTGATCTGGCAGAATACTGATTCATAAAAAATTATGGGGTCTGCGTTCGCGCCTGGTCCAGAAAGTATGGAAATTAAAAAAATTACAATTAAAAAAAACGTTTACAAGGGTTTTTGATATAGATGTATATAATAATTCTTTGATAAGTATGTTTTAACTTAAATAGGGATGGTATAATAAAATTGTGGGGTATGCGTTCGCGCCTGGCCTCCATAGAATGGAAATAGGCACAAGCTTTAATAAAGACTTTACATATCTATCTGCGTAAGTATAATTTGATAATTATGTTTCAGTTTAAGAAATATGGTATAATAAAATTATAGAGTGTTCGTTCGCGCCTGACCTCCATAGAATTGAAATATGTCACAAAATTTAACAAGGTTTTTTTTTAATATAGATCCACAGAATATTGTGATAACTGTTTCAGTGTGAACAGGTATGGTATAATAAATTATGGTGTTTATGTATTTTATTTTTACTTTCATCATATTTTGCTTTGGTTTTCATACCCACAAATTCGAAGCTATCTCTTTAAAACCCTTCCTTTTCATAACCTATCATACTTTCATAAATCAGAGTCCATTTTCTGTAGGCTTTTTTTAACCCAGTCAACGACGCGTACTTTTGCTAGTATATATATATATATATATATATATATACGCGTACTTTGCTATATATATATATATATATATACGCGTACTTTTGCTATATATATATATATATATATATATATATATATATATATATTGATTCAAATTTATCAAATGAAAGCTCGATGGAAAGGTTATGACACGGATTGTGTAGTGGGCGATGTTACATTTGCTGTTTAGGTCGCACATTAAGGGGATCATCTACTATCCATAGCTTCTTTTGCACTTTCTAACAGCCATAAAATATTTTAATCATTTGTTTTCCTAGTTTTCCTTATATATCCCCAAAGCATATGGCCTTGATGAAAGGAGATAAGACCTTTCTGCTATGGTTTCAGATGTTCTGAAATACCAGCTACTTCCAAATATTTCTCATGTGTTACATCTCCCATAAACTAAATTCCACATTCAAGATTATTTGAGACTGGAGATACTTTTAATCGTAGCTCATTTCCAAAAGAAAGAAGATTTAATATATGCTATTTGGAATCAAGTCTCCTCCCTTTTTTTTTTTCGTACAAAGGATTCACTACTTCCCAAATTCCGGGGATTATTTAAGCATAATTATTAATGAGTGTACAATGGTCGAAGTGAACATGTTGTAGTAACTGTTACTAGTGGAAATTTTGAAAATTAGATTACTTAATGAACTGGCTCATCAAGAACTTCTTTGTGTGTGACTTGAAGACGACCATAGTGTAATTTGTTAGAATACAAGAAAGCGGAAGAGTTCAACAGTTGTGCAGTTTAAAGACAAAAGCTTTGTTTATGGAATTTTGGTTTAGGTTAAAGCACAGATAAAAACTGGGGGAAATTAGTGATAGTGGTTTTAGCTAGACGAGAGACTTTCGCGATAGATTAAAGTTCAAACGAGAACTTGCCATGAAAATGAATATTCTGAGACAGGCTTGCTACCAGCCTTCTGTGGGAAAGAGGTTACAAGGAAGAGAAAAGTGCATCACCCACGAAGTCTAATTTGAATTTAAGACAGGATAAGCTGCTTCTAGCAGGTCCTGCCCAGGTGTGGCAACAGTATTCCATCCTTGGACATACTTGTCTCTTATAAAGGTAGAGAATTACATCAGCAGTGAGATATCTACTGTAGAGGTTGAACAGCCCCACTAATTTTCCAGCAACGAGTTTGATGGTCGTATTCTATCTCAGATCAGAGGTAATGGCCAGACCCAGAGTCTTGCCAAAACATGGAGTCTCCCCAAGATGAAAGCCGTTCGTTTCAATTTATGCACGACGGGGATCAGAGAGTCAATGAATGAAAGATAGAAACTTGGTTTTAGATGCATCAAAATAAAGTAGCCATCTCTTCCCCCATTGCACCACGAATTTACGGTCAGAGAAGAGAGGATCAGAGTGAACTTGGTCGTGTATTGCCTTTGAAGTATTGCCATAGATGATAGTCTCGTCAGTATAAATGTCTACGAATGATCTTATGATGTAGTTTGAGATATCACTGATGCAGATCAGGAAAGATTTGGGCCCAGACTGAATCCCTGAGAAACGCCAACATTAATATTGTGACCTTCTGATTTCTGTCAATCAACTACCACTCTTATGACTATATCAGAGAGAAATGATTTAATAATTGAACATATATTTCCAGATATAATGTATCTGGAGATTTTGTGGAGTAGATCTTTATGTCATACCACATAAAAGATCTTAGATATGGAATTGTCCTAGAAACGAAGCCTCTGTCGAGAGATTCGCTAATCCTATGAGATATAACTGTTAGCACATATGTTGTGGATCTAGAAGAACGGAAACCATATTGCATGCTACTGAGGGGGGTTATTTTTGCTGAGGTTGTCTAGTTACCACAGGTATTAGCTACTTTCTCATGACGCACAAAAAAAACTGATTGGACTGTGTTGGGAGAAAGATAACCGATCGCCGGAATTTTTAAATACAGGACATGATGATGAGGTTTTCTAGAGTGTTGGGAAGTAATTCTTCTTAAGACAACGCTTAAACAGCTTTGTACGTATGGGAGCCAATTCTGGATAAAGCGTTTTGAGCACTATAATAGAAATGCCGTCAAGGGATGAAATCGAAGTTTTTGATTACCTTGACATCATCATGCGCATATATTTTTATTTCGCATACAGTGTACTCTGACACAAGAGGAAATACGGGGGTTGGTGCCGCTGATCGCATAGGGTAGAATTAGCTGCCAAGTTCTTGGCAAAGAGTTAGACTTTGCCAGATGTAGACAAGATTGATGATGCTTGGGATAGAGCACCCGCTTCTATTCAGCACCCTGTTTGTTATTGACCAATTCTAGTGGGAACCAATTCGTTGCCCAATTGATTTTGACAGGCGTAGTATACAACTCTCTCGTGTTCTTTATTACAATTTTATAGTGGTGGCTAGCAGTCCTGAAGGCGGTTTTAGTCTCAGTACATCTATTACGTTGGAAGCAATGCAAATACTAATTTCTGTGCGCAATGGAAGCAGCACATTCTTGAGAGAGCCACGGCTTGCTGTTAAGGTTTTGGTGATATATTTTGGACGATAACTGTGCATGTTTTTTTGGGGGGAGCGTGCTAAGTCATACGAGTGTTATCCCAAAATGGAAACCTATTTTTTTTTTAACTGGAAAAGAAGAAGGGTTACGAGGAGCGAACCTTATGTGTCCTAGAATGTATGTTTTACATAGTCATAACAATTATAAGATCATTTTTGGCCGGAATTCAATGACGCATGTCTACTTCTGTAGCACGTCACTAGCAGAGTAGCTTTAATACATTCTAACACCGCCAATATCTGCAAAAGAGAGATGCAATTTTAAATTCCTACATTTGTATAAAAAGTGTCTAAATTTGTATATATAGTGTCACGCGGGCCAGCTTTAGTTTTGTTGCTTCTGTTGTCTTGTCTGTGTTCTTGCCACGCCACTAATATGAAAAGGTAAGGATATAACGATAAATTGTACATGGGATCTTTATTACATTACCGTGTCAATAATATTGAGGACGATTATAATAAGTGGAAGTTAAATGAGGGGAGAAACATCAGTAAGCTATGACATTCCAATGCTAAATGCTTCTCATCAGGAGGAAGGGTAATATTAGCATTATACAATTAATCGGTATGTTCCTAAAATTTACTATTTTTTACATGGTGGTCACCGCGTATCAAGGCTCAGAAGTCACTCGGGGATAAGGGTTATTGCGTGTACAGTAATCAATTAGATAGTATCGTAGTAATCGTTAGTATTGGAGATTTGATAAAGTGTCTTACTTAAGGGGGTGGTTCATCAGGAATTTGCTTATGTAGGACTTGAAGACATCCAAGTTGTAATCAGGTGGAAAACAGGCAAACGGAAAAGAGTACTACGGGCGTGCACTTCTAAGAAAAAAGCCTTGTTCATGGAATCTACGTATTGTTCTAGGCACAGATAACGAGTTGGGAAATTTATTGACAGTAGTTTCAGCTAGACGGGTATTTTTCATGAAAGATTGGTGGGTGGGTGACCAGAGATTGGAGCTCAGACGAGCACTTGCCATGGAAATAACGTTCAAAGAAAGACAGGCTCACAACTTCTCTTCTGTGGGAGAGAGGTTCCAGGGAAGAGAACTGTAGGTTTTGATACTACGAAGGACGCGTTTTTTTTTAACATTGAACGCACAGATAGGCCTGTTATAAATGTATGAAAGCTATCCCAATAAGTCAATGTGTATATTGTACGATTGAGAGGTATGTCGGAGGATTGTTACGTTTTTTTTAATCTTAACTGAAACAGCCGATTGGATGGAAGATCCCAATAGAGGCAGAACAAAAAATGAACATAGCTTAAGGCAAGTTGTGAGGAAAACGCCTAAGGGACTGGCATATTGACTATCAGTGTCCGGCACACCGGTGGGGTCGTGGACAATCTGAGTTAGATCATAGGAAATGGAAAAACCGCGACATAGCCTCCATTCATCATCTGTCTTTTTTGCGTGAGCAAACCATTCCACAAAGTAAACAGAGAAATCTCCACAGACGTGAATGTTAGCCGAAGCACAGGCGGACAGAAAGTGGCCAATTTTCTCAGATATGCTCTTAAAGATGGTAACTCCACCACTATGGGAAGAGGGATATAGGATAAATATACATGCAGTCGTGTAACCCGAAATATAGTGCAATTTAGGGGTTTTTCTGGAGATGTCCTTACCACATGGACAGCCATCTCTAATTGTAGCACATATTCCATGCCTATGGCGATCTTGGAGGTCAGATTTGGATGTTAAATTAGAATATCCTTTAATTAAGAATTCATCTAGGGAACTTTTATCTCCGTTCCTTTATATAATCAGAGAATACTCTAATGTCGACACGGTTGAATTTAAGCAGTGTAATAAAGTTATTCATCCTGCATGAAATAATCGGAATCGACTACAAAGCATCTTATATCGTATTCAAAATTGTGTGGTCTTTCACTCTCCTGCAATTAATTCCTCTAACGAAACTCATGACACCGACTTAATCGCATTGACACACCGTTTCTCATCAGATCACAAACGTTAAGAGACATTGGGTCTGGTTAGTACGAACAGGATGACCATTTGGGAATTTCAGGCGCTGTATGTGCTCTCCGCTTATCTCGGCATTTGTTTGCAGTCGTTCTGTACATACACTTTACTTGCCACTGGTATTTCAAAATGTCGACTCAGGAGAAGTGTGGTTGGTTATTGCGCACCTTCTGCCTAAAAACTCACGCTCTAGCACCCTTATGTGCGTGTCAATAGTCTATCAAAGACTGAGACCTTGTATTGTATCGTTCTTACTGTACTCCTGATCGTAATACAAGAATACCAGATTGATAAAATAGGTTCATTATCTAGCAATTGATAAAATAGAGAATCGCTGTACAGAATACTTGATTGAATTACCGAACATATCAAATCGCATTCGAAACGACGTTGGAACTTTTCTCTGCCACGGAATAGATTGACAGAAATAAACTTCGTATCGTACAACTTGCAGATTTAAAAGACGCATCTTATGGATATCTGTTTCCGCGAATAAATAATTTACGAGACGAAATATGTTTCCGTTCTTTGTATTTTTACACAAGAGCACAAGTCAAAATCTATTGTCCAGCGTCGTCAACAGGAACTTCTTGTAAATAACTTTCTTTCATGAATCGTTAGAAAGAAAACATTCATATTTAATATTTCAGAAAAAAGAAAATTGTTTGCTTTCAAATGCCTGCGATATTATACAAGTAGTCAGAAAAGCGCACATCATACAAATAAAAAGAAAACTGTTATATCTTAAAATGTCTTTAAACCTGCACAAGATAGTGAAGAAACGGCGCAGTATCACATTCATTTAAAAATGCTCTTTATATTCACTTCGCTATAAATTCTCATAATAACTGTATTTCATACGATGACATTTTCTTTTACATTTCCTTATTTCTTTCGTACATTTTCATTACTTGTTGCGTGTTCCCGCGCAATATATTTTAGCGCTGAAATGGATTGCTTCTAGTTTAAAAGAAGATAAAATATTTTACATAAAAATAGATACAGAGTACGCACTCGCATACAGACATGCAGATATGGCACATACATACATATGGAAACACACAGTAATTATAGAAGAAACTAAACAACCTTGTAAATATACCCGGTGAACAAAGTGCTAGACAGATTTAAGCAATTACACTAAAAGTGACGAGTAGATTATCAAAAAGATCCCCCAGTAAGAATATTTGAGTTAGTGCATGAATGTTTGGCATCCAGTAGAATGCCCCATACCTAGCTGTACCAAACTGATAAGAATATAAAAATTAAAGACACATACACACATACTTACATGGACACATACAAATGCAAACCTATACACATACACGCATATACACAAACTTATACACACACCAATGATGCCTCCGTTCAGTCTCGAAAGACCAAGGATACCCTCTGTAGAGGTAGCTACTGTAGTCCAGTAGAAAGGAGAGTTCTAGGGCGATTCGACACAATGGTGAGATACGTGTAGATATATGCACACATGTACAAACATTCACTACCATAAACATGTAAAAACACACATACACACAATACTTACATGCACGCGGTCTTGACTGGTTACGTTTACTTTAATAGCAGAGTTACCAGGAATCAAACTTTATATATATATATATATATATATATATATATATATATTTATATATATATATATATATATATATATATAGTTAAAAAAACATGTTAGAAAACACGTTGGAAAAGAGTTAAAAACATTTAATCTGAAAAGGAAACACTTGATAAGTGGATAGGCCTTACTCCGCGGAGTTACGAAGAAATCCTTTCCTTCTCATCAGAGGGTAGGAATTAGCAAAATACTGGATCGAATTTTGTTTTCAAAAGTATTTGATGAAACTGCAAGTAAGTCAAAGGTCTTGTGTTACATGATAGGGGCTGTCCCCTTTTCATGTAAGTATAAAAATAGAGAGATTAGTTAAAATGAAAATGAAATAGCATAGGACAAAATTCGAACCTCGTAATCTAGGTTTAGAAATAGATTACGTGTGAGAATTTAAAAATGTAAAACAAACAATTGTTTAGGATATAGATAAATATTTCCAGGAAAGAATGTTAACTATCAAGTTTGTTATGAAATTTTAAATTGAAAGAATGCAGCTTATAAGATAATGTTTTTTACATATTGGAAAAATAGGTTACTGAGAAATAGGAAAAGTTTTGGACACGTATGCCCAGAACACGTGAAAGAAGGCACGTGTTTTAACATGTGTATGACGTCACGGAAAATAGAAAGTTCTAGGGATAGAGAAAAACGTTAGTTAGAAGAAACAGTCAGTGAAGAAACTCGGAAAGAGTCAGGCGTCTAGGGAGCGAGACGTCACTTCAAGAAAAAAATGTGAAACTTTGAATTCTTGGTGATGGAAACACGGCCGTGTGACGAAATAAACCATCATGTGTTTTGTAAAGCTCGTCTGGTCTTATGATTCTTACAAAAAGGTAAAGTGAAATTGTATTATATGTCTGTGTTATAAAATGTCGCTTCATACACATCTCGACTTCTCATGTCCACAATAGGAATCTACATCATGTCTACACAATGTCCGAACTATCTGAACACTATCCCTTCACTCCAAGAGTTTCTTCTTCTTCTTCTTCCAATCTACACATCTAAGGAATGA
This sequence comes from Euprymna scolopes, assembly GCF_053919585.1. Taxonomy (NCBI): domain Eukaryota; kingdom Metazoa; phylum Mollusca; class Cephalopoda; order Sepiida; family Sepiolidae; genus Euprymna; species Euprymna scolopes. The sequence goes on from NC_136508.1 coordinate 103,868,701, forward strand.
ACATTTAATATATAAGAATCTCTCCTAACATGAACAATCTCTCTAGAACTCTTACAACAACATCTCTCTCTCTAAGCATCACTTCTAATAAGACTCTTTCTAAGCTTCCCTCACTAAGACTCTCTTTTAATGAAAACCTATATGTAACACTTACTTCATAACTAAATGTGAAGCAGCGGTAACCTGGCGAAGAAAAAGTTGATTACACGTGAATGGATAGTCTGGTGAAAGGTAAAATATCCAATGACGGTAAAATTCAAATATGTAAATCCAAGATTGTTAATTGAATTTTCCATTCGCACAAGTAAAATGCAAGGAAATCGCGGAATTGGAAGATGGTCCAAAATAATCCAAAAGGCCGAAACCCGTGGAATAATTTACAAATATGTACAAGGAAAAGGGGGAAAATTCCAATAATATTGATAAAAGAAAAATAACATATGCGTTTACCACGGCTGCCGAGACAAAGTGTAATTTATGTATATATATATATATATATATATATATATATATATATATATGTGTGTGTGTGTGTGTGTATACATATATATAAGCAAACAGTTTATAAAATATGTTAAAAACACTTTGAAAGGAGTTAAAAACATATTTAATCTGAAAAGGAAACAATAGATAAATGGATAGTCCTTAATCCGCGGAGTTTCGAAGAAATACTCTCCTTCTCATCAGAGGGTAGGAATTAGCAAAATGCGGGATCGGATTTTGCATGCAGAAGTATTAGATGAAACAACAAGTAAGTCTGAAAAGGTCTTTGATAACTAAATATTGAAAGCGTTATATATATATATATATATATATATATATATATATACATATATATTCAATTTGTCTTTACATAAGTAGTCAGTGCCGTCATGTTTACGATCTTGAGTAAGTCGCACTCACTCTTTTATCTAAAATTCTAGAAACTAGTTTTATTAAGTACTTGAGACCTTCTCTTTGCAAGCAAAATAAAATCTCTTTGGACTTAACTTGATTTCTACGTAATATTTTCCCCATTTTTTTCTTCTCCCCTGCCATATTCATGACAGTTTTTTTTTAATTGCAATTTTCCTCAATTTATCTGTTTAGCAAGGAAAGAAATCCGGTTAGCTAGCCTTTATTTTCATTTGTTTTATTTTATAATCATGTTAAGTCGTCTTTATTTAGACGAAATTAAATTTTATATTCTCAAAAGAACTTAAACACACAGAGAAAAATACAGAAGCACACGCACGCACACACACACACACGCACACACACACGCACACACACACGCACACACACACACGCGCACACACATACACGCACACACACACACACACACACACACACACACATATATATATATAAGCGTACATTAATACTAAAATGTAAATAAAGGAGAGATTAGAGGGTGATCAGTCAGAGTACTTTTCCATCCGGCCAAGATCAAAGGGTAGTATCTGTCCTTCAAATGCTGCATTTCCATTTCTTGCTGTCTTTAAGTGGAAGAGCAATCCTTCACGACTAAGAAAATTTTTAATTTTTGTTCCTTTTCTCCACGTTAAAAAACGACCCTGATATCTTCATCTGTCCCCTGCGCGACGCACTCTAAAAGGGACTAAATATTAGATGATAAAATAACAAAGCCTGTTAATTCTTAATCCACTCGAACGGATCAAAGAAGATGTGAAATAGCGTGAGCATACTTATGCATTAATGCCATTGATAATGTAATCCGTCCGTTGCAGATATTGACGGAGTTAGACTTTAAGAAAACAATAGTTGACGTGCACTAAAAGCAAAGATGCGTAATTGATTGCGTAGGAAAAGTTCATTTAGAATTGTGACTGTGAAAGTTTGGGAACCTAATAAGGAATCTCCTTGTTACATATGAGGCAATCCTTGGTCAAAGATCCAATGTGACCTGTGCTCGTCCTTCGCAGGGGGTCCTTGGCATGGTATCCCAGCATAGTAGGACCCGTCAATCGATTTGGTCGGAATCACGTTTATCTTCGGATTGATCAGCCGCCGCTTCGTCGATCTGTCACGCTGGAAAGAGACAATCTCATGCAAACAAAAGAAAGACACGGCTCAGTTATCTATTCTACTGGTTAATTTATGATAGATATACACAATATATACTTATATACAATTGTCCGTAGTTTACCAGACTCCGCTGGGCACAAAAAAAAACAATATATTGATTCCTCTCTCTCGGGGTGTCGTTGAAGAATGCGGGGAAAACAGGTGTGGTTACGGCCCTTCGATGGTATTAGATTCTCTCAAAAATCTCGACCACCGATTTTAGCGCGGGGACCCGTTTATGAAATGAGGTGACGTGGTAGGCCAGGCTGCTGCATCGACCAATCGTCACTAGCTACGTCACCTTAGGGGAATCCTAATCTTCCTCGGTTTGCACCTACGATCGCAGGCCTTTTTTCTCACCTTTTATAGGTTAACCCCGTTACCTTTCGGTCTGGTACTGCACTCAGAGACCAAACACACTTGCTGGCATCGGAAACGAAATTATATTTCTTTATGTCTCATCAATTGTCGTTTTCAATAAAATTCATAACTCAAATCTTTCTTTCAACAGGGTTAGTTGCTGTCACCCGGGCATACAACAATACTTAACGAATAAAACAGTCATATCGGCCCGACATTCTCCACTGTTTCGGGAGACTCAGCCTTTTAGCTTAGAAAAAATATTAAGGTTCTTTTTGCCTTTTACCAGTCATGGCAATTTCCCTCTCCTCAAATTTTGAAAAGGGTTGATCCCTTTTTAATTTTTGCACCAAAAATTTTTCTTGTCTGATGATATCTAATATGATTGAAACGGTCTGCACATCGTAGCAAGATATGACTGTATTTACATAAACATATGATATAGCTATCTTTGATTGAGCACTCTCAACGACCCTTATTGAAATTCAATTATTTTCAATTTTTGGATATCTTCTCACCGGAAATATATATATATATATATATATATATATATATATATATATATATATTTTAAAATATATTTTAGTCATCGACATACAGACCTGTTTCGTTGTTTCACAACTCATCAGTGCCGCTAGACTAACACCTCTCCCAAGCCGAGGATCGAACCTAGAACCGTCGTGATGACAGTCGGCAGTCCTACCCCTTGACTAAACATCCGTCCGCTACTCGTAGAGGGCTCAAACGTTTGTTTGTAAACAAATCGTGAGCTTCTTATATATATATAATTTTTCTTTTTAAGCCGAGAATGATTTCTCTCCTCTTACTATGAGGTTCCATTTGACTAGGTAGATACTTTTCTTTGGACTACTGCACTGCTCGGAAAAAAAAAACAATGTTATTTCAGCTGTTTAGTAAACTTTCGAATCGGATTTTTGAAAACTTTCGAATCGGATTTTTAAAACTTTCCAATCAGATTATATACATCGTCACGCTGGACGTATCTTGGAATACATTCTATCTAAAGAACTATTTGGCATTTTGGATCAACTTGAGAGGCGTTTCATTCAAGCTGAAATATTATGCGCGGTTTGTTTTTATATTAGTTTTTTACATATCAAATATTTTTTCATTTTTTTTTAATAATTTATAACTAAAATAAATTGCCGTTTCAGTTAATGCCTTACCTAGCAAATTCTAGCATTGCTACAAATATAATTTGCTGATTTCTTTGTCCTCTGATGAGAAAAATAACAAAAATAGCATCCTTTGAAACTCCACAGAATAAGGACTTTGTAAATTGATTTTGGATTATTCAGTCGAACAATAACTTTTGATTGCAATGTTCAGCTTACAGTTTTAATTTTCTTATATATATATATATATATATATATATATATATATATTAAGCTTTCAGATTTAATAATTAAATAAAAAAGGAACGAACACGCGTGAAGTTGAGTTAAAAACTTTAGCCAGATAGACACGGATTTCGCATGTATGGAAAAGGGACAGACAGACAGATAGAGAGGAAGATGGGTAGGTGAAGAAAAAAGATGGGATAGGTAATGTTGTCGCGGTGTTATGAAGTTTGACACGTTAATGATTTACGCGGATTGGTGGGGCCCTTGCTCGGAGTAACTAAGATGCGTTCTCTTAAGGTAAGCAAAAGTTCTAACCAATTTAAATGAATTACGTATTTAAATGCATTTGCTGTAAGGTATTTAAGAAATTAAATAATTAAATTGAAAATGGCCAAGCATGGATTGAATAGGTATAAAATTATAAGATATGCATAAATTATAAATCATTATATATATGTTATAATTTATGCATATATACTTATAAATATGCATAAATTAAATATTATAACTTATATATATAATATATATATATATACATATATATATATATATATATATATAATTTATGCATATTTTATAATTTTAAACCTATTCAATCCGTGCTTGGCAATTTTCAATTTAATTATTATTTCATTTAATCATATTGTACGACCAAGGAAACCCTAACCCTAACCCTAACCCTAACCCTCCCCCAGTAGTATTTATAAAAAGCATCAGTTTTAAAGTGGCGTAAGAGATTAAAGGAAGGCTTTGCACGAATGCACCAGCCAAGAAATCCGTTTTTGTCATTGACAAGACCTGCTACAACTGATATAGTTGAACTGACTTTTCTCTTTCTTGCAACCTATTCCCACAGAAGAGAGATGGCGAGCTCTCTGCTTTATCGTTATTTTCATCGGAAGCTCTCGTCTGAGCTCAAATATAGGATCGTCCCTAGCCAAACTTCCACGAAAAACACTCGGCTAGCTGAAACCATTATCAATAATTTCAACCACTCTTTAGCTGTTTCTAAAACTAGACGTAAATTTAATAAACAAAGCTTCTCTCATAATACTGCACGCCCATGGAACTCTGTTTCGTTTGCCTGCTTTCCAGATGACTACAACATGGTCTTCTTAAAGTTTAACGTAGACAAGTTCTTGATGAACCGTCCCCTTCAGTAATCTAATTTTCCAATATACTCACTACGAACAAGTGCCACTGTATTGTCCCATTGACTACTGTTTACTCCTTTACCTTTATCCTCAAGTGGCTTATGGGTCTAGATAAGTGGGGACTGCTGTAAAAAAAAGATTATTTTACTACGATGGGTCCACATACGTGTTGACTGATGTAAAAAAAGATTAATTGTACCACGAAGGGTCTAGATAAGTGGTGGCTAGACCTCTTCAAAATTGGCCTTTTTCTTCAAACATATGGTAATTGATATTATTCCCATTTTCCAAGGTCTAAATTAGCTAAATATACCAGTTATTGTGATCTTGGACCTTGGACCTTGGCTATGCCTGCCTCAAGAGCCATGTAATTTTATTGTTGACGTTTTTCAAAAACGCTGCAAAATTTGGGATATTATGTCCTTATTTTAATTGTAGCTTTCAAGAGGTTGATGCTATAGCATTGAAAGTGGTAACAAATGAAAGCTAATAAAATGTTCTTGCATATGGTAGTAAGCAAAATAAAACACATTAACACCTGTGTAAATTTTAACTAATTTTAATGCACAAACAGCTGGGACACTACAAAAAATCAGTTGTGTAGTATGATAGCACTGCACTGACACATATATTGCATGAGAAACTGTCAGATAGGATGTTACTAATACATGTATTATCACTGGAACTGTCAAATTTTTTCCTGTGGTACTCCACAACTTGTGGTAAGCAGTTTCTTCGCTCTGGGTCACTTGTGATCTGAGTTGCAAAGTCACTCATTAGTTTCACACCTCTCTCAGCCACATCATTGGTCACTTTCACTGACCTCACAAACTTCTGTGCATTCCTGTAAATGTCATTGTCTTCTCAGGTGTCGGCAGGAGTAAGGAGCCAGTCACATTTCACTCGAAGAGCATCAAACAGAAAGTGAGACCCTGGCCCTACCAGGTCTGTGAGAACTGTAGCTGCATTGATGACAGGAAACACTGGCTTGCCTTTCCTGTAACTCTCAGGTTTCTCTGTTTCTGACAGCTTGACTACGAGCTTCTCCTTTGCAGACTTGGTCATGCTGGCATGTGAACTGAACAAGGTGAATGGCACTAGTTCCTGGGTCAGATACCAGCGGTGGTTGTTCATTTTCTTGAGAACATAGGTTGTCAGTTCATACTCATACTGCTTGTATTGCAGCATGTTCTTCATAAGCTGGAGGTCATGGATAGGTGCATCTGCTGCAGATGTGGTGGTCAACCAGTGGTTGGTGTAGAATAAGGCCAGGAACTTGTTCATCCTCTCCAGCTTGAAGACAGTGTCCGTGTTGTATTTTAGTTCCTTGCAAACATGAGCATGTTCATACAGTAAATGTTCCTGGCCATTCATCGGGCTTGGTGAATGGCACCTGGCTTGGCCAAGTGGATACCTCGAGGGGGTTCCTCACCAAGCAGGATCAGGCACAGCTCTGCCACCTCTCTTTAATCTGCCCTCGGACTTGCTTCCTCAAGGAAATTGCCTAAGACTGCAATTGTGCTTGTCTTCATCTGTTTCAAGTCTTGTTCAACTAGGCTCAGAACTCTTGGGCAGTCCTTAAGCAACTTGTCCCACTTCTCTTTCACATTGCTGAACATTGGGTTGTCAAGACTCTTGACCTTGCTAAACACAGCCTCCCATACACTTCCAATTATTACCTCTGATATGTGATGGGGACAAGCGAAGTAGAATACCTTTTTGACTAGTTTTTCTTCAATAAGCTTCGCTGCGCCCTTGTTGATGCCACTGTTGCTTGCTGTGGTATCAAATACCAAACCTACAATGTTGTCTGTCAGACGCCATGCTTCTATCAATTCCAATGTAGCATTACACTGTTGGATTCCTGTGGAACTTTCTATGAAGGGCACCCCACGCAGCTTCCCTTCTTCATACTGTGAAGTACCAGAGACGAGCACTGCAAGATTTTCCACTGGATATCTTTCACCAAGAAAATCCCGTAGAAGTTTTCCATCCCAGTGTACTGTGCAGTAATCTGGCGGACTTTCCTTGAAGTTATTCATGTAACTTTGGCACAAGTTATGACGAGTGTTTATCCTATTTCGTCTTGTAGTAGAGGCTGATATAACAAAGTCATCAAGATCTGCGCATCATGCCTTCAACACTGCAGACACCATGGCTGTAGTCTGGTTGTCAGAGAGTGACAACTGATCTGCAGTGCTACAAATCTCTTCACTTGCCATTACTGAGTGTGGAAAGTATAAGGTTATCGTACTTGGTTTTGATGAACAGCTTGGTGTTGTCTCAGTGTATTCTGAACCCTCACTAATACCAGAGCCTTGACTGCTCTCTGAGTCTTCATCACTTGAAATTTTCCCAACTTCTGCTGCTGCAGCAGTCACTGATGATAACATTCTCTCTTCTTTTTCTTCTCGGAAGCTTTTCTCTCTAGACTTCTTCTCAAACACCTTATCATGACCTGACATGTGTGCCAAGCGAGTGGTCTGTTGGTCTAAGTAGAAATTGACGCCCTCTTCCTTGGTCTTCTTTGTGAGCAGCCTGTTGCTTCTTATCTCCTCCACAACATCCTTTGCTCCAATATCAAAACACTTGTCTAAGTCCTTCAGAAAGTTAGCTCGTTTCTGTTCCTCTGGTTTATTATTTCTTCCCTTGTTTTTAACAATTTTTCTGTACTTTTCGTGGATCGTCATGAAACGGTTGACTGTATTTGGTCTAGTTAGTGTTTTTTAATCCTTGCGATATTCCAGTTGGTACCACTTTAAATGCTATAACATCAATCTCTGGAAAGCTACAATGAAAATAAGGACATAATATCCCAAATTTTGCAGCGTTTTTGAAAAACGTCAACAATAAAATTGCATGGCTCTTGAGGCAGGCATAGCCAAGGTCCAAGATCACAATAACTGGTATATTTAGCTAATTTAGACCTTGGAGAATGGGAATAATATCAGTTACCATATGTTTGAGGAAATAGGTCAATTTTGAAGAGGTCTAGTTGTGACTGCTGTAAAAAAATATTATTTGACCACGATGGGCATCATGAGTACTTTACCTTACCTATAGTCCAGACCTTGCTCCCTGTGACTTTTTGTTATGCCTCAGGCTCAATAGAGAATTGAGGAAATCAAAGATGCTGTGACCAGGATTATTGATACCAAAGACGACTTACATGGCGGTTACCAGAATTGTTAAACGGTACAAGTGCATTGCAACTGATGGAAATTAGAGTTTTACGTATTTACTAAAATTGCCCATTTGATAAAAGTCTGAAAACTTATTGAAGGCAACTCGTATATATATATATATATATATATATATATATATATATATATATATATATATTATTTGTACAAAAACAAGACAAAAAAATTTGGATTGATAGTGTATTTTCATAATGAGATATAAAAAAATCCTAAACATACACAAAACGAAAAAAACTCAGTACGTACATTCGTAGGTAAATATTTTATCGCATAGTATTTTCAGACGTCTGGTGAGAAGTCGTTCTTATGAATATTTTCAAACGATCTAAGGTTTGAAATTGTCCGAATGGTCGTGAAACAATTGTAACGAACAATGAAAACACATTACTTGTTGCTATCAATCCAATCTTTGTTGTCTTCATGTTGTTAAAACAATATATAAACGCTCGATAGCAAAAACTGGTAATTTTGAAGCTTTCAAATTAAGTCACGTTTTACTGAGTTAAAATTTATTGGTATATGAACAATGAAACAGTACTGTAGGTGGATTTATAATGCTCCCTATCTTGGGTTAAACCGATTGGGAAATGATATACAAACTGGCATAAGCGTATTAAGCAACGCTCCCTGTGTAAACAAATCGAGCGGAGGGATTTTGACAATGTCAAAACCGTTAATTCATTACCCACACAGCAGCAGCCATATAGCGTAATGGTGTGAAGCCTTGACTATCATTTGGGCGGTCGAGTTTCGATTCTGGCTTGATGAAGTTGCCTTTCTAGCTGCACTGATGAGCTGTGAAACAGCGAAACAGTAATGTGTGTTGATGCCTATATATATATATATATATATATATATATATATATATATATATATATGAATTTATATGTGTTTTTCTTCTGAAGGCTTAAGGGCAGAATAGATTCATTGATTGATACAAAAAGTAAGTGAATGATTTGAGCTCGGAAACAGATGCTGTGGAAAATTGTGCATATCAACATACTTAAAGGAATAAATTGTAAGATGATCAATATTTTGAAATTTGAAATATAGGTATTTTTATTAATGTTATATATATATATACATAAAGATATATACATAAAGATATATACATATATATATTCACGTTTGTTTTTTATTTTATCTAAATTTTTCAATCTACAGTCTAGATCATTTTCTTCTTTATCTCCTCACACTTTCCTTTCTGTTCTCTCTTTTTCTTTCTTTCTTTCTCTCTCTCTCTCTCTCTCTCTGTCTCTTCTACTATTCTCTATACCATGGTCAGTACTTTTAGGACACGATAATTACTTACTTCATCCGGTTCCCCGAAGTCAATGTACTATCATTAGTATATCTTCGTTCTCCCAAATAAATAATAAACACACGTCTTTGTAAACCTGCATGTGCAGTGCGTAATGAATAGTATTAAAAAAATGCCAGTTTCTGACATTACCTACGGCACGATGCACTGGACTGACCAACAAAGATGCACCAATGCATTATACGCAACCATTTATTAGTTTCGATCGAATAAAAAATGTACCGGGTCACTCTGAGAGATACTTGACCCCCCAGCCCCACCCGTCACTTTCAGCTAGAAACAAAAAGGTTTTGCTAAAACTTCTTGTCGGAATTGGCTTTGTTGATGCATTAGTGGCATTTCAAAGAGTGGCGCATCAATATCGCTTTACGATATACAAACCTCTTTCTTTTCTACTCGGAACTATTTAAAAGCTTCGCACTGTGAAGACGAAAAGGCCGGCGTGAAACTTTAAATGGAATATAGCTCAGGAATATTTACGTTAAATGTCGTTTTTCAATTACAAGTAGCGTATCGAAATAATGCGGCTTATTTTTTTTTTATTTCCCTCGGATAGATCAAAGGATTACATAGTTCATTGCTGTGCTGTCTGGACTTAAGCATTGCGACATTATAGTTTCATATCTCTGTTGCAGATATCGACGGCGCGAGACTCTGAAGATGCAAACCCTGTCAGTTACGTACGACGTACGTCAGAACCAAAGGTGCATCATTGAATTGGTAGCAAATGTGCAGGAAGAAAGATGATTAAACTGTGGAACGATAAATGTCTCGCTCTAAATAAAACACCTCTTCAGCTTTATTTGAAAGCTTTTATTAGAAAAATAAATTCAGGAAACTTGATTATGTAGTGGAGCTTACATCTATTCAATGTAGCCGATGTCAGTTTCAATCAGCGCCCCAATACGGGTCCGGAACTGGGAGCATGCATTTTTCACAAGCGCTGGCGGGAGCTCAACGAATTCTTGGCGGATGGCAGTGAGTAGGTTGATTTTGGTCTTATGAGAAGTAATGTAGGTTATGTTCTCGAACTAAGAAGGGCGGGAGAGAAGGGAGGCCAGTGAGAGAAGAAAAGGGTGGCACTCCTTCTGAAGCCAAGCCCTAGTCTCTTTGGACTTGTGGGCCGGCGCAGAGTCCTGCTGCTCCATTCAGATTCTGCCAGCGGTCACCTGATCGCAACAGATCATCGCATTCTTAAACACACCCATGTATACTGTGGAACTATTCGCGTCGCAGGTTACCAAGTATCTCGGTCAACAGCGCCCAGATATGACTTCTTCGTGCGGCAGATCTCCGTTGATAGCGCTGGTTGGTCTTTGATTCGCAGCCGGGTGTTCGTCGGTGCTTCTCGTGTCAGGGCTGACATGCTGTCGCCTACATATATACAATGGTATTTGCAGTACAACATTCAGTAAGGTCCGACTTCACTGTCTATACTAAGTTGTGAGATGGCATGATGTGGCCCTCGCTTTAAGCCAGACCAAAGATTATAACTGTGGCCGAAAACTTTCGTGAGTTTGCTCTCAAGCGTACAACCGTCCAGATTTTTTTTCACATGGAGTTCACCACTTATCAAGGCCCAATGGCCACTCGGGGATAAGGGTTATTGTGTGTACAGTACTCAATGGGATAGTGTAGAAATAGTATTGGAGAATTGATATGGTGCCATTACTTAGGGGGCGGTTCATCAGTAATTTGTTTGTGTTGGACTTGAAGACATCCAGGTTGAAGTCGGGACGGAAACAGGCAAGCGGAACAGAGTTCCACAGGCGTGCAGTTCTAAGAAAGAAGCTATGTTCGTGGAATCTATGTTTTGATTTAGGCACAGATAAGGAGTGGGGAAAATTATTGACGGTGGTTTCAGCTAGTCGGGTGTTTTTTTAGAAAGATTGGCGAGGGGGACCAGAGAATGGAGCGCAGACGAGCACTTGCCATGGAAATAACGATAAGACAAAGACAGGCTCGCTACGTCTCTTCTGTGGGAAAGGGGTTGCAGGGAAGAGAAAAGGGCATTCTCCACCAAGCCACGAAGTCTATTTTGTACTGTGTCAAGGTAGGATATGCTGTTTTTAGCAGCTCCTGCCCAGATGTGGCAGCAGTATTCCATCTTTGAGAGTCCTGGCAATTGTCTTCTTGTCACAACTTGGATACGTAGAGAGCATGAGTTGGACAGCGGCGCATCTATCTCTTATCTTGCTAATTGAACATTGTGTCACTTTCAGACATAATAGAAGGTTCCTATCGACCTTGGTACATAACCAGCCAACTCATAGATGATCAAAAAAAACGAAAACCGGTTTCTATCAACTGGAAATGGAAGCATGTCGTTTTTAGTAAGAGAATTTTATTAATCCATCTTTAATATATTGACGAATAAATTCTGGAACACAAAAATGTCACTATTTTAAACGGTATCATTCCCGTCTTCGTAGCTCTTCAACTTTTTGGACTTGAAAAATATGAAGATTGCTTTTAGAAGCATTCTGTATGAAAAAGTTGGCTCTAAACTGTTTCATCGCTGGCAAACATGTATTTTGATATGATTACGATTGTGTGGAAAAATAATTCTCGAGTACTCAAATTCGAACGTTTTAAAAATAACGCTCCTGTTTTCATAGCTCTTCAACAGTTTAAGTTGAAAAACAAAACGTTACTTTTGGAACGACATTCGTAAGACATTCGTTTTTCGTTTTTTTTTTTTTTTCACAAGAGAATCACCCTTTATCAAGGCCCGGATGCTAAGCGAGGATAAGGATTAATAAGTGTCCAGTAATGTATGAGACGTTTGTCATTTAATTAATAGTGGAAATTTGGAAAATCGATTACTTAAAGGAACGGCTCATAAAGAATTTGTTTACACTGGACCATATCATAGTCAGGTCGAAAAAAGGCAAACGGAAGAGAGTCCCAAGGGCGTGCAGTTCTAAGAAATAAGCTTTGTCCGCGGAATCTACGTTTAAGTTTAGGTACAGATAAAGAATGGGGGAAATTATTGATAGTGGTTTCAGCTAGATGAGTGTTTTCCACGAAAGTTTGGCAACGGGGCTGCAGATTGGAGCTCAGACAAGCTTTCCGTGAAAACTAAGATAGAGAAGGGACAGGCCTTTAACCTCTCTTCTATGGGAAAAGGTTGCAGGTAAAAGAAAAACACATCCACCACTAAGCTTCGAAGTCTATTTTGAACTCAATCATGGCAGGATAGTGTGCTTCTAGCAACCCGTGCCTAATTGTGTGCAATAGTACTCCGTTATAGGACGTAGTTGGATTTTATGCACGTAGAGACTTCATAGATAGTGAGATACCTATTGGTGCGTAGAGTGATCCCACCATTTTTTAGCGACCTTGTACTTTTTTCTTTATATCTGCGTTGCTTATGGGAATCTGAACCTGCGAAACTATTTGAATCACCAAATCTGTTTGTTAGTCCTTTATACAGTAATGTCTAACTATATTATCATATCATTTAGTTTGCTAAAGAAGGTTGGCGGTTACACCGACCGAAACATTGTGAAAATGACACTTAAGTGGTGAAGATTAGTCCGCAAAATCAAAATAATATGAATATAATAGATAGAACTCTAAGCTCCCCTAAAATGATAAAGATGAGATCAGGTTATCAGAAGCAACGAATAATAAATATACTGCACTAAAAAAAAAGGAGGATATACTCGTACCTGGGAAAATCGATGAAATGCAATACCAGCAATGCTGTTCCGTCTGCCTGCTTCCCACCGGACTACAACTTTGTGTGTTCAAGTCCAACGTTAACAAATTCCTAATGAACCGCCCCCTTAAGTAAACACTTGATCAAATATCCACACTAACGTAATGTACTTGCAATAACCCTTATCCCTGCGTGGCTTCCGGGCCTTGATCGCTGTGTAAAAAAAATAGCCTCATAAGAATGGAGCCAATATATAATAACGATTTAACTTCTCCCACAAAATCGAACAATATATTTGGATGAAAATGGAGAAGTCCTTTAAAATTACAAACAATACATTAACGATATAGTCGACTGACGGCTTTTTCGAACCGTATATTTTATTTTATTTTTTGACGAAGTTGCATGTTCATAATATTATTTGTGCGAATATATAAAACCTAGATAATAATATATAGGTTTTGTATATTCCCAAAGATGCAAGATTCCAAGTATATGTATTGCCAAAGATGCAAAATCAACTAACGAACGCATATTATATCAAGATATTTGATGTAGCTTCATTGTTATGTTGTTTTTTTTTAACTATAAATACTTTTAAGTAGCGTCTTCGCCTCGAATATCGTTTTACTTAAAAAATCGCCGATATTTTATTTGGACGTAGATAAGTCCTACTTTTATTTATTACTAGCAGGGGTGCCCGGCGTTGTTCGGGTGTTTGGAGGTGTATGCTGTGCAAAGAAAGCAAAAAAAAAAAAAAAAATGGTTAATTTTTTTAAAATTTGACCCCTATTATGACCCCTTACAATTTATTGTTTCGGGCTCAAATCACTTTATTAAGTTAGATCCATGTTCAAGGAACCTATATCTAAAATTTCAAGTGTCTAGACCCAAAATTGTCGGAGGAGTTTGGTAGAGTTCTTAAAGGTCAAATCGTTGAAATTTGACCCCTTAACAGCCACATTTCTAGCTGACACCCGTCACATCGATTTTCCCAAATCTCAGTACCCGGTATTTCAAATTTCGAGTCTATAGACTAAAAATTGACAGAGATATTGCGTAGGGAAATGTACACAGACAGACACACAGAGACACACACAGACAGACAGACACGTTCACTTTTATAGATATATAGATTGACTATTTTTAAAATATTAATCTATTGACACGCGTATTTCACGGTTCCTACTACTGTTCATCGTAGCTTGACTGTCTCTAGGAATCCAACGCCAGACTATAATGCAAATGTTCCTAGAGACACAGGCAAGCGAGGCTGAAGAGTGGTAGGAACCTCGAAACATGCATGTCGTTAATTACTGTTTTAAAACTAAAAATTATAAATAAACGTATTTTAGTACCGCTGTAACATGTTTACTCCTTGTAAGATCTTTTTTAACTGCTCTGAGTTTTTAAGATGGCGGAAGGTTTAATTGTTTGCATTCTTTTGCCCCATGTTAATATCTTTAGTTATTTATTAGCTCAACATGTTAGTCCGTGTAACATTTCACGTTTTTTCAGGTGTATAAGTCGTTAGGAAACGGAATGGGGCATGGTTAACTTGTACTCTTCTGAGGTTTCAGATTTATTGCAAGGTGAAAATAAACTCACAAAAATGTCATAAAACCTATACAGATATCAACTAAATCACTAGGATATATTTTTCTAAATTATTTGTAATGAAACAAGGTAGTTAAAGTTTAAGTTACCATTAATGATTTGTGAGTTCTTTAATAGTATAACATTTACAAAAGCAAAGTTGATGACGAAAGAAAATTATAAAATCACGTGTTATCACTTATTCTAATTTTTTTTTCAATTGTATTATTTTAGATATTATTTTGTTTTCATTGTTCGAAAAATTATTCTCATCTTTCACTGCGTCAGGTATAAACTCCATGTTTATTTTTCAACTAAGGAAAAGGGGTTAGCTCTGTGTTACGAGAAATAGGATCGTAGGTTTGATCGTTTGTCCGTAAATTATAAAAAAAGATCAATTTTCAGGGCTCACTAGGGTGCTTTTCCGGACTTTTTTATAAAAAAAAATTGTACCTGAATATTTATGCTAATTGTCAATATTAGTGGAGAAAAGGTTTCACGAAACCGTGGATAGACAACTTACGTGTGTTTTTTGTTTTTTCTTGGAAATACTGTGCAAGGGAAGCGACTCTTGAAAACGCCTAAAAATTTACCTTTTTTTATTATTTATGGACATTCCCTCAAACCCAAGGTCCGATTTCTTACAATACAGGGCTAATCTTTTTCCTTAGTTGAAAAAGGGCATAGAGTTTACATCTAAGGTCGTAGAACAAATAATTAAAGAAAACATTTTTATGAATATTTTCGAAAATAAAATGTTTGGCTAAAAATAAATTAAAAAAAACACCTAGCGTTAACAAAATATAAAATAAAAAAATGAGAAAGGGGGGGGGGGATAAAAATCAAATGAAAAAGAAGAAAAAGTAAAAAAACAAAAGGGGGATCTATTGATTACGGTCGAAATTTCTTTTTTATCAAACATGCCGACCACTTATCACGGCCTTGAGGCCACTCAAGGATAAGGGTTAAAGAGTGTACAGTAGAAATTGGACAATATAGTAACCGTTAGTAATGAAAATTCGGTAAATTTGTTATCCTATATTGAACGGCTCATCAAAAACTTGTTTTACGTTAGACTTGAAGACAACCATATTGTAATCAGCTCGAAAAAAGGAAAGCGGAAGACAATTCCATAGGCGTGCAGTTCTAATAAAGAAGCTTTGCTCATGGAATCTACGTTTAGGTTTAGGCACAGAAAAAGAGTGGGGGAAATTAGTGATAGTGTTTTCTGCTAGACGGGTGTTTCTTGTGAAAGTTTGGCGAGGGGGGACCATAGATTGGAGCTCAGTCGAACACTTGCCATAAAAATAACGATACAGCAGACACACAATCGCAACATTTCTTCTGTGAGAAAGAGGTTGCAGGGAAGAGAAAAGGACATCCCCTACGAGGCTACGAAGTCTGTTTTGAACTCTATCGAGGCAGGATAAGTCATTTCTAGCAACTCCTTCCCAGATGTGGCAACAGTATTCCATCCTTGGACATACATGGCTCTTATATAGATAGAGAATTGCATCAGCAGTGAGATATCTACTGGATCGGTAGAAGGATCCCACAATTTTCCCAGCCGCCTTGGCAACGGATTTAATATCTGTGTTCCACTTAAGATCAGGAGTACAAGTCAAGTACAGAAGCTTGTCAAAACATGAGGCCTCCCCAAGAGGAGATCCATTCATTTCAATTGATGCCAGATGGGATCGTTCTCCAAATAACACTTAAGATGGAAACGGTTGTTCGAAGAATCCGAAGAATTCACGACCTTTCTTTGTTTCGCTGTTTTCGTTTATATCTGTTTCTTCCATAGCACGGTTTTCTACATTGCTAACAGCCTTCTTATACACTTACATATTTGTTCACCAGCAACGCTTCAAGAAAATTACGTTTCCCTTTTATCAACGTATTTAGTCTTGATTTTTTTTCATATTTATATTGTCCCCATGACAATCTCGAGTGTCTGAATGTAATTTAGCGAGAATATGCGTAGTCTTGACGGGATTATTTGCCTTGTTTAATGGCTTTGCTCCTCTGTCATCTCGACGGAACGTGACAAATGATGACGGAAAAGGAATGCAAGCATAAGAATCAAACAGCAAATAAAATTCAAAACAAAAATGGCGGAACGAGTTTTGAAAGACGATGGCTTCTTGAATGTACGCGACAATAATAGTTGGAAGATAAATCCTTGCTTTTTTCTCTTGCTGTTATTTTTTATTATAGTTGTTTTGAATGCATCTCTGCACCTCACAAAGAGGCTTTATACCACGGTCGCTACATTATTCCTCATTTTACACTTACTAAACGAAAGGCTTGAGTAGATATGTCTGCTGTAATAATATGGGACTAGGAAACGAACGTATCAATCCTAAGTGACGTCCCAAATAAACTTTAAATGGAGACTTCGCATGTAGCCCTTGCACACAAACGCGTACGTGTGCCTTTGTGAAGTTTTGTCAAAAGGTGCCGAAGAAAGAAATCAATTAATAAAAGTTTCTGAATTGTTTGAGATGACGATTAATTATTTGTATAATTTGGATTCATCGGACTACTGTTCCTATCTTAAGTATCATTTGCATAATATTTCGGGCGATGTAACCTCCGGCCTACTTCATATTCACCTTTTAGCAGTCAGAACTCGGGAATCTGGATGTAATTTCGTGCGGCACCCTTTATTTACTTTACGGGAGTGGTATGCTCTCGTTCCCTCAACCCTGGCTGGATATAGGTCCAAAGTAATTCACAATTGTATTTTTCGGTCACACACACTTAAGACCCGTTTGTTTGTTTGTTTGTGTGTTTGATCAGCATATCGGCCTTCGTTTGAGTCATGTATTGCTGTATCTAAAGTTTAACATTTTTGGATACTTCCGGAGTCGATTTTCGCTGTGCATATTGGGGTTATATTTTGTTATGGTTTGTTATTTGATGGCATTTATATATTATCGCAAAGATTTGCTCTTTTTATGAAATTTAGAATGGTTTTAAGGGTTTCTTTTTCGAGGAGTTCTTTTAAGTTTGGGGTCTTATATAAATGTTGACGAATTTGTGTAAGGCCATAGCAGTCAAGTAAATGTATTTCACCGAATAAGGTTGGTGACATGGTATACATTTGGGAGGTTCTTCACTTCTTAGTATGTGGGAATGAGTTATGTATGTGCGTTCTATACGGATACGTGATGAGACTGCTTCCACTTTGTGTGATTTTCTGGGATTAAGTAGTTTTGTTTTTTTTTAAGTATAGGCATAATTTGGAATAGTTTATTGTCTTGGCAATGACCTGTGACCCAGAGGTTAGAGTACTTTGAAAAATCGATCGAAAATCGATATTCTCCTGAAGGTTGGCGGCTAAATCCTCAGTTTGAGTAGCCGAAAAATACAGTTTTGAATAACTTACAGCTCCTATCCAGTCACGCCTAACGGAATACAGCGGGCAAATCCTGTGAAATAATAACAATTTCAGTTCGAAATTCGGCATCTTAACTTTGAGTAGTGAATTTTTGGACATAGTCGAGCGTGGAAACTTTAGTGAAAGTCAGTATCCCTAACGATGCTAATTTGATTTTGTCGGCCTATCTAGCTGAAAGGTAAAATAATATTTTGAGCATGTAATGCTCAAGTTCGAAATAACAGCTTCATATGTCATTAAAGCTTAAGTCTCAAATACCATCCTTTCGGTTCGTCACGCTTACGTTTATAGTAGTTTTTTTGTCAGTCACTTACAAATAACTTCGAAATAACATTTTTGGACAGTCATGCTAAAGTTTGCAATAGCAGCTTTTCTCTCTCTCTCTCTTTACGGCTTAAGTTTTAAATAGCATTTTCTCTCTTTTTACGGGTTAAGTTTTAAATAGCATTTTCTCTCTCTTAAGGGCTTAAGTTTTAAATAGCATTTTCTCTCTCTTTACAGCTTAAGTTTTAAATAGCATGTTCTCTCTCTGTACGGCTTACGTTTTACACAGCATTTTCTCTCTCTTTACGGTTTAAGTTTTAAATAGCATTTTCTCTCTCTTTACGGTTTAAGTTTTAAATAGCATTTTCTCTCTCTTTACGGTTTAAGTTTTAAATAGCATTTTCTCTCTCTTTACGGCTTAAGTTTTAAATAGCATTTTCTCTCTCTTTACGGCTTAAGTTATAAATAGCATTTTCTCTCTCTTTACGGCTTAAGTTTTAAATAGCATTTTCTCTCTCTTTACGGTTCAAGTTTTAAATAGAATTTTCTCTCTCTTTACGGCTTAAGTTTTAAATAGCATTTTCTCTCTCTTTACGGTTAAAGTTTTAAATAGAATTTTCTCTCTCTTTACGGCTTAAGTTTTAAATAGCATTTTCTCTCTCTTTACGGTTTAAGTTTTAAATAGCATTTTCTCTCTCTTTACGGTTAAAGTTTTAAATAACATTTTCTCTCTCTTTACGGTTAAAGTTTTAAATAACATTTTCTCTCTCTGTACGGTTTAAGTTTTAAATAGCATTTTCTCTCTCTGTACGGTTTAAGTTTTAAATAGCATTTTCTCTCTCTTTACGGTTTAAGTTTTAAATAGCATTTTCTCTCTCTTTACGGCTTAAGTTTTAAATAACATGTTCTCTCTCTTTACGGCTTAAGTTTTAAATAGCATTTTCTCTCTCTTTACGGCTTAAGTTTTAAATAACATGTTCTCTCTCTTTACGGCTTAAGTTTTAAATAGCATTTTCTCTCTCTTTACGGCTCAAGTTTTAAATAGCATTTTCTCTCTCTTTACGGCTTAAGTTTTAAATAGCATTTTCTCTCTCTTTACGGCTTAAGTTTTAAATAACATGTTCTCTCTCTTTACGGTTTAAGTTTTAAATAGCATTTTCTCTCTCTTTACGGCTTAAGTTTTAAATAGCATTTTCTCTCTCTTTACGGCTTAAGTTTTAAATAACATGTTCTCTCTCTTTACGGCTTAAGTTTTAAATAGCATTTTCTCTCTCTTTACGGCTTAAGTTTTAAATAACATGTTCTCTCTCTTTACGGCTTAAGTTTTAAATAGCATTTTCTCTCTCTTTACGGCTTAAGTTTTAAATAGCATTTTCTCTCTCTTTACGGTTTAAGTTTTAAATAACATTTTCTCTCTCTGTACGGTTTAAGTTTTAAATAGCATTTTCTCTCTCTTTACGGTTTAAGTTTTAAATAGCATTTTCTCTCTCTTTACGGCTTAAGTTTTAAATAGCATTTTCTCTCTCTTTACGGCTTAAGTTTTAAATAGCATTTTCTCTCTCTTTACGGTTTAAGTTTTAAATAGCATTTTCTCTCTCTTTACGGCTTAAGTTTTAAATAGCATTTTCTCTCTCTTTACGGCTTAAGTTTTAAATAGCATTTTCTCTCTCTTTACGGTTTAAGTTTTAAATAGCATTTTCTCTCTCTTTACGGCTTAAGTTTTAAATAGCATTTTCTCTCTCTTTACGGCTAAAGTTTTAAATAACATGTTCTCTCTCTTTACGGCTTAAGTTTTAAATAGCATTTTCTCTCTCTTTACGGCTTAAGTTTTAAATAACATGTTCTCTCTCTTTACGGCTTAAGTTTTAAATAGCATTTTCTCTCTCTTTACGGCTTAAGTTTTAAATAGCATTTGCTCTCTCTTTACGGTTTAAGTTTTAAATAGCATTTTCTCTCTCTTTACGGCTTAAGTTTTAAATAGCATTTTCTCTCTCTTTACGGCTTAAGTTTTAAATAACATGTTCTCTCTCTTTACGGCTTAAGTTTTAAATAGCATTTTCTCTCTCTTTACGGCTTAAGTTTTAAATAACATGTTCTCTCTCTTTACGGCTTAAGTTTTAAATAGCATTTTCTCTCTCTTTACGGCTTAAGTTTTAAATAACATGTTCTCTCTCTTTACGGCTTAAGTTTTAAATAACATGTTCTCTCTCTTTACGGCTTAAGTTTTAAATAGCATTTTCTCTCTCTTTACGGCTTAAGTTTTAAATAACATGTTCTCTCTCTTTACGGCTTAAGTTTTAAATAACATGTTCTCTCTCTTTACGGCTTAAGTTTTAAATAGCATTTTCTCTCTCTTTACGGCTTAAGTTTTAAATAACATGTTCTCTCTCTTTACGGCTTAAATTTTAAATAACATGTTCTCTCTCTTTACGGCTTAAGTTTTAAATAACATGTTCTCTCTCTTTACGGCTTAAGTTTTAAATAGCATTTTCTCTCTCTTTACGGCTTAAGTTTTAAATAACATGTTCTCTCTCTTTACGGCTTAAGTTTTAAATAACATGTTCTCTCTCTTTACGGCTTAAGTTTGAAATAGCATTTTCTCTCTCTTTACGGCTTAAGTTTTAAATAACATGTTCTCTCTCTTTACGGCTTAAGTTTTAAATAGCATTTTCTCTCTCTTTACGGCTTAAGTTTTAAATAACATGTTCTCTCTCTTTACGGCTTAAGTTTTAAATAACATGTTCTCTCTCTTTACGGCTTAAGTTTTAAATAGCATTTTCTCTCTCTTTACGGCTTAAGTTTTAAATAACATGTTCTCTCTCTTTACGGCTTAAGTTTTAAATAACATGTTCTCTCTCTTTACGGCTTAAGTTTTAAATAGCATTTTCTCTCTCTTTACGGCTTAAGTTTTAAATAACATGTTCTCTCTCTTTACGGCTTAAGTTTTAAATAACATGTTCTCTCTCTTTACGGCTTAAGTTTTAAATAACATGTTCTCTCTCTTTACGGCTTAAGTTTTAAATAGCATTTTCTCTCTCTTTACGGCTTAAGTTTTAAATAACATGTTCTCTCTCTTTACGGCTTAAGTTTTAAATAGCATTTTCTCTCTCTTTACGGTTTAAGTTTTAAATAGCATTTTCTCTCTCTTTACGGCTTAAGTTTTAAATAACATGTTCTCTCTCTTTACGGCTTAAGTTTTAAATAACATGTTCTCTCTCTTTACGGCTTAAGTTTTAAATAGCATTTTCTCTCTCTTTACGGCTTAAGTTTTAAATAACATGTTCTCTCTCTTTACGGCTTAAGTTTTAAATAACATGTTCTCTCTCTTTACGGCTTAAGTTTTAAATAACATGTTCTCTCTTTTTACGGCTTAAGTTTTAAATAGCATTTTCTCTCTCTTTACGGCTTAAGTTTTAAATAACATGTTCTCTCTCTTTACGGCTTAAGTTTTAAATAACATGTTCTCTCTCTTTACGGCTTAAGTTTTAAATAACATGTTCTCTCTCTTTACGGCTTAAGTTTTAAATAGCATTTTCTCTCTCTTTACGGCTTAAGTTTTAAATAACATGTTCTCTCTCTTTACGGCTTAAGTTTTAAATAACATGTTCTCTCTCTTTACGGCTTAAGTTTTAAATAGCATTTTCTCTCTCTTTACGGCTTAAGTTTTAAATAACATGTTCTCTATCTTTACGGCTTAAGTTTTAAATAACATGTTCTCTCTCTTTACGGCTTAAGTTTTAAATAGCATTTTCTCTCTCTTTACGGCTTAAGTTTTAAATAACATGTTCTCTCTCTTTACGGCTTAAGTTTTAAATAACATGTTCTCTCTCTTTACGGCTTAAGTTTTAAATAGCATTTTCTCTCTCTTTACGGCTTAAGTTTTAAATAACATGTTCTCTCTCTTTACGGCTTAAGTTTTAAATAGCATTTTCTCTCTCTTTACGGCTTAAGTTTTAAATAGCATTTTCTCTCTCTTTACGGCTTAAGTTTTAAATAGCATTTTCTCTCTCTTTACGGCTTAAGTTTTAAATAGCATTTTCTCTCTCTTTACGGCTTAAGTTTTAAATAACATGTTCTCTCTCTTTACGGCTTAAGTTTTAAATAGCATTTTCTCTCTCTTAAGGGCTTAAGTTTTAAATAGCATTTTCTCTCTCTTTACAGCTTAAGTTTTAAATAGCATGTTCTCTCTCTGTACGGCTTACGTTTTACACAGCATTTTCTCTCTCTTTACGGTTTAAGTTTTAAATAGCATTTTCTCTCTCTTTACGGTTTAAGTTTTAAATAGCATTTTCTCTCTCTTTACGGTTTAAGTTTTAAATAGCATTTTCTCTCTCTTTACGGCTTAAGTTTTAAATAGCATTTTCTCTCTCTTTACGGCTTAAGTTATAAATAGCATTTTCTCTCTCTTTACGGCTTAAGTTTTAAATAGCATTTTCTCTCTCTTTACGGTTCAAGTTTTAAATAGAATTTTCTCTCTCTTTACGGCTTAAGTTTTAATAGCATTTTCTCTCTCTTTACGGTTAAAGTTTTAAATAGAATTTTCTCTCTCTTTACGGCTTAAGTTTTAAATAGCATTTTCTCTCTCTTTACGGTTTAAGTTTTAAATAGCATTTTCTCTCTCTTTACGGTTAAAGTTTTAAATAACATTTTCTCTCTCTTTACGGTTAAAGTTTTAAATAACATTTTCTCTCTCTGTACGGTTTAAGTTTTAAATAGCATTTTCTCTCTCTGTACGGTTTAAGTTTTAAATAGCATTTTCTCTCTCTTTACGGTTTAAGTTTTAAATAGCATTTTCTCTCTCTTTACGGCTTAAGTTTTAAATAACATGTTCTCTCTCTTTACGGCTTAAGTTTTAAATAGCATTTTCTCTCTCTTTACGGCTTAAGTTTTAAATAGCATTTGCTCTCTCTTTACGGCTTAAGTTTTAAATAGCATTTTCTCTCTCTTTACGGCTCAAGTTTTAAATAGCATTTTCTCTCTCTTTACGGCTTAAGTTTTAAATAGCATTTTCTCTCTCTTTACGGCTTAAGTTTTAAATAACATGTTCTCTCTCTTTACGGTTTAAGTTTTAAATAGCATTTTCTCTCTCTTTACGGCTTAAGTTTTAAATAGCATTTTCTCTCTCTTTACGGCTTAAGTTTTAAATAACATGTTCTCTCTCTTTACGGCTTAAGTTTTAAATAGCATTTTCTCTCTCTTTACGGCTTAAGTTTTAAATAGCATTTTCTCTCTCTTTACGGCTTAAGTTTTAAATAGCATTTTCTCTCTCTTTACGGCTTAAGTTTTAAATAGCATTTTCTCTCTCTTTACGGTTTAAGTTTTAAATAACATTTTCTCTCTCTGTACGGTTTAAGTTTTAAATAGCATTTTCTCTCTCTTTACGGTTTAAGTTTTAAATAGCATTTTCTCTCTCTTTACGGCTTAAGTTTTAAATAGCATTTTCTCTCTCTTTACGGCTTAAGTTTTAAATAGCATTTTCTCTCTCTTTACGGTTTAAGTTTTAAATAGCATTTTCTCTCTCTTTACGGCTTAAGTTTTAAATAGCATTTTCTCTCTCTTTACGGCTTAAGTTTTAAATAGCATTTTCTCTCTCTTTACGGTTTAAGTTTTAAATAGCATTTTCTCTCTCTTTACGGCTTAAGTTTTAAATAGCATTTTCTCTCTCTTTACGGCTAAAGTTTTAAATAACATGTTCTCTCTCTTTACGGCTTAAGTTTTAAATAGCATTTTCTCTCTCTTTACGGCTTAAGTTTTAAATAACATGTTCTCTCTCTTTACGGCTTAAGTTTTAAATAGCATTTTCTCTCTCTTTACGGCTTAAGTTTTAAATAGCATTTGCTCTCTCTTTACGGTTTAAGTTTTAAATAGCATTTTCTCTCTCTTTACGGCTTAAGTTTTAAATAGCATTTTCTCTCTCTTTACGGCTTAAGTTTTAAATAACATGTTCTCTCTCTTTACGGCTTAAGTTTTAAATAGCATTTTCTCTCTCTTTACGGCTTAAGTTTTAAATAACATGTTCTCTCTCTTTACGGCTTAAGTTTTAAATAGCATTTTCTCTCTCTTTACGGCTTAAGTTTTAAATAACATGTTCTCTCTCTTTACGGCTTAAGTTTTAAATAACATGTTCTCTCTCTTTACGGCTTAAGTTTTAAATAGCATTTTCTCTCTCTTTACGGCTTAAGTTTTAAATAACATGTTCTCTCTCTTTACGGCTTAAGTTTTAAATAACATGTTCTCTCTCTTTACGGCTTAAGTTTTAAATAGCATTTTCTCTCTCTTTACGGCTTAAGTTTTAAATAACATGTTCTCTCTCTTTACGGCTTAAATTTTAAATAACATGTTCTCTCTCTTTACGGCTTAAGTTTTAAATAACATGTTCTCTCTCTTTACGGCTTAAGTTTTAAATAGCATTTTCTCTCTCTTTACGGCTTAAGTTTTAAATAACATGTTCTCTCTCTTTACGGCTTAAGTTTTAAATAACATGTTCTCTCTCTTTACGGCTTAAGTTTGAAATAGCATTTTCTCTCTCTTTACGGCTTAAGTTTTAAATAACATGTTCTCTCTCTTTACGGCTTAAGTTTTAAATAGCATTTTCTCTCTCTTTACGGCTTAAGTTTTAAATAACATGTTCTCTCTCTTTACGGCTTAAGTTTTAAATAACATGTTCTCTCTCTTTACGGCTTAAGTTTTAAATAGCATTTTCTCTCTCTTTACGGCTTAAGTTTTAAATAACATGTTCTCTCTCTTTACGGCTTAAGTTTTAAATAACATGTTCTCTCTCTTTACGGCTTAAGTTTTAAATAGCATTTTCTCTCTCTTTACGGCTTAAGTTTTAAATAACATGTTCTCTCTCTTTACGGCTTAAGTTTTAAATAACATGTTCTCTCTCTTTACGGCTTAAGTTTTAAATAACATGTTCTCTCTCTTTACGGCTTAAGTTTTAAATAGCATTTTCTCTCTCTTTACGGCTTAAGTTTTAAATAACATGTTCTCTCTCTTTACGGCTTAAGTTTTAAATAGCATTTTCTCTCTCTTTACGGTTTAAGTTTTAAATAGCATTTTCTCTCTCTTTACGGCTTAAGTTTTAAATAACATGTTCTCTCTCTTTACGGCTTAAGTTTTAAATAACATGTTCTCTCTCTTTACGGCTTAAGTTTTAAATAGCATTTTCTCTCTCTTTACGGCTTAAGTTTTAAATAACATGTTCTCTCTCTTTACGGCTTAAGTTTTAAATAACATGTTCTCTCTCTTTACGGCTTAAGTTTTAAATAACATGTTCTCTCTTTTTACGGCTTAAGTTTTAAATAGCATTTTCTCTCTCTTTACGGCTTAAGTTTTAAATAACATGTTCTCTCTCTTTACGGCTTAAGTTTTAAATAACATGTTCTCTCTCTTTACGGCTTAAGTTTTAAATAACATGTTCTCTCTCTTTACGGCTTAAGTTTTAAATAGCATTTTCTCTCTCTTTACGGCTTAAGTTTTAAATAACATGTTCTCTCTCTTTACGGCTTAAGTTTTAAATAACATGTTCTCTCTCTTTACGGCTTAAGTTTTAAATAGCATTTTCTCTCTCTTTACGGCTTAAGTTTTAAATAACATGTTCTCTATCTTTACGGCTTAAGTTTTAAATAACATGTTCTCTCTCTTTACGGCTTAAGTTTTAAATAGCATTTTCTCTCTCTTTACGGCTTAAGTTTTAAATAACATGTTCTCTCTCTTTACGGCTTAAGTTTTAAATAACATGTTCTCTCTCTTTACGGCTTAAGTTTTAAATAGCATTTTCTCTCTCTTTACGGCTTAAGTTTTAAATAACATGTTCTCTCTCTTTACGGCTTAAGTTTTAAATAGCATTTTCTCTCTCTTTACGGCTTAAGTTTTAAATAGCATTTTCTCTCTCTTTACGGCTTAAGTTTTAAATAGCATTTTCTCTCTCTTTACGGCTTAAGTTTTAAATAGCATTTTCTCTCTCTTTACGGCTTAAGTTTTAAATAACATGTTCTCTCTCTTTACGGCTTAAGTTTTAAATAGCATTTTCTCTCTCTTTACGGCTTAAGTTTTAAATAACATGTTCTCTCTCTTTACGGCTTAAGTTTTAAATAACATGTTCTCTCTCTTTACGGCTTAAGTTTTAAATAGCATTTTCTCTCTCTTTACGGCTTAAGTTTTAAATAGCATTTTCTCTCTCTTTACGGCTTAAGTTTTAAATAACATGTTCTCTCTCTTTACGGCTTAAGTTTTAAATAACATGTTCTCTCTCTTTACGGCTTAAGTTTTAAATAGCATTTTCTCTCTCTTTACGGCTTAAGTTTTAAATAACATGTTCTCTCTCTTTACGGCTTAAGTTTTAAATAACATGTTCTCTCTCTTCACGGCTTAAGTTTTAAATAGCATTTTCTCTCTCTTTACGGCTTAAGTTTTAAATAACATGTTCTCTCTCTTTACGGCTTAAGTTTTAAATAACATGTTCTCTCTCTTTACGGCTTAAGTTTTAAATAACATGTTCTCTCTCTTTACGGTTTAAGTTTTAAATAACATGTTCTCTCTCTTTACGGTTTAAGTTTTAAATAACATGTTCTCTCTCTTTACGGTTTAAGTTTTAAATAACATGTTCTCTCTCTTTACGGCTTAAGTTTTAAATAACATGTTCTCTCTCTTTACGGCTTAAGTTTTAAATAACATGTTCTCTCTCTTTACGGCTTAAGTTTTAAATAACATGTTCTCTCTCTTTACGGTTTAAGTTTTAAATAACATGTTCTCTCTCTTTACGGTTTAAGTTTTAAATAACATGTTCTCTCTCTTTACGGCTTAAGTTTTAAATAACATGTTCTCTCTCTTTACGGTTTAAGTTTTAAATAACATGTTCTCTCTCTTTACGGCTTAAGTTTTAAATAGCATTTGCTCTCTCTTTACGGTTTAAGTTTTAAATAACATGTTCTCTCTCTTTACGGCTTAAGTTTTAAATAACATGTTCTCTCTCTTTACGGCTTAAGTTTTAAATAACATGTTCTCTCTCTTTACGGCTTAAGTTTTAAATAACATGTTCTCTCTCTTTACGGCTTAAGTTTTAAATAACATGTTCTCTCTCTTTACGGCTTAAGTTTTAAATAACATGTTCTCTCTCTTTACGGTTTAAGTTTTAAATAACATGTTCTCTCTCTTTACGGCTTAAGTTTTAAATAACATGTTCTCTCTCTTTACGGTTCAAGTTTTAAATAACATGTTCTCTCTCTTTACGGCTTAAGTTTTAAATAACATGTTCTCTCTCTTTACGGTTTAAGTTTTAAATAACATGTTCTCTCTCTTTACGGTTTAAGTTTTAAATAACATGTTCTCTCTCTTTACGGCTTAAGTTTTAAATAACATGTTCTCTCTCTTTACGGCTTAAGTTTTAAATAACATGTTCTCTCTCTTTACGGTTTAAGTTTTAAATAACATGTTCTCTCTCTTTACGGTTTAAGTTTTAAATAACATGTTCTCTCTCTTTACGGTTTAAGTTTTAAATAACATGTTCTCTCTCTTTACGGTTTAAGTTTTAAATAACATGTTCTCTCTCTTTACGGCTTAAGTTTTAAATAACATGTTCTCTCTCTTTACGGTTTAAGTTTTAAATAGCATTTTCTCTCTCTTTACGGCTTAAGTTTTAAATAACATGTTCTCTCTCTTTACGGCTTAAGTTTTAAATAACATGTTCTCTCTCTTTACGGCTTAAGTTTTAAATAACATGTTCTCTCTCTTTACGGTTTAAGTTTTAAATAACATGTTCTCTCTCTTTACGGTTTAAGTTTTAAATAACATGTTCTCTCTCTTTACGGTTTAAGTTTTAAATAACATGTTCTCTCTCTTTACGGCTTAAGTTTTAAATAACATGTTCTCTCTCTTTACGGTTTAAGTTTTAAATAACATGTTCTCTCTCTTTACGGCTTAAGTTTTAAATAGCATTTTCTCTCTCTTTACGGCTTAAGTTTTAAATAACATGTTCTCTCTCTTTACGGCTTAAGTTTTAAATAACATGTTCTCTCTCTTTACGGCTTAAGTTTTAAATAACATGTTCTCTCTCTTTACGGTTTAAGTTTTAAATAACATGTTCTCTCTCTTTACGGCTTAAGTTTTAAATAACATGTTCTCTCTCTTTACGGCTTAAGTTTTAAATAACATGTTCTCTCTCTTTACGGTTTAAGTTTTAAATAACATGTTCTCTCTCTTTACGGTTTAAGTTTTAAATAACATGTTCTCTCTCTTTACGGTTTAAGTTTTAAATAACATGTTCTCTCTCTTTACGGCTTAAGTTTTAAATAACATGTTCTCTCTCTTTACGGTTTAAGTTTTAAATAGCATTTTCTCTCTCTTTACGGCTTAAGTTTTAAATAGCATTTTCTCTCTCTTTACGGCTTAAGTTTTAAATAACATGTTCTCTCTCTTTACGGCTTAAGTTTTAAATAACATGTTCTCTCTCTTTACGGTTTAAGTTTTAAATAACATGTTCTCTCTCTTTACGGCTTAAGTTTTAAATAACATGTTCTCTCTCTTTACGGCTTAAGTTTTAAATAGCATTTTCTCTCTCTTTACGGCTTAAGTTTTAAATAGCATGTTCTCTCTCTTTACGGCTTAAGTTTTAAATAACATGTTCTCTCTCTTTACGGTTTAAGTTTTAAATAGCATTTTCTCTCTCTTTACGGCTTAAGTTTTAAATAACATGTTCTCTCTCTTTACGGTTTAAGTTTTAAATAACATGTTCTCTCTCTTTACGGTTAAGGTTTTAAATAACATGTTCTCTCTCTTTACGGCTTAAGTTTTAAATAACATGTTCTCTCTCTTTACGGCTTAAGTTTTAAATAACATGTTCTCTCTCTTTACGGTTTAAGTTTTAAATAACATGTTCTCTCTCTTTACGGTTTAAGTTTTAAATAACATGTTCTCTCTCTTTACGGTTTAAGTTTTAAATAACATGTTCTCTCTCTTTACGGCTTAAGTTTTAAATAACATGTTCTCTCTCTTTACGGCTTAAGTTTTAAATAACATGTTCTCTCTCTTTACGGTTTAAGTTTTAAATAGCATTTTCTCTCTCTTTACGGCTTAAGTTTTAAATAACATGTTCTCTCTCTTTACGGCTTAAGTTTTAAATAACATGTTCTCTCTCTTTACGGCTTAAGTTTAAAATAACATGTTCTCTCTCTTTACGGTTTAAGTTTTAAATAACATGTTCTCTCTCTTTACGGTTTAAGTTTTAAATAACATGTTCTCTCTCTTTACGGTTTAAGTTTTAAATAACATGTTCTCTCTCTTTACGGCTTAAGTTTTAAATAACATGTTCTCTCTCTTTACGGTTTAAGTTTTAAATAACATGTTCTCTCTCTTTACGGCTTAAGTTTTAAATAGCATTTTCTCTCTCTTTACGGCTTAAGTTTTAAATAACATGTTCTCTCTCTTTACGGCTTAAGTTTTAAATAACATGTTCTCTCTCTTTACGGCTTAAGTTTTAAATAACATGTTCTCTCTCTTTACGGTTTAAGTTTTAAATAACATGTTCTCTCTCTTTACGGCTTAAGTTTTAAATAACATGTTCTCTCTCTTTACGGCTTAAGTTTTAAATAACATGTTCTCTCTCTTTACGGTTTAAGTTTTAAATAACATGTTCTCTCTCTTTACGGTTTAAGTTTTAAATAACATGTTCTCTCTCTTTACGGTTTAAGTTTTAAATAACATGTTCTCTCTCTTTACGGCTTAAGTTTTAAATAACATGTTCTCTCTCTTTACGGTTTAAGTTTTAAATAGCATTTTCTCTCTCTTTACGGCTTAAGTTTTAAATAGCATTTTCTCTCTCTTTACGGCTTAAGTTTTAAATAACATGTTCTCTCTCTTTACGGCTTAAGTTTTAAATAACATGTTCTCTCTCTTTACGGTTTAAGTTTTAAATAACATGTTCTCTCTCTTTACGGCTTAAGTTTTAAATAACATGTTCTCTCTCTTTACGGCTTAAGTTTTAAATAGCATTTTCTCTCTCTTTACGGCTTAAGTTTTAAATAGCATGTTCTCTCTCTTTACGGCTTAAGTTTTAAATAACATGTTCTCTCTCTTTACGGTTTAAGTTTTAAATAGCATTTTCTCTCTCTTTACGGCTTAAGTTTTAAATAACATGTTCTCTCTCTTTACGGCTTAAGTTTTAAATAACATGTTCTCTCTCTTTACGGTTTAAGTTTTAAATAGCATTTTCTCTCTCTTTACGGCTTAAGTTTTAAATAACATGTTCTCTCTCTTTACGGCTTAAGTTTTAAATAACATGTTCTCTCTCTTTACGGCTTAAGTTTTAAATAACATGTTCTCTCTCTTTACGGCTTAAGTTTTAAATAACATGTTCTCTCTCTTTACGGCTTAAGTTTTAAATAACATGTTCTCTCTCTTTACGGTTTAAGTTTTAAATAGCATTTTCTCTCTCTTTATGGCTTAAGTTTTAAATAACATGTTCTCTCTCTTTACGGTTTAAGTTTTAAATAGCATTTTCTCTCTCTTTACGGCTTAAGTTTTAAATAGCATTTGCTCTCTCTTTACGGTTTAAGTTTTAAATAACATTTTCTCTCTCTGTACGGTTTAAGTTTTAAATAGCATTTTCTCTCTCTTTACGGTTTAAGTTTTAAATAGCATTTTCTCTCTCTTTACGGCTTAAGTTTTAAATAGCATTTTCTCTCTCTTTACGGCTTAAGTTTTAAATAGCATTTTCTCTCTCTTTACGGTTTAAGTTTTAAATAGCATTTTCTCTCTCTTTACGGCTTAAGTTTTAAATAGCATTTTCTCTCTCTTTACGGTTTAAGTTTTAAATAGCATTTTCTCTCTCTGTACGGTTTAAGTTTTAAATAGCATTTTCTCTCTCTTTACGGTTTAAGTTTTAAATAGCATTTTCTCTCTCTTTACGGCTTAAGTTTTAAATAACATGTTCTCTCTCTTTACGGCTTAAGTTTTAAATAGCATTTTCTCTCTCTTTACGGCTTAAGTTTTAAATAGCATTTTCTCTCTCTTTAGGCTTAAGTTTTAAATAGCATTTTCTCTCTCTTTACGGCTTAAGTTTTAAATAGCATTTTCTCTCTCTGTACGGTTTAAGTTTTAAATAGCATTTGCTCTCTCTTTACGGCTTAAGTTTTAAATAACATTTCTCTCTCTTTACGGCTTAAGTTTTAAATAACATGTTCTCTCTCTTTACGGCTTAAGTTTTAAATAGCATTTTCTCTCTCTGTACGGCTTAAGTTTTAAATAGCATTTTCTCTCTCTTTACGGCTTAAGTTTTAAATAACATGTTCTCTCTCTTTACGGCTTAAGTTTAAATAGCATTTTCTCTCTCTGTACGGTTTAAGTTTTAAATAGCATTTTCTCTCTCTTTACGGCTTAAGTTTTAAATAGCATTTTCTCTCTCTGTACGGCTTACGTTTTACACAGCATTTTCTCTCTCTGTACGGTTTAAGTTTTAAATAGCATTTTCTCTCTCTTTACAGCTTAAGTTTTAAATAGCATGTTCTCTCTCTGTACGGCTTACGTTTTACACAGCATTTACTCTCTCTTTACGGTTTAAGTTTTAAATAGCATTTTCTCTCTCTTTACGGCTTAAGTTTTAAATAGCATTTGCTCTCTCTTTACGGTTTAAGTTTTAAATAACATTTCTCTCTCTTTACGGCTTAAGTTTTAAATAACATGTTCTCTCTCTTTACGGCTTAAGTTTTAAATAGCATTTTCTCTCTCTTTACGGCTTAAGTTTTAAATAACATTTCTCTCTCTTTACGGCTTAAGTTTTAAATAACATGTTCTCTCTCTTTACGGCTTAAGTTTTAAATAGCATTTTCTCTCTCTTTACGGCTTAAGTTTTAAATAACATTTCTCTCTCTTTACGGCTTAAGTTTTAAATAACATGTTCTCTCTCTTTACGGCTTAAGTTTTAAATAGCATTTTCTCTCTCTGTACGGTTTAAGTTTTAAATAGCATTTGCTCTCTCTTTACGGCTTAAGTTTTAAATATCATTTTCTCTCTCTTTACGGCTTAAGTTTTAAATAGCATTTTCTCTCTCTTTACAGCTTAAGTTTTAAATAGCATGTTCTCTCTCTGTACGGCTTACGTTTTACACAGCATTTTCTCTCTCTTTACGGTTTAAGTTTTAAATAGCATTTTCTCTCTCTTTACGGCTTAAGTTTTAAATAGCATTTGCTCTCTCTTTACGGTTTAAGTTTTAAATAACATTTTCTCTCTCTGTACGGTTTAAGTTTTAAATAGCATTTTCTCTCTCTTTACGGCTTAAGTTTTAAATAGCATTTTCTCTCTCTTTACGGTTTAAGTTTTAAATAGCATTTTCTCTCTCTGTACGGTTTAAGTTTTAAATAGCATTTTCTCTCTCTTTACGGTTTAAGTTTTAAATAGCATTTTCTCTCTCTTTACGGCTTAAGTTTTAAATAGCATTTTCTCTCTCTTTACGGCTTAAGTTTTAAATAACATGTTCTCTCTCTTTACGGCTTAAGTTTTAAATAGCATTTTCTCTCTCTGTACGGTTTAAGTTTTAAATAGCATTTGCTCTCTCTTTACGGTTTAAGTTTTAAATAGCATTTTCTCTCTCTTTACGGCTTAAGTTTTAAATAGCATTTTCTCTCTCTTTACGGTTTAAGTTTTAAATAATATTTTCTCTCTCTTTACGGTTTAAGTTTTAAATAACATTTTCTCTCTCTGTACGGTTTAAGTTTTAAATAGCATTTGCTCTCTCTTTACGGTTTAAGTTTTAAATAACATGTTCTCTCTCTTTACGGCTTAAGTTTTAAATAACATGTTCTCTCTCTTTACGGTTTAAGTTTTAAATAGCATTTTCTCTCTCTGTACGGTTTAAGTTTTAAATAGCATTTGCTCTCTCTTTACGGTTTAAGTTTTAAATAGCATTTTCTCTCTCTTTACGGCTTAAGTTTTAAATAGCATTTTCTCTCTCTTTACGGTTTAAGTTTTAAACAGCATTTTCTCTCTCTTTACGGTTTAAGTTTTAAATAGCATTTTCTCTCTCTTTACGGTTAAAGTTTTAAATAACATTTGCTCTCTCTTTACGGCTTAAGTTTTTAATAGCATTTTCTCTCTCTTTACGGCTTAAGTTTTAAATAGCATTTTCTCTCTCTTTACGGCTTAAGTTTTAAATAGCATTTTCTCTCTCTTTACGGCTTAAGTTTTTAATAGCATTTTCTCTCTCTTTACGGTTAAAGTTTTAAATAGCATTTGCTCTCTCTTTACGGCTTAAGTTTTAAATAGCATTTTCTCTCTCTTTACGGCTTAAGTTTTAAATAGCATTTTCTCTCTCTTTACGGCTGAAGTTTTAAATAACATGTTCTCTCTCTTTACGGTTTAAGTTTTAAATAACATTTTCTCTCTCTGTACGGTTTAAGTTTTAAATAGCATTTGCTCTCTCTTTACGGTTTAAGTTTTAAATAGCATTTTCTCTCTCTTTACGGCTTAAGTTTTAAATAGCATTTTCTCTCTCTTTACGGTTTAAGTTTTAAATAACATTTTCTCTCTCTTTACGGCTTAAGTTTTAAATAACATGTTCTCTCTCTTTACGGTTTAAGTTTTAAATAGCATTTTCTCTCTCTTTACGGCTTAAGTTTTAAATAACATGTTCTCTCTCTTTACGGCTTAAGTTTTAAATAACATGTTCTCTCTCTTTACGGCTTAAGTTTTAAATAACATGTTCTCTCTCTTTACGGCTTAAGTTTTAAATAACATGTTCTCTCTCTTTACGGCTTAAGTTTTAAATAACATGTTCTCTCTCTTTACGGTTTAAGTTTTAAATAGCATTTTCTCTCTCTTTATGGCTTAAGTTTTAAATAACATGTTCTCTCTCTTTACGGTTTAAGTTTTAAATAGCATTTTCTCTCTCTTTACGGCTTAAGTTTTAAATAGCATTTGCTCTCTCTTTACGGTTTAAGTTTTAAATAACATTTTCTCTCTCTGTACGGTTAAATTTTAAATAGCATTTTCTCTCTCTTTACGGTTTAAGTTTTAAATAGCATTTTCTCTCTCTTTACGGCTTAAGTTTTAAATAGCATTTTCTCTCTCTTTACGGCTTAAGTTTTAAATAGCATTTTCTCTCTCTTTACGGTTTAAGTTTTAAATAGCATTTTCTCTCTCTTTACGGCTTAAGTTTTAAATAGCATTTTCTCTCTCTTTACGGTTTAAGTTTTAAATAGCATTTTCTCTCTCTGTACGGTTTAAGTTTTAAATAGCATTTTCTCTCTCTTTACGGTTTAAGTTTTAAATAGCATTTTCTCTCTCTTTACGGCTTAAGTTTTAAATAACATGTTCTCTCTCTTTACGGCTTAATTTTTAAATAGCATTTTCTCTCTCTTTACGGCTTAAGTTTTAAATAGCATTTTCTCTCTCTTTACGGCTTAAGTTTTAAATAGCATTTTCTCTCTCTTTACGGCTTAAGTTTTAAATAGCATTTTCTCTCTCTGTACGGTTTAAGTTTTAAATAGCATTTGCTCTCTCTTTACGGCTTAAGTTTTAAATAACATTTCTCTCTCTTTACGGCTTAAGTTTTAAATAACATGTTCTCTCTCTTTACGGCTTAAGTTTTAAATAGCATTTTCTCTCCCTGTACGGTTTAAGTTTTAAATAGCATTTTCTCTCTCTTTACGGCTTAAGTTTTAAATAACATGTTCTCTCTCTTTACGGCTTTAGTTTAAATAGCATTTTCTCTCTCTGTACGGTTTAAGTTTTAAATAGCATTTTCTCTCTCTTTACGGCTTAAGTTTTAAATAGCATGTTCTCTCTCTGTACGGCTTACGTTTTATACAGCATTTTCTCTCTCTGTACGGTTTAAGTTTTAAATAGCATTTTCTCTCTCTTTACAGCTTAAGTTTTAAATAGCATGTTCTCTCTCTGTACGGCTTACGTTTTACACAGCATTTACTCTCTCTTTACGGTTTAAGTTTTAAATAGCATTTTCTCTCTCTTTACGGCTTAAGTTTTAAATAGCATTTGCTCTCTCTTTACGGTTTAAGTTTTAAACAACATTTCTCTCTCTTTACGGCTTAAGTTTTAAATAACATGTTCTCTCTCTTTACGGCTTAAGTTTTAAATAGCATTTTCTCTCTCTTTACGGCTTAAGTTTTAAATAACATTTCTCTCTCTTTACGGCTTAAGTTTTAAATAACATGTTCTCTCTCTTTACGGCTTAAGTTTTAAATAGCATTTTCTCTCTCTTTACGGCTTAAGTTTTAAATAACATTTCTCTCTCTTTACGGCTTAAGTTTTAAATAACATGTTCTCTCTCTTTACGGCTTAAGTTTTAAATAGCATTTTCTCTCTCTGTACGGTTTAAGTTTTAAATAGCATTTGCTCTCTCTTTACGGCTTAAGTTTTAAATATCATTTTCTCTCTCTTTACGGCTTAAGTTTTAAATAGCATTTTCTCTCTCTTTACAGCTTAAGTTTTAAATAGCATGTTCTCTCTCTGTACGGCTTACGTTTTACACAGCATTTTCTCTCTCTTTACGGTTTAAGTTTTAAATAGCATTTTCTCTCTCTTTACGGCTTAAGTTTTAAATAGCATTTGCTCTCTCTTTACGGTTTAAGTTTTAAATAACATTTTCTCTCTCTGTACGGTTTAAGTTTTAAATAGCATTTTCTCTCTCTTTACGGCTTAAGTTTTAAATAGCATTTTCTCTCTCTTTACGGTTTAAGTTTTAAATAGCATTTTCTCTCTCTGTACGGTTTAAGTTTTAAATAGCATTTTCTCTCTCTTTACGGTTTAAGTTTTAAATAGCATTTTCTCTCTCTTTACGGCTTAAGTTTTAAATAGCATTTTCTCTCTCTTTACGGCTTAAGTTTTAAATAACATGTTCTCTCTCTTTACGGCTTAAGTTTTAAATAGCATTTTCTCTCTCTGTACGGTTTAAGTTTTAAATAGCATTTGCTCTCTCTTTACGGTTTAAGTTTTAAATAGCATTTTCTCTCTCTTTACGGCTTAAGTTTTAAATAGCATTTTCTCTCTCTTTACGGTTTAAGTTTTAAATAATATTTTCTCTCTCTTTACGGTTTAAGTTTTAAATAACATTTTCTCTCTCTGTACGGTTTAAGTTTTAAATAGCATTTGCTCTCTCTTTACGGTTTAAGTTTTAAATAACATGTTCTCTCTCTTTACGGCTTAAGTTTTAAATAACATGTTCTCTCTCTTTACGGCTTAAGTTTTAAATAGCATTTTCTCTCTCTGTACGGTTTAAGTTTTAAATAGCATTTGCTCTCTCTTTACGGTTTAAGTTTTAAATAGCATTTTCTCTCTCTTTACGGCTTAAGTTTTAAATAGCATTTTCTCTCTCTTTACGGTTTAAGTTTTAAATAACATTTTCTCTCTCTGTACGGTTTAAGTTTTAAATAGCATTTTCTCTCTCTTTACGGTTAAAGTTTTAAATAACATTTGCTCTCTCTTTACGGCTTAAGTTTTTAATAGCATTTTCTCTCTCTTTACGGCTTAAGTTTTAAATAGCATTTTCTCTCTCTTTACGGCTTAAGTTTTAAATAGCATTTTCTCTCTCTTTACGGCTTAAGTTTTTAATAGCATTTTCTCTCTCTTTACGGTTAAAGTTTTAAATAGCATTTGCTCTCTCTTTACGGCTTAAGTTTTAAATAGCATTTTCTCTCTCTTTACGGCTTAAGTTTTAAATAGCATTTTCTCTCTCTTTACGGCTGAAGTTTTAAATAACATGTTCTCTCTCTTTACGGTTTAAGTTTTAAATAACATTTTCTCTCTCTGTACGGTTTAAGTTTTAAATAGCATTTGCTCTCTCTTTACGGTTTAAGTTTTAAATAGCATTTTCTCTCTCTTTACGGCTTAAGTTTTAAATAGCATTTTCTCTCTCTTTACGGTTTAAGTTTTAAATAACATTTTCTCTCTCTGTACGGTTTAAGTTTTAAATAGCA
The DNA here is from genome assembly GCF_053919585.1 of Euprymna scolopes. Taxonomy (NCBI): domain Eukaryota; kingdom Metazoa; phylum Mollusca; class Cephalopoda; order Sepiida; family Sepiolidae; genus Euprymna; species Euprymna scolopes. The sequence goes on from NC_136508.1 coordinate 103,906,023, forward strand.
TTTTCTCTCTCTTTACGGTTAAAGTTTTAAATAGCATTTTCTCTCTCTTTACGGTTAAAGTTTTAAATAACATTTTCTCTCTCTTTACGGTTAAAGTTTTAAATAACATTTTCTCTCTCTTTACGGTTAAAGTTTTAAATAGCATTTTCTCTCTCTTTACGGTTAAAGTTTTAAATAGCATTTTCTCTCTCTTTACGGTTAAAGTTTTAAAAAACATTTTCTCTCTCTTTACGGTTAAAGTTTTAAATAGCATTTGCTCTCTCTTTACGGTTAAAGTTTTTAATAACATTTTCTCTCTCTTTACGGCTTAAGTTTTTAATAGCATTTTCTCTCTCTTTACGGTTAAAGTTTTAAATAACATTTTCTCTCTCTTTACGGCTTAAGTTTTTAATAGCATTTTCTCTCTCTTTACGGTTAAAGTTTTAAATAACATTTTCTCTCTCTTTACGGCTTAAGTTTTGAATAGCATTTTCTCTCTCTTTACGGTTTAAGTTTTAAATAGTATTTTCTCTCTCTTTAAGGTTTAAGTTTTAAATAACATTTTCTCTCTCTTTACGGTTTAAGTTTTAAATAGTATTTTCTCTCTCTTTAAGGTTTAAGTTTTAAACAGCATTTTCTCTCTCTTTACGGTTTAAGTTTTAAATAGCATTTTCTCTCTCTTTACGGTTTAAGTTTTAAACAGCATTTTCTCTCTCTTTACAGTTTAAGTTTAAAACAGCATTTTCTCTCTCTTTACGGTTTAAGTTTTAAACAGCATTTTCTCTCTCTTTACGGTTTAAGTTTTAAATAACATTTTCTCTCTCTTTAAGGTTTAAGTTTTAAACAGCATTTTCTCTCTCTTTACGGTTTAAGTTTTAAATAGCATTTTCTCTCTCTTTACGGCTAAAGTTTTAAATAACATTTTCTCTCTCTTTACGGTTTAAGTTTTTAATAGCATTTTCTCTCTCTTTACGGTTTAAGTTTTAAATAGCATTTTCTCTCTCTTTACGGTAAAAGTTTTAAATAGTATTTTCTCTCTCTTTACGGTTTAAGTTTTAAATAGTATTTTCTCTCTCTTTACGGCTTAAGTTTTAAACAGCATTTTCTTTCTCTTTACGGTTTAAGTTTTAAATAGCATTTTCTCTCTCTTTACGGTTTAAGTGTTAAATAGCATTTTCTTTCTCTTTACGGCTTTAGTTTAAAATAGAATTTTCTCTCTCTTTACGGTTTAAGTGTTAAATAGCATTTTCTCTCTCTTTACGGTTAAAGTTTTAAATAGCATTTTCTCTCTCTGTACGGTTTAAGTTTTGAATAGCATTTTCTCTCTCTTTACGGTTTAAGTTTTAAATAGTATTTTCTCTCTCTTTACGGTTTAAGTTTTAAACAGCATTTTCTCTCTCTTTACGGTTTAAGTTTTTAACAGCATTTTCTCTCTCTTTACGGTTTAAGTTTTAAATAGCATTTTCTCTCTCTTTACGGCTAAAGTTTTAAATAACATTTTCTCTCTCTTTACGGCTAAAGTTTTAAATAACATTTTCTCTCTCTTTACGGTTTAAGTTTTAAATAGCATTTTCTCTCTCTTTACGGTTTAAGTTTTTAATAGCATTTTCTCTCTCTTTACGGTTTAAGTTTTTAATAGCATTTTCTCTCTCTTTACGGTTTAAGTTTTAAATAGCATTTTCTCTCTCTTTACGGTTTAAGTTTTTAATAGCATTTTCTCTCTCTTTACGGTTTAAGTTTTTAATAGCATTTTCTCTCTCTTTACGGTTTAAGTTTTAAATAGCATTTTCTCTCTCTTTACGGTTAAAGTTTTAAATAGCATTTTCTCTCTCTTTACGGTTTAAGTTTTAAATAGCATTTTCTCTCTCTTTACGGTTAAAGTTTTAAATAGCATTTTCTCTCTCTTTACGGTTTAAGTTTTTAATAGCATTTTCTCTCTCTTTACGGTTTAAGTTTTTAATAGCATTTTCTCTCTCTTTACGGTTTAAGTTTTAAACAACATTTTCTCTCTCTTTACGGTTTAAGTTTTAAATAGCATTTCCTCTCTCTTTACGGTTAAAGTTTTTAATAGCATTTTCTCTCTCTTTACGGTTTAAGTTATAAATATCATTTTCTCTCTTTTTACGGTTTAAGTTATAAATAGCATTTTCTCTCTCTTTACGGTTTATGTTTTAAATAGCATTTTCTCTCTCTTTACGGTTTAAGTTTTAAATAGCATTTTCTCTCTCTTTACGGCTTAAGTTTTAAATAGCATTTTCTCTCTCTTTACGGCTTAAGTTTTAAATAGCATTTTCTCTCTCTTTACGGCTTAAGTTTTAAATAGCATTTTTTCTCTCTCTTTACGGTTTAAGTTTTAAATAGCATTTTCTCTCTCTTTACGGCTTAAGTTTTTAATAGCATTTTCTCTCTATTTAGGGTTTAAGTTTTAAATAGCATTTTCTCTCTCTTTACGGTTTAAGTTTTAAACAGCATTTTCTCTCTCTTGACGGTTTAAGTTATAAATAGCATGTTCTCTCTCTTTACGGCTTAAGTTTTAAATAGCATTTTCTCTCTCTTTACGGCTTAAGTTTTAAAATGCATTTTCTCTCTCTTTACGGCTTAAGTTTTAAATAGCATTGTCTCTCTCGTTACGGTTAAATTTTAAATAGCATTTTCTCTTTCTTTACGGTTTAAGTTTTAAACAGCATTTTCTCTCTCTTGACGGTTTAAGTTATAAATAGCATTTTCTCTCTCTTTACGCTTTAAATTTAAAATAGCATTTTCTCTCTCTTTACGGTGTAAGTTTTAAATATCATTTTCTCTCTCTTTACGGCTTAAGTTTTAAATAGCATTTTCTCTCTCTTTACGGTTTAAGTTTTAAATATAATTTTCTTTCTCTTTACGGCTTAAGTTTTAAATATCATTTTCTCTCTCCTTACGGTTTAAGTTTTAAATAGCATTTTCTCTCTCTTTACGGCTCAAGTGTTAAATAGAATTTCTCTCTCTTTACGGTTTAAGTTTTAAATAGCATTTTCTCTCTCTTTACGGCTTAAGTTTTAAATAGCATTTTCTCTCTCTTTACGGCTTAAGTTTTTAATAGCATTTTCTCTCTCTTTACGGTTTAAGTTTTAAACAGCATTTTCTCTCTCTTTACGGTTTAAGTTATAAATAGCATTTTCTCTCTCTTTACTGCTTAAGTTTTAAATAACATTTTCTCTTTCTTTACGGCTTAAGTTTTAAATAGCATTTTCTCTCTCTTTACGGTGTAAGTTATAAATAGAATTTTCTTTCTCTGTACATCTTAAGTTTTAAATAGCATTTTCTCTCTCTTTACGGTTTAAGTTTTAAATAGCATTTTCTCTCTCTTTACGGCTTAAGTTTTAAATAGCATTTTCTCTCTCACTACGGCTTAAGTTTTAAATAGCATTTTCTCTCTCTTGACGGCTTAAGTTTTAAATAGCATTTTCTCTCTCTTTACGGTTTCAGTTTTAAATAGCATTTTCTCTCTCTTTACGGTTTAAGTTATACATAGCATTTTCTCTCTCTTTACGGCTTAAGTTTTAAATAGCATTTTCTCTCTCTTTACGGCTAAAGTTTTAAATAGCATTTACTCTCTCTCTTTACGGTTTAAGTTTTAAATAGCATTTTCTCTCTCTTTACGGTTTAAGTTTTAAATAGCATTTTCCGTCTCTTTACGGTTTAAGTTTTAAATAGCATTTTCTCTCTCTTTACGGCTAAAGTTTTAAATAGCATTTTCTCTCTCTTTACGGTTTAAGTTTTAAATATCATTTTCTCTCTCTTTACGGCTTAAGTTTTAAATAGCATTTTCTCTCTCTTTACGGTTTAAGTTTTAAATATAATTTTCTATCTCTTTACGGCTTAAGTTTTAAATATCATTTTCTCTCTTTTTACGGCTTAAGTTTCAAATAGAATTTTCTCTCTCTTTACGGTTTAAGTTTTAAATAGCATTTTCTCTTTTTTTACGGTTTAAGTTTTAAATAGCATTTTCTCTCTCTTTACGGCTTAAGTTTTAAATAGCATTTTCTCTCTCTTTACGGTTTAAGTTTTAAATAGCATTTTCTCTCTCTTTACGGCTTAAGTTTTTAATAGCATTTTCTCTCTCTTTACGGTTTAAGTTTTAAACAGCATTTTCTCTCTCTTTACGGTTTAAGTTATAAATAGCATTTTCTCTCTCTTTACTGCTTAAGTTTTAAATTACATTTTCTCTCTCTTTACGGCTTAAGTTTTAAATAGCATTTTCTCTCTCTTTACGGCTTAAGTATTAAATAGCATTTTTTCTCTCTTTACGGCTTAAGTTTTTAATAGCATTTTCTCTCTCTTTACGGTTTAAGTTTTAAACAGCATTTTCTCTCTCTTTACGGTTTAAGTTTTAAATAGCATTTTCTCTCTCTTTACTGCTTAAGTTTTAAATTACATTTTCTCTCTCTTTACGGCTTAAGTTTTAAATAGCATTTTCTCTCTCTTTACGGCTTAAGTTTTTAATAGCATTTTCTCTCTCTTTACGGTTTAAGTTTTAAATTACATTTTCTCTCTCTTTACGGCTTAAGTTTTAAATAGCATTTTCTCTCTCTTTACGGCTTAATTTTTTAATAGCATTTTCTCTCTCTTTACGGTTTAAGTTTTAAACAGCATTTTCTCTCTCTTTACGGTTTAAGTTATAAATAGAATTTCCTTTCTCTGTACGGCTTAAGTTTTTATTAGAATTTTCTCTCTCTTTACGGTTTAAGTTTTAAATAGCATTTTCTCTCTTTTTACGGTTTAAGTTTTAAATAGCATTTTCTCTCTCTTTACGGCTTAAGTTTTTAATAGCATTTTCTCTCTCTTTACGGCTTAAGTTTTAAATAGCATTTTCTCTCTCTTTACGGCTTAAGTTTTTAATAGCATTTTCTCTCTCTTTACGGTTTAAGTTTTAAACAGCATTTTCTCTCTCTTTACGGTTTAAGTTTTAAATAGCATTTTCTCTCTCTTTACTGCTTTAGTTTTAAATTACATTTTCTCTCTCTTTACGGCTTATGTTTTAAATAGCATTTTCTCTCTCTTTACGGTTTAAGTTATAAATAGAATTTTCTTTCTCTGTACGGCTTAAGGTTTAAATAACATTTCTCTCTCTTTACGGTTTAAGTTTTAAATAGCATTTTCTCTCTCTTTACGGTTTAAGTTTTAAATAGCATTTTCTCTCTCTTTACGGCTTAAGTTTTAAACAGCATATTCTCTCTCTTTACGGCTTAAGTTTTAATTAGAATTTTCTCTCTCTTTACGGCTTAAGTTTTAAATAACATTTCTCTCTCTTTACGGTTTAAGTTTTAAACAGCATTTTCTCTCTCTTTTCGGTTTAAGTTATAAATAGAATTTTCTCTCTCTTTACGGCTTAAGTTTTAAATAGCATTTGCTCTCTCTTTACGGTTTAAGTTTTAAATAGCATTTTCTCTCTCTGTACGGTTTAAGTTTTAAATAGCATTTTCTCTCTCTTTACGGTTTAAGTTTTAAATAGCATTTTCTCTCTCTTTACGGCTTAAGTTTTAAATAGCATTTTCTCTCTCTTTAAGGCTTAAGTTTTAAATAATATGTTCTCTCTCTTTACGGCTTAAGTTTTAAATAGCATTTTCTCTCTCTGTACGGTTTAAGTTTTAAATAGCATTTGCTCTCTCTTTACGGTTTAAGTTTTAAATAGCATTTTCTCTCTCTTTACGGTTTAAGTTTTAAATAGCATTTTCTCTCTCTTTACGGCTTAAGTTTTAAATAACATGTTCTCTCTCTTTACGGTTTAAGTTTTAAATAGCATTTTCTCTCTCTTTACGGTTTAAGTTTTAAATAACATTTTCTCTCTCTTTACGGCTTAAGTTTTGAATAGCATTTTCTCTCTCTTTACGGCTTAAGTTTTAAATAGCATTTTCTCTCTCTGTACGGTTTAAGTTTTAAATAGCATTTGCTCTCTCTTTACGGTTTAAGTTTTAAATAGCATTTTCTCTCTCTTTACGGCTTAAGTTTTAAATAGCATTTTCTCTCTCTTTACGGTTTAAGTTTTAAATAACATTTTCTCTCTCTGTACGGTTGAAGTTTTAAATAGCATTTTCTCTCTCTTTACGGTTAAAGTTTTAAATAACATTTGCTCTCTCTTTACGGCTTAAGTTTTTAATAGCATTTTCTCTCTCTTTACGGCTTAAGTTTTAAATAGCATTTTCTCTCTCTTTACGGCTTAAGTTTTAAATAGCATTTTCTCTCTCTTGACGGCTTAAGTTTTTAATAGCATTTTCTCTCTCTTTACGGTTAAAGTTTTAAATAGCATTTTCTCTCTCTTTACGGCTTAAGTTTTAAATAGCATTTTCTCTCTCTTTACGGCTTAAGTTTTAAATAGCATTTTCTCTCTCTTTACGGTTTAAGTTTTAAATAGCATTTTCTCTCTCTTTACGGCTTAAGTTTTAAATAACATGTTCTCTCTCTTTACGGCTTAAGTTTTAAATAGCATTTTCTCTCTCTGTACGGTTTAAGTTTTAAATAGCATTTTCTCTCTCTTTACGGTTTAAGTTTTAAATAGCATTTTCTCTCTCTTTACGGCTTAAGTTTTAAATAACATGTTCTCTCTCTTTACGGCTTAAGTTTTAAATAGCATTTTCTCTCTCTTTACGGTTTAAGTTTTAAATAACATTTTCTCTCTCTGTACGGTTTAAGTTTTAAATAGCATTTTCTCTCTCTTTACGGTTTAAGTTTTAAATAACATTTTCTCTCTCTGTACGGTTTAAGTTTTAAATAGCATTTTCTCTCTCTTTACGGTTTAAGTTTTAAATAACATTTTCTCTCTCTGTACGGTTTAAGTTTTAAATAGCATTTTCTCTCTCTTTACGGTTAAAGTTTTATATAGCATTTTCTCTCTCTTTACGGTTAAAGTTTTAAATAACATTTTCTCTCTCTTTACGGTTTAAGTTTTAAATAACATTTTCTCTCTCTGTACGGTTTAAGTTTTAAATAGCATTTGCTCTCTCTTTACGGTTAAAGTTTTAAATAACATTTTCTCTCTCTTTACGGCTTAAGTTTTTAATAGCATTTTCTCTCTCTTTACGGTTAAAGTTTTAAATAGCATTTTCTCTCTCTTTACGGTTAAAGTTTTAAATAACATTTTCTCTCTCTGTACGGCTTAAGTTTTTAATAGCATTTTCTTTCTCTTTACGGTTAAAGTTTTAAATAACATTTTCTCTCTCTTTACGGCTTAAGTTTTGAATAGCATTTTCTCTCTCTTTACGGTTTAAGTTTTAAATAGTATTTTCTCTCTCTTTAAGGTTTAAGTTTTAAACAGCATTTTCTCTCTCTTTACGGTTTAAGTTTTAAATAGCATTTTCTCTCTCTTTACGGCTTAAGTTTTAAATATTATTTTCTCTCTCTTTACGGTTTAAGTTTTAAATAGCATTTTCTCTCTCTTTACGGCTTAAGTTTTAAATATTATTTTCTCTCTCTTTACGGTTTAAGTTTTAAATAGCATTTTCTCTCTCTTTACGGTTTAAGTTTTAAACAGCATTTTCTCTCTCTTTACGGCTTAAGTTTTAAATAACATTTTCTCTCTCTTTACGGTTAAAGTTTTAAATAACATTTTCTCTCTCTTTACGGTTAAAGTTTTAAATAACATTTTCTCTCTCTTTACGGTTTAAGTTTTAAATAACATTTTCTCTCTCTTTACGGTTTAAGTTTTAAATAGCATTTTCTCTCTCTTTACGGTTTAAGTTTTAAATAACATTTTCTCTCTCTTTACGGTTTAAGTTTTAAACAGCATTTTATCTCTCTTTACGGTTTAAGTTTAAATTACATTTTCTCTCTCTTTAAGGTTTAAGTTTTAAACAGCATTTTCTCTCTCTTTACGGTTTAAGTTTTAAATAGCATTTTCTCTCTCTTTACGGTTTAAGTTTTAAACAGCATTTTCTCTCTCTTTACGGTTTAAGTTTTAAATAGCATTTTCTCTCTCTTTACGGCTTAAGTTTTAAATTGCATTTTCTCTCTCTTTACGGTTTAAGTTTAAAACAGCATTTTCTCTCTCTTTACGGTTTAAGTTTTAAACAGCATTTTCTCTCTCTTTACGGTTTAAGTTTTAAACAGCATTTTCTCTCTCTTTACGGTTTAAGTTTTAAATAGCATTTTCTCTCTCTTTACGGCTTAAGTTTTAAATAGCATTTTCTCTCTCTTTACGGTTTAAGTTTAAAACAGCATTTTCTCTCTCTTTACGGTTTAAGTTTTAAACAGCATTTTCTCTCTCGTTACGGTTTAAGTTTTAAATAACATTTTCTCTCTCTTTAAGGTTTAAGTTTTAAATAGCATTTTCTCTCTCTTTACGGTTTAAGTTTTAAATAGCATTTTCTCTCTCTTTACGGCTAAAGTTTTAAATAACATTTTCTCTCTCTTTACGGTTTAAGTTTTTAATAGCATTTTCTCTCTCTTTACGGTTTAAGTTTTAAATAGCATTTTCTCTCTCTTTACGGTAAAAGTTTTAAATAGTATTTTCTCTCTCTTTACGGTTTAAGTTTTAAATAGTATTTTCTCTCTCTTTACGGTTTAAGTTTTAAACAGCATTTTCTTTCTCTTTACGGTTTAAGTTTTAAATAGCGTTTTCTCTCTCTTTACGGTTTAAGTGTTAAATAGCATTTTCTTTCTCTTTACGGCTTTAGTTTAAAATAGAATTTTCTCTCTCTTTACGGTTTAAGTGTTAAATAGCATTTTCTCTCTCTTTACGGTTTAAGTTTTAAATAGCATTTTCTCTCTCTTTACGGTTTAAGTTTTGAATAGCATTTTCTCTCTCTTTACGGTTTAAGTTTTAAATAGTATTTTCTCTCTCTTTACGGTTTAAGTTTTAAACAGCATTTTCTCTCTCTTTACGGTTTAAGTTTTTAACAGCATTTTCTCTCTCTTTACGGTTTAAGTTTTAAATAGCATTTTCTCTCTCTTTACGGTTAAAGTTTTAAATAGCATTTTCTCTCTCTTTACGGCTAAAGTTTTAAATAACATTTTCTCTCTCTTTACGGTTTAAGTTTTAAATAGCATTTTCTCTCTCTTTACGGTTTAAGTTTTTAATAGCATTTTCTCTCTCTTTACGGTTTAAGTTTTTAATAGCATTTTCTCTCTCTTTACGGTTTAAGTTTTAAATAGCATTTTCTCTCTCTTTACGGTTTAAGTTTGTAATAGCATTTTCTTTCTCTTTACGGTTTAAGTTTTTAATAGCATTTTCTCTCTCTTTACGGTTTAAGTTTTAAATAGCATTTTCTCTCTCTTTACGGTTAAAGTTTTAAATAGCATTTTCTCTCTCTTTACGGTTTAAGTTTTAAATAGCATTTTCTCTCTCTTTACGGTTAAAGTTTTAAATAGCATTTTCTCTCTCTTTACGGTTTAAGTTTATAATAGCATTTTCTCTCTCTTTACGGTTTAAGTTTTTAATAGCATTTTCTCTCTCTTTACGGTTTAAGTTATAAATATCATTTTCTCTCTTTTTACGGTTTAAGTTATAAATAGCATTTTCTCTCTCTTTACGGTTTATGTTTTAAATATCATTTTCTCTCTCTTTACGGTTTAAGTTTTAAACAACATTTTCTCTCTCTTTACGGTTTAAGTTTTAAATAGCATTTCCTCTCTCTTTACGGTTAAAGTTTTTAATAGCATTTTCTCTCTCTTTACGGTTTAAGTTATAAATATAATTTTCTCTCTTTTTACGGTTTAAGGTATAAATAGCATTTTCTCTCTCTTTACGGTTTATGTTTTAAATATCATTTTCTCTCTCTTTACGGTTTAAGTTTTAAATAGCATTTTCTCTCTCTTTACGGCTTAAGTTTTAAATAGCATTTTCTCTCTCTTTACGGCTTAAGTTTTAAATAGCATTTTCTCTCTCTTTACGGCTTAAGTTTTAAATAGCATTTTCTCTCTCTTTACGGTTTAAGTTTTAAATAGCATTTTCTCTCTCTTTACGGCTTAAGTTTTTAATAGGATTTTCTCTCTATTTAGGGTTTAAGTTTTAAATAGCATTTTCTCTCTCTTGACGGTTTAAGTTATAAATAGCATTTTCTCTCTCTTTACGCTTTAAGTTTTAAATAGCATTTTCTCTCTCTTTACGGTGTAAGTTTTAAATATCATTTTCTCTCTCTTTACGGCTTAAGTTTTAAATAGCATTTTCTCTCTCTTTACGGTTTAAGTTTTAAATATAATTTTCTTTCTCTTTACGGCTTAAGTTTTAAATATCATTTTCTCTCTCCTTACGGTTTAAGTTTTAAATAGCATTTTCTCTCTCTTTACGGCTCAAGTTTTAAATAGCATTTTCTCTCTCTTTACGGTTTAAGTTTTAAATAGCATTTTCTCTCTCTTTACGGCTTAAGTTTTAAATAGCATTTTCTCTCTCTTTACGGCTTAAGTTTTTAATAGCATTTTCTCTCTTTTTACGGTTTAAGTTTTAAACAGCATTTTCTCTCTCTTTACGGTTTAAGTTATAAATAGCATTTTCTCTCTCTTTACTGCTTAAGTTTTAAATAACATTTTCTCTTTCTTTACGGCTTAAGTTTTAAATAGCATTTTCTCTCTCTTTACGGTGTAAGTTATAAATAGAATTTTCTTTCTCTGTACGGCTTAAGTTTTAAATAGCATTTTCTCTCTCTTTACGGTTTAAGTTTTAAATAGCATTTTCTCTCTCTTTACGGCTTAAGTTTTAAATAGCATTTTCTCTCTCTTTACGGTGTAAGTTATAAATAGAATTTTCTTTCTCTGTACGGCTTAAGTTTTAAATAGCATTTTCTCTCTCTTTACGGTTTAAGTTTTAAATAGCATTTTCTCTCTCTTTACGGCTTAAGTTTTAAATAGCATTTTCTCTCTCACTACGGCTTAAGTTTTAAATAGCATTTTCTCTCTCTTGACGGCTTAAGTTTTAAATAGCATTTTCTCTCTCTTTACGGTTTCAGTTTTAAATAGCATTTTCTCTCTCTTTACGGTTTAAGTTATACATAGCATTTTCTCTCTCTTTACGGTTTAAGTTTTAAATAGCATTTTCTCTCTCTTTACGGCTAAAGTTTTAAATAGCATTTTCTCTCTCTTTACGGCTTAAGTTTTAAATAGCATTTACTCTCTCTCTTTACGGTTTAAGTTTTAAATAGCATTTTCTCTCTCTTTACGGTTTAAGTTTTAAATAGCATTTTCCGTCTCTTTACGGTTTAAGTTTTAAATAGCATTTTCTCTCTCTTTACGGCTAAGGTTTTAAATAGCATTTTCTCTCTCTTTACGGTTTAAGTTTTAAATATCATTTTCTCTCTCTTTACGGCTTAAGTTTTAAATAGCATTTTCTCTCTCTTTACGGTTTAAGTTTTAAATAGCATTGTCTCTCTCGTTACGGCTTAAGTTTTAAATATCATTTTCTCTCTTTTTACGGCTTAAGTTTTAAATAGAATTTTCTCTCTCTTTACGGTTTAAGTTTTAAATAGCATTTTCTCTTTTTTTACGGTTTAAGTTTTAAATAGCATTTTCTCTCTCTTTACGGCTTAAGTTTTAAATAGCATTTTCTCTCTCTTTACGGTTTAAGTTTTAAATAGCATTTTCTCTCTCTTTACGGCTTAAGTTTTTAATAGCATTTTCTCTCTCTTTACGGTTTAAGTTTTAAACAGCATTTTCTCTCTCTTTACGGTTTAAGTTATAAATAGCATTTTCTCTCTCTTTACTGCTTAAGTTTTAAATTACATTTTCTCTCTCTTTACGGCTTAAGTTTTAAATAGCATTTTCTCTCTCTTTACGGCTTAAGTATTAAATAGCATTTTTTCTCTCTTTACGGCTTAAGTTTTTAATAGCATTTTCTCTCTCTTTACGGTTTAAGTTTTAAACAGCATTTTCTCTCTCTTTACGGTTTAAGTTTTAAATAGCATTTTCTCTCTCTTTACTGCTTAAGTTTTAAATTACATTTTCTCTCTCTTTACGGCTTAAGTTTTAAATAGCATTTTCTCTCTCTTTACGGCTTAAGTTTTTAATAGCATTTTCTCTCTCTTTACGGTTTAAGTTTTAAATTACATTTTCTCTCTCTTTACGGCTTAAGTTTTAAATAGCATTTTCTCTCTCTTTACGGCTTAATTTTTTAATAGCATTTTCTCTCTCTTTACGGTTTAAGTTTTAAACAGCATTTTCTCTCTCTTTACGGTTTAAGTTATAAATAGAATTTCCTTTCTCTGTACGGCTTAAGTTTTTATTAGAATTTTCTCTCTCTTTACGGTTTAAGTTTTAAATAGCATTTTCTCTCTTTTTACGGTTTAAGTTTTAAATAGCATTTTCTCTCTCTTTACGGCTTAAGTTTTTAATAGCATTTTCTCTCTCTTTACGGCTTAAGTTTTAAATAGCATTTTCTCTCTCTTTACGGCTTAAGTTTTTAATAGCATTTTCTCTCTCTTTACGGTTTAAGTTTTAAACAGCATTTTCTCTCTCTTTACGGTTTAAGTTATAAATAGCATTTTCTCTCTCTTTACTGCTTTAGTTTTAAATTACATTTTCTCTCTCTTTACGGCTTATGTTTTAAATAGCATTTTCTCTCTCTTTACGGTTTAAGTTATAAATAGAATTTTCTTTCTCTGTACGGCTTAAGGTTTAAATAACATTTCTCTCTCTTTACGGTTTAAGTTTTAAATAGCATTTTCTCTCTCTTTACGGTTTAAGTTTTAAATAGCATTTTCTCTCTCTTTACGGCTTAAGTTTTAAACAGCATTTTCTCTCTCTTTACGGCTTAAGTTTTAATTAGAATTTTCTCTCTCTTTACGGCTTAAGTTTTAAATAACATTTCTCTCTCTTTACGGTTTAAGTTTTAAACAGCATTTTCTCTCTCTTTACGGTTTAAGTTATAAATAGAATTTTCTTTCTCTGTACGGCTTAAGTTTTAATTAGAATTTTCTCTCTCTTTACGGTTTAAGTTTTAAATAGCATTTTCTCTCTTTTTACGGTTTAAGTTTTAAATAGCATTTTCTCTCTCTTTACGGCTTAAGTTTTTAATAGCATTTTCTCTCTCTTTACGGCTTAAGTTTTAAATAGCATTTTCTCTCTCTTTACGGCTTAAGTTTTTAATAGCATTTTCTCTCTCTTTACGGTTTAAGTTTTAAACAGCATTTTCTCTCTCTTTACGGTTTAAGTTATAAATAGCATTTTCTCTCTCTTTACTGCTTAAGTTTTAAATTACATTTTCTCTCTCTTTACGGCTTAAGTTTTAAATAGCATTTTCTCTCTCTTTACGGCTTAAGTTTTTAATAGCATTTTCTCTCTCTTTACGGTTTAAGTTTTAAATAGCATTTTCTCTCTCTCTCTCTTTACGGCTTAAGTTTTTAATAGCATTTTCTCTCTCTCTCTCTCTCTTTACGGTTTAAGTTTTTAATAGCATTTTCTCTCTCTTTACGGCTTAAGTTTTTAATAGCATTTTCTCTCTCTCTCTCTTTACGGCTTAAGTTTTTAATAGCATTTTCTCTCTCTTTACGGCTTAAGTTTTTAATAGCATTTTCTCTCTCTCTCTCTTTACGGTTTAAGTTTTAAATAGCATTTTCTCTCTCTCTCTCTTTACGGTTTAAGTTTTAAACAGCATTTTCTCTCTCTTTACGGTTTAAGTTATAAATAGAATTTTCTTTCTCTGTACGGCTGAAGTTTTAAATAGCATTTTCTCTCTTTTTACGGTTTAAGTTTTAAATAGCATTTTCTCTCTCTTTACGGCTTAAGTTTTAAATAGCATTTTCTCTCTCTTTACGGTTTAAGTTTTAAATAGCATTTTCTCTCTCTTTACGGTTTAAGTTTTAAATAGCATTTTCTCTCTCTTTACGGTTTAAGTTTTAAATAGCATTTTCTCTCTCTTTACGGCTTAAGTTATAAATAGCATTTTCTCTCTCTTTACTGCTTAAGTTTTAAATTACATTTTCTCTCTCTTTACGGCTTAAGTTTTAAATAGCATTGTCTCTCTCTTTACGGCTTAAGTTTTTAATAGCATTTTCTCTCTCTTTACGGTTTAAGTTTTTAATAGCATTTTCTCTCTCTCTCTCTTTACGGCTTAAGTTTTTAATAGCATTTTCTCTCTCTCTCTCTCTTTACTGCTTAAGTTTTAAATGACATTTCTCTCTCTTTACGGTTTAAGTTTTAAATAACATTTCTCTCTCTTTACGGTTTAAGTTTTAAACAGCATTTTCTCTCTCTTTACGGTTTAAGTTATAAATAGAATTTTCTTTCTCTGTACGGCTTAAGTTTTAAATAGCATTTTCTCTCTCTTTACGGCTTAAGTTTTAAATAGCATTTTCTCTCTCTTTACGGTTTAAGTTTTAAACAGCATTTTCTCTCTCTTTACGGTTTAAGTTATAAATAGAATTTTCTTTCTCTGTACGGCTTAAGTTTTAAATAGCATTTTCTCTCTCTTTACGGTTTAAGTTTTAAATAGCATTTTCTCTCTCTTTACGGCTTAAGTTTTAAATAGCATTTTCTCTCTCTTTACGGTTTAAGTTTTAAATAGCATTTTCTCTCTCTTTACAGTTTAAGTTTTAAATAGCATTTTCTCTCTCTTTACGGTTTAAGTTTTAAATAGCATTTTCTCTCTCTTTACGGCTTAAGTTTTAAATAGCATTTTCTCTCTCTTTACTGCTTAAGTTTTAAATTACATTTTCTCTGTCTTTACGGCTTAAGTTTTAAATAGCATTTTCTCTCTCTTTACGGCTTAAGTTTTTAATAGCATTTTCTCTCTCTTTACGGTTTAAGTTTTAAATAGCATTTTCTCTCTCTCTCTCTTTACGGCTTAAGTTTTTAATAGCATTTTCTCTCTCTCTCTCTTTACGGTTTAAGTTTTAAATAGCATTTTCTCTCTCTATCTCTCTTTACTGCTTAAGTTTTAAGTAACATTTCTCTCTCTTTACGGTTTAAGTTTTAAACAGCATTTTCTCTCTCTTTACGGTTTATTTTATAAATAGAATTTTCTTTCTCTGTACGGCTTAAGTTTTAAATAGCATTTTCTCTCTCTTTACGGTTTAAGTTTTAAATAGCATTTTCTCTCTCTTTACGGCTTAAGTTTTAAATAGCATTTTCTCTCTCTTTACGGTTTAAGTTTTAAATAGCATTTTCTCTCTCTCTCTCTCTCTCTTTACGGCTTAAGTTTTTAATAGCATTTTCTCTCTCTTTACGGTTTAAGTTTTAAATATCATTTTCTCTGTCTTTACGGTTTAAGTTTTAAACAGCATTTTCTCTCTCTTTACGGTATAAGTTATAAATAGCATTTTCTCTCTCTTTACGGTTTAAGTTTTAAATAGCATTTTCTCTCTTTTTACGGCTTAAGTTTTTAATAGCATTTTCTCTCTTTACGGCTTAAGTTTTAAACAGCATTTTCTCTCTCTTTACGGCTTAAGTTTTAAACAGCATTGTTTTGGGATGGTAAGCAAAGGTTGCAAATGTCAAACTTTTAGCAATATTCTTTTTAGTTTGTAATATAATTTTCGTATGCTTGTAACGCTTAAGTTAGAAATAGCATTGTTTTAGTCTGTTCAAGCTTGAGGTTTATTAAGCGTTTTTCGTTTGTTGTGTTTTTTTTTGGGGGGGGGATGCGATAAAGTTCGAAATCGAATGTTTTGCGTATCTTTAGCACTTAAGAAATAGCAATATTTTTGTCTGTTATGTTTAAGTTTGAAGTTATATTTTCACAGGTCTGTATCTCTCTTTAAATTAAAATTTAATTGCAGTCAATCTGTCACGGTTAAGTTTTAAAATAGCAGTTTTGTCGGTTAATACAAAATAAATCGATCCTAGGAATGGTCGGCTTGCTCTATTCCTAATTCTTAGCATTTTTTTTTTTTTTTTTTTTGCGATGAGAAATGAACAGACAATTATTGGAGAAGCATCTCAGAATGTCCAAGATCAGTGAGAATAGGAGAATAGCCCTCCCCACAACAACAAAAAGCAATCATTTTCTCGTTTGCAAATATTCCGAAACAAAAAACAGCAAACGACGAGAGTGTATCACTTCGGCAGCGACGTATCGTTTTAAGATGGACGGGTTTCGTTTTTGCCGGAAAGAATTTAATCGCTAAAATCATCAAGTTCGATTTGTTTTCTCAAAAGCTAATATCTTGAACTGTCAGGGGAATTGGCATAGATTAGAAACGATCAGTAAAACGGCCATTCAAATTTAAGTATCCGTTGCTTTCCAAAGATAGAATTCAATCGATCCGTCCGCCATTTTATTGGCCCGGGCTTTATATCGTTTTTTTTTTTTTTTTCGACAATGATTGTTTTTAGTTCGCCATTTTGGTTTTCTTCCCAACCTCGATTAGAACACTTTTTAAACATTTTGTCACATTATTTTCTTTTTTGTTATTGTCAAATACAATAAAATCCATTTAGCAGTATTCATTTATTTTATTATTTAGATTAAAAAAAATCTCTGATACTTTATATTTTTGAGAACTTTGTATTAACTTTAGGCAACAATGCCTAACAGAAAAAAAAACTTTCTTTGTTATTTTCTTATTATGTTTCACTAGCAGGGAGACCCGATGTTTTCCGGGGTTGAATATGGATAAATAAATACTCCGCCATCTCATACTTTTATTATTATCGTTTGTTTTTAAGCAACTCAATTTACTGCTCTACGTAGGAACCCTCCCGCGCACTGGGATGAAGGTTCACGTGCTTTCCTATATTGATTTACTCCACAAACGATTGTACTGTTAGTTTTATAAATATTTTCTGTAAAAGGTTAAATGGAAAAGCTAATAGCATGGCTTAATTGTGCTCTTAAAAAAAAAACGTTTATTTCAAACGCGCCTCTATCTTATGAAAGAACCAACTGTTGATGTTATGCAGATATCTTTTATATAATCATTTGAATTAAAATTATGAAACTAAAATATCATGGTTCAATTGGGCTCTAAAAATTTCCAACACGCCCTTGTCTTATAAAAAATCATACATTTTATTTTTATAGGCAGTGCCTTTCTGCTTGTGCGGTGATAAAACTTTTCAAATGCACTTGTGATGTATGCATAACTTTCGTCAAAATTGAACTTCCATATCCAATCGGATATTTTTGATTATTAATCTTCGATAATTATAAGATAATATTTTAATCAACTTCATTAGTTTACTGCTCTATTTAGGACCTTCCCCTTGCAGTATACCAGGATGAAGGTTCACATGTTTTCCTACAGTAACTTACTCCAGAAACCATTGTAGTCTACATTGTACTGTAGAGAATCTAATGTTGATTTTGTAAAATTATATCTAAATAACGGCTTCATTAAAAGGTTAAAATGCAAAAGTTTAGTATAATATAATTTTATATAATAACTTGAATTAAAATTAAATGTATGAAAGCCAAGTATCATGGTTCAATGGAGCTCTTAAAATAAACATTCATTTCGAACACACCCTTGTCTTTTAAAAGATCTTACATTTGATTTAATGTGCCTTTCTGCTTGTGTGGTGATAAAACTTTTTCAATGCGCTTGCGATGTAAAGTTCTATAACTTTCGTCAAAATTGGACGTCCATCTCCAATCGGATATTTTTGATTATCGATAAGTATAACATGTACTCCGATGTAAAATTTGTGTGAGAACACGCACAGACACCTCAAATACCTTCCGAGGAATCTTTAAAAAAAGTGAATCTAGCCGTTTCCGAGTCTATAGGAAACGAATTTACAAAAACATCCACACAGACACAGACATCTTCATGGGATTAGAAACGATAAATATAAACGGTAAAATCGTCTAGGACTTCCTAGCGTAACGGTTAATGCGCCGGACTGTAATATACATGGCCTGGGGTTTGATTCCTAGACACAGTCAAGCTGCACTGAAAAAGAGGTAGAAACCTCGAAACATGCATGTTCGTAGATTATAGTTTTAAAAATAATGAAAAATAAATAAAAATATTGTTTATCCATTTTCAAATAAAAAACCGGCGGTTTTCGAAGCAAAACAATCTCCGAGTCGAAGACGCTATTTAACCGTATTTATCGTTTAAAAAAAAATCAACAAGCAACCACCATATATCATTTAAACACTACCCTCTTTTAATGTACAGTTTCAGTGTTTTAGAATGGCTTTATAGCTTCACCGCTTACTCAATTTCCGAGCAATTTTTTTAAAACCATTATTAAAATTTATAAATCACCTTCTCAGCTAAAAATAAAGTTAATTTTCGTTCAGCAAAAATTATAATAAATTTACTAGTGTTCAAAATCGTAAAAAACGTAAGGACGCGAGGGACGTTCTTTATTGACTGGTTTCCATAGCAACCACGTCGCTTCAGCAACAATTGTTGCTACCAAATCACGGCTCTCGCGAAGAGAAAAGTAACACGTGAAACAGAGAGAATGAAAGATTAAAAGTAGATAATTGGGGGATTTATTGAAAGCAGACGAGTGCCGTACATTGTTATTACATTTGTGTATGTTAGGTTTATATGGGGGGGGGGGGAAATAAGACTGAAATTAGATAAAGAACCATTTAATATATTAGAAGCGTGGAAAAATTATAGATTACAATAGAAAAGTGCGAGCATAAAAAGTAATATGGTTAAACTTAAACATGGAAAAAAAAGGACTAAACAAAAAAAAATAACCCTTCTCCCTGAGGGGCTTCCGGGCCTTGATAAGTGGTGATCACTGCGTAACCCCCCCCCAAAAAAAAAACTAGTTGGTACAACTGGAAAAGATAAGAATAAAATATTTTAGTAAAAAGTTTTTTTTTTTACATGGAGGGAACCACTTATCAAGGCCCGGAAGCCACTCGGGGATAACGGTTATTGCGTGTACAGTAATCAATGGGATAGTATCGTAGTAATCGTTAATATTGGAGATTTGATAAAGTGTCTTACTTACTTTGTAAGGAATTTGTTTATGTTGGACTTGAAGATATCAAAGTTGTAGTCAGGCAATCGGAAGAGAGTTCCACAGTCGTTCACTTCTAAAAAAAGAAGCTCGGCTCATGGAATCTACGTGTTTTTCGCGTAAGATTGAACCAGAGATTGGAGCTCAGGCGAGCTCTACCATGAAAATACCGATAAAACAAAACCAGGCTTGCAACGTCTCTTCTGTAGGAGAGAGGCTGTAGGGAAGAGAAAAGGGCATCCCCACTAAGTCACGAAGTCTATTTTGTACTCTGTCAATGCAGGATAAGCTGTTTTAAGCAGCGCCTGCTGAGATGTGGCAGAGTACTCCATCCTTAGACGTACTTGGCTTTTAAACAGATAGTGATTGTATCAGTGGTTAGATATACTCTGAAGCGGCAGAAGGATCCCAGCATCCTCCCAGCGACCTTGGCAACATGCCTGATGTACGTGTTCCATTTCAGATCAGGAGTAACGGTCAAGCCCAGAAGCTTGTCAAAACATGGAGCCTCCCCAAGACGAGAGCCACCCATATCAATTGATGCCAGACGGGAATGAGAGCGTTGATGGTGTAAAGATTTGAGCTTGGTTATAGATGCATTAAAAGTAACCATCCACCTCTTCCCCCACTGTATAACGCGCTCAATATCAGAGGAGAGAGAATCAGAGAGAGCTTTGTCATTTACGGCCTTTCATTTGTTGCCATAGATGGTCGTGTCATCAGCATAGATGTCAACGAATGATTTAAGTATGTGTTTTGGAAGATTTTTGATGTAGATCAGGAAGAGGGTTGAGCCCAGGATGGACCCCTGATGGTGTCCCACATTAATACTCTGGACCTCTGATTTCTGCCCATCAACCAATACTTTAATTGGCCTATCAGAGAGAAATGATTTAATAACTGAGAAAACATTTCCAGTTATATCGTAGCTGAATATCTTGTGAAGTAGGCCCTTATACCATACTTTATTGAAGGCCTTTGATATGTCAAGAGCAATTTCCCTAGCAAGAAAGACTTTGTTGAGATATTCACTAATCTTATGAGATATAACCGTTAGCACATCTTCTGCAGATATAGCAGAACGAAAACCATATTGCATGTCATTAAGAAGGTTATTTCTTGTGAGGTGGTTGACTACTTCTCTATTTAATATGTATTCCAGCAGCTTACTCATGACAAACAGGAGACTTATTGGTCTGTACTGAGAGGGAGATGAGTTATCACCTTAACTCGTAAATACAAGGCATACTGATGAGGTTTTCCAGGGTGTTGGAAAGGACTTTTCCTTAAGACAACGCTTAAACAGTGTTGTAAGTATTGGGGCAAGTTCTGGTTGGAGCTGTTTCAGCACTATAATTGGAATGCCGTCAGGGGCAGTTGCTTTACTGGAATCAAGATTCTTGATTAGCTTGGCGACCTCACGCACAGATATTCGTATGTTGCATAGCTTGTTGTCTATTGCAGCATAAAGTATTTATTTTTAAAATTCAATTTATAATAGTATTTCCTTTTCTTTTTCCAGTTTAAACAACGAGCCCTTTACTTTTCCATTTTTACGCTTAACCATATTACTTTTCATGTTCGCATTTATCTATTGTAATATATATATATATATATATATATATATATATATATATTGTTGTGTTTGCAAGGTTGAACAATAATTAGTAAGGAAATACAAAAATACAATGAAGACGCAAACAACAAGATAACGCAATAATAAAATATTAAAGAAAATGTATATTTACAATATGTACACATGACGGTGTCGAGTCAGAGAGTCTTGGTGGGAGAACATGTACGCTCTTCGGCGTCACTTCCGGTGGCATTTGAGTAAGACACACCAAGGCCAACCTAGGCTTGCCATTTATAGTGTTATGTTATTCGCATATGCAAATAAGTGGTTGCCACCACAACAGCCCCCTCCCAAGATTTGAAGTCACACAGATTTCAATATCTTTTTCTTTTTGGGTTTACCATTAAGGGTTCATTCACTTTTCTTTTCCTACCTGATCTTCGGGGTTCAGGTGCATTTTGAGGCGGTTCCAAATTAAAAGATTCGTATATAATATCTATGGTGTCGTCCTCTTCGACTGTTGTCGCATCATCATCATCTTGGATATGACGTTTTTTATCTGATTTATGTGTCTTTTATGTATATTCTGTGGACCTTTAATCATGCATGTACAATCACCAATGCGTTTATCCACTACTCCACATTCCCAGTAAGATGTGTTATTTCTGTAGCACTTAAAATATACTCGATCTCCCGAGTTATATTTCTTTCTTCTCGTGTGTGTAGTGTTACGGATAATTGCCTGCCTTGGCAATAGTTTGTCAAACGCTGATTTTACCTTTCTGGCAAACATTAGATCAGCTGGTGATATGTTTGATGGTGTACTAGGATGTGGTGTAATCCTATATACTTGCAAGAATTGTTGCAAAGCTTTTTCTGTTGGTGTTCCAATGGATTTCTTCAACGCTCGTTTTAGCGTGTCCACGAACTTTTCCGCGAGGCCGTTCGATCTTGGATGATACGGCGGAGTCGTGATGTGCTTCACTCGGAACGTGTCGCAAAATTCCTTAAACTCTGCGGATGTGAACTGCGTTCCGTTGTCAGTGACCAGTGTGTCTGGTACACCGAATCTTGCAAACAACTCGTGTAGGAACCCTATTGAGTTGTTCGTTGTTGGATTCCTGCAACGCATTACCTCCGGCCATTTTGTGAAACTATCCACTACAATTAAATAATAGTTTTCACCTACTGGACCAGCGAAGTCCATGTGGATTCTCGACAATGGTTGGTCGGTTTTCGGCCAAAGTCTGTGTACTATAGGTGGAGATTTTGCCGCTAACTGGCATCCTTTACATTTATGAATTGTTGTCGCTATGTCAGTGTCCATGTTACGCCAGTACACGTAGCTTCTCATTAACGACTTCATACGATTTATCCCCGGATGTCCTGTGTGGAAATCTCTTAACATCCTATTCTGCAATGTTTTGGGTATTAACACTCTCTCGCTGTACAGTAACACATCGTCACATATGGAGAAAACTTCCTGCACCTTTGTGACCGTTATAATTTTCTCTTTTATGTCCTTTATATATTCGTCTTTCTCGGCTTCCCTTTTAATGTCCGACAAAGTTACGGGTAGTTCCTTAATGATGTTTGCTACCATATTTTTTACTTCAACATTTGTCCGAATTGCTGCAATGACTGATTCTTCCAAATTGTGTTTCTGTGGTATCAGTCTTGACAGTCCATCCGCATGGTAAATCATTTTTGATGCTAGATGTTGTAGCTGGAAATCGTAATTAAGTAGGATTGTACCCCAGCGCAACAATCTATTTGCGGTGTATACCGGCAATCATTTTTTTGATCCATAGATCGTGACTAACGGTTTATGGTCGGTTTCAAGTATAAATTGTCTACCATATAAATATCGGTGAAATTTAGTCACGGCAAAGATTATGCTCAACGCTTCTTTTTCGATTTGTGAATATGCCCTTTCGGCTGGTATCAGCGTTCTCGAAACGTGCGCTATTGGTTTTCTAGACCTATCCGGCATAATGTGTTGAATGCATGCTCCTAAACCGTAGGAGCTAGCGTCAATAGCGACGACTATTTTTAAGTTTGTGTCAAAATGCGTTAAGAATAATTCGGATGTTAGTGCGCTCTTTATTTTGTCAAAAGCGGTTTGACATTCTTGCGTCCAGTTCCACGGTGTATCCTTTTTAAGCAGATTATTTAAGGGGGCTCGCAAGTTATGCATTCCTTCAATAAAAGATTGGTAATAATTTGCGAGTCCTAATAAACTCTGCAAGGTTGTTACATTATCGGGTGCTGGCATATTTTTTATTGCCGCAGATCTGTCTGGGTCTGGACGTCGTCCATGTTTGTTTATTATGTGTCCAAGATACTTAATCTCGCTCATACAAAAGTCACATTTACTTTCTTTTACTTTAAAGCCGAATTCTTGTATTCGAGTAAATACTTGTTTCAAATGTTCCTTATGTTCTTCTAGGGATTTTCTCCTGACAACAATGTCGTCCAGGTATGCACATGCTCACTCAATACTACTTAGCATGGTGTCCATCGCTTGCTGAAAGATGACAGGCGCTACTTTGATGCCAAAAGGCAATCGGTTGTATTTGTATAATCCCTTATGCGTATTAATGCATAGTATTTTTGAGCAATTCTCCTCGACGGTATTTGCAAATACGCGTCGCTCCAGTCTATCTTGGAGAAGATATTACCCCCATTCAACTTCGTGAATATTTCCTCTGGGCTTGGTAGGGGGTAATGGTGATATTTTAATAGGGAGTTGACCCCGGTCGAAAACTCTGCGCACACTCTAACTTCGTCATTCTTTTTCTTTACGTATACGATGGGGGCTGCCCACTCGTTGTGTTCTATTTTTGATAGAATTCCCGTCTGTTCCAATCTATTTAATTCTTTATCAATCTTTTCCAACCCAGCGACCGGAACATTTCGCTTTTTTCTAAAAATTGGGCTGGCGTTTTCTTTAAGTTCAAACGAGGCCTTGAATTTATTGCAGCGACCTAAGTTAGTCGTGAATGCCTCAGGAAATAATTCTTTTAAATCGTCTTTTATATTTACTGTTGTTGGAGAAGAACATTCTATTTTTTTACAGAATGTATTGATTGGCTTATCCCATAGACCGAATTTCTCAATTAAATCTATTCCAAACAGATTTTCACTATTTTTTATTACGAATATTTTTAATTTCTTCGAAATCCCTTTCAATTTTATCGGGAGGACAACTTCTTCTTCAAATTTTATACCACCACCAGTTACCGTCCGGGCTGCTTTACTAGTTTTCATCATGTCCGGTTTTCCCAACTTTCTCCACGTATTCAGGTTTATTACAGAAACATCGGAGCCGGAGTCGAGTTGTAACTTTATTGATGTTTTAAATATTTCCACTTTTACGTATTTTCGCCGATCTTTGTCTAATTTTGTATTTGATTTTGTTTGCTGTACTCTCTTTCTGGTGTAATCTTTATATCTGCAGCAATCGCTTTTGTGTCCCACCTTCTTACAAATGTAGCATTTTTTCTTCTTATAAGTACAATCTGATTCCCAATGCTTTTCTGCACATCTCTTAGAGTTATATCTAGGAAGAGGCTTGTTATGTTCTGTACTATATTTATGGTTATTATCTTTGGAATATCCCGTTCCATTGCTTTTCTTTGTAAAGTTCTTGGTTGGTGCGTATGGTTTTCTAACTTTTCTTACATATGCCACTCCGGATTCTTCAATATTTTTTTAATCCTTTTTTAGTGTAATGGCCCTTTCACAGTCCTCTGCTAGTTTCTGGAGGGTTAAATCTTGCTCAGATTCCAGCTTAGACAACACTCGTCTGCGTATTTCTGCATTTTTCGTGGAAACTAACCCTTGAGCGAAGATTAGACATTTAAAATCTTCTACCGTTAGTTCTGCAAGCTTAAAATTATCGCAGTTTTTATTGACAACTGATGCGTATGTCAAATAATCTTGGTTGCCCATCTTTCTTACATTCATGCACAGCCATCCTTTATGAAAAAGAGATATATTTGGATTAAATAATTCTTTTAGTAATTTTACAGCTTCCATGAACTCTAATTCCGCAGTTTTTTTAGGTAATATGTAATCTACGAATTTGCTGTGTTCTGATGTACCTAATTTTCTGAGTAAGAGGCCCACTTTCTGATTATTTGGCCAATTTTTACAGTCCAGTTGAAAAACATCCTCGTATCTTGTGTAGTATGCTTCAAAATCCTTCTCTTCCTCAGGCACATAATGAAATGTGTCCATGCTATTAAAAATAGTTGTATGGGAGAAATTAACACTATCGACATTTTCTCGATTACTCTTTAGTAGTTCCAGTGTTTTAGCAAAACGTTCATCTTGTCTTTCTTCATATTCCAATTGTAGTTTCTTATGCCTTTCTTCCTGTTCCAATTGCAGTGTTTTCTGCTTTAATTGTACCATTTTCTGCTTTTCTTCTCGTTCCTGCTGCCATTTCAATAATCTGTCCTCTCTCTTTTCCTCGCGGTCAGCCTGTGCCTGTATTTGTGTTTGCAAAAGCTCGTTTTGTGTAGCTTGTCTGCGGTCATCCTGCTCAGCCTGTGCTTGTAAAAATTGCATGAACATTTTTGATAAGTCTTCCATGTTTTACTTTTTTTTTTTTAGTGTGTAGTTAAAAAAAATATTGTACCATGTACAATATACACCGGTTTGGGTTACAACAAAAAAGCAAATTGCTGTAAGCTCCTGTTTTCAATAATAACATCGCTGCTTGCAATAATATATTCTTTTTGCGAGTCACGTTGCAAAAAAAAAATAAACAGATTTATCTGGAATCACGAAATGGAATTGACTTTCCGTTTTTAGGCACTTACTAATAAATAACTCTTTCTACAAAATAAAAGTTTTTTTTGTTTTTTTTAATCGAGTCACAATTGAATAAATGTATGCAGTACATTTAGTTCTTTGAGGTTTTTTTCTCTAGTATTTTAGTAATTAAAATACCTCTTAAATTGAGAATACCTTTTTTCCGTGACGTTTTACTGTATTATCCGTTATTCAGTGACAACTTCAAGAGAAAAAAATCCTTTCCTTGAATTTTAGGTTTAGCTGTGGTATTTCCTTTTAGTACCGACGTCAACCAAAACATTAATTAAAAAGTCCTTTAGTTGTTGTTTTGTTTACGTAGAACAGTAATTAGAATCCACTGGTGAACTTTTTTCGTAGGTTACTTCCTTGCTCTTCGTAATACGGGTCTGACCTGTCGTTTTTGGGACAGAACAAAGTTCGCTTTTCGTTTGCAAGTTGGTCCTTTAGTAAGATTTGTCGTGTAGCGACAAAACAAAAATTCACTTTTACATTCGTTTTCAAGTCGGATTCCCAAAAAACGGCGTAAATTGTCGCGTTTGTCACGTTAGAGTTTTTTTTCACTTGAGTTGAAACTTCTCTTTAGCGTAAAATCCGTTTGCTCGTCAACACTTTGCATTCCTTAAAAAAAAATGGTCAACCTTTGCGTTGTTTTTTTTTTAAATAGTTCTTCGTCAAACTGTTATATTTGACGCTTCATATCTCGTCGGCAACTGTTGTGGTTGCAAGGTTGAACAATTATTAGTAAGGAAATACAATGAAGACGCAAACAACAAGCTAATGCAATAATAAGTGTATTAAAGAAAAGGTATATTTACAATATGTACAAATGACGGTGTCGAGTCAGAGAGTCTTGGTGGGAGGACATGTACGCTCTTCGGCGTCACTTCCGGTTGCATTTGAGTAAGACACACCAAGGCCAACCTAGGCTTGCCATTTATAGTGTTATGTTATTCGCATATGCAAATAAGTGGTTGCCACCACAACATATATATATATATATATATATATATATAATTTCCATCTACCTATTATACTAACGCGTACAGAGGTCGGCAAGTTTAAATGTAACGCTTTCATTTCAATTGGCCGAGATTTCTATGAGTTGGCGTATGCGTAAACTACTCATCGCTTGAAGTGGTTTTATTTTATAACTTTCTTATCTATCTATCAGATTGGCTTAAATGGTAGTGAAAATTTATGAGTCACTAAATAAAGCACACGGCTACTGCGCTAAATAATCTATCTTTTTTTATCTAGCAATCTAGATAGATAGCTTGTTAGATATATAGATTGGTAAATAAATATGGATATAGATAGATCGTTGGAGAAAAAAAAACTAATGTAGATAAGAACACTCATATATAAAGTATTTGCATATATATATAAATATATGTGTATATATATGCATATATGCATATGTATATATATATGCATATATATATATATATATATACACACATATATATAAAGAAAAATGAAAACTGTAAGTTGAACTTTTCAATCAAGATTTATTGTTCGACTGAATATTCCAAAAAAAAATTTACAAAGTCCTTATTCCGCGGAGTTTCGAAGAATGATATTCTTCCTATTCTTCTCATCAGAGAACATAAGGAAATCAGCAAATTATATTTGTAGCAATGTCAAAATTTGCTAGTTATGGCATTAAGTGAAACCGCAATTTATTGTAGTCATATATTGCCAAGAAAAACAAGTGCACAAATGTTGGATATGTAAAGAAATATAAAAACAAACTGCACATAATATTTCAGCTTCCATGCAAATTCTCCCGAGGTAATATAATAATTCTCTATTGCGTATTGAGCTTTTTTATTCGGTTGGGATTAAATTATCTATATAAAAACACTGTTTGAAGTTTACCATCGCATACATCAGGTAAACACTACATCCTTTTAATTTCATTACTTGTATATATGCGTATATATGTTCATATATCTATATATATATATATATATATATATATATATATATATATATATATAAAGAGAGAGACAGATAGACAGACATACAGAGATAACTGCTGATGGTAAAAAGTAAAATGTCACGGACAATTTTGTATATCTGGGTAGCGTTCTGAGTAATTGCTTTACACTTGATGCTGAGAAAAGGGGGTGGTCAATTCGGGGAATCACATCAAAAAGAAAGCTATGTAGGACCGAGACTAGGACAACATATAAAGGAATGTGATGTTATTGGAAAGGTTTCATCAAAGTTTATTTCGGATAATACAATGTTTATTGGGACACTCTCACGCCTGACACTGTAGTTTTTGTTCGATCAAATAGTACTAGTCTTGAAAAGAAAAGCATTCAAAATTAGATGCGCTGAAGGACAACAATTTAATAAAAAAACTGTTTTATAGCGAGATAGATAGGGGTAAAAAAAACTACAACAAAAACTAAGAAAACGTTTGAAAGATTCTCTGAAAATCAACTTGAAAATACTTAAGACGGATGTATATAACTGAGAATCCAAAGCGAAAGATCAATTACTGTGAAGGAAACACTACCAAACAAAGGTGTAAGATCTTAAAGCAGAATGAGAATTTTATGTCAGAGAAATAACAACACGTACGTGGCAGATACCATTTTTCAAAAGTTGTTTTTTTAATCATCTGAATTTGTACGATCAATAAGAGGAAAACAGTCTTATGAGGAGTCTTTTACAGCATATTCGGCAACACTAAGTTGTCATATTTGTGGTCTCATCTGCAAATCTAAAATTGGTATGATACGACATTCCAGCATTCACAATATTATCACCTTTACAAGACGGAAAGTTTTTATCTAATTGTTACATGATAAGGGCTGTCCCCTTTTCATGTAGGTATAAAAATAGGGAATTAGTTAAATGTAAAAATGAAATAGAATAGACGAAATTCGAACCTCGTAATTTAGGTTTAGAAATAGATTACGAGAGAGAATTAGAAAATGGAATGTAAAAACGCACCATTGTTTAGCTTAGAGATAAAATAGTTTTAAGAAAAGGAATGTGCATTTGTCAATTCTGTTATGAAATTGAATTGAGGAATTCAACTATAGGATAATTTAATAAACATGTTTGTAACATATTGGAAATATAGGTTACTGGAAATATAGGTTAAAATTCCTTTTGTAAACAAAGGAAAATGTATTGGACACGCATTTCCAGAACACGTGAAAAAAGACACATGTTTTAACATGTGTATGACGTCATAGAAAATGGGAAGTTCTCGATATAGTTAGAAACTTTAGAGTTAAGCAGAGAGAGTCTGAGGACGAGAGACGACAGCCTGGAGTCCAGAAATGGAGAGTCGAACGTCTGGAAGCGAGACGGTCACCTTTGAAACATTGAATGTAAAACTTTGAATTCTAAGAAAACAAACGACCGGTCGAAGAAGAAATAGAGGCGTCATGTGTTTTTATAAACGTCGTCTTTGTGTTTTAATTCTACCAAAAGGTAAAGTGAAATTGTCATTATATGTCTTATATATCATGTGTTTTAAAATGTCTTCACATACACAATGTCTCTACATCTCATATCTACAATGTGAACACTAAGACTGTCTCAACACTGTCTCCTCACTTTAAGAGCTTCTATTACACTTCTAAGTATGAACATTTTATATATATGAATCTCTTCATAACACGAACACAGAACGAAACATCTCTCTTAAAAGATTCTCTAAGACTCACTTTTAATAAGACTTAATAACAACAATAACAACAATAAACAGAATAATCATAATAATAATAATGAATTCACTATATAACATAATAATATTGTACTTTCGTGCAGGGATAAAGCTGAAATCAGAATGCACCTGAATGCAAATTACCGCGCAACACTTAACTGAAGAGATGACAAATTCTTTTCAAGAAGTATCATACATATATACATCTATATACATATATATGTTTATATATTTTTACATATACATATATATGCATATATATATACATATATATATATACATACGTATATATATGCATATATATATATAATTATACATATATGCATACATATATATAATTATACGTATATATATACATACTTATATATAAAATTATACATATATGTATACATGATGATTGCAACGTCTTGTCACACGAGTGCCACTCCCTCAGACTCTTAAAAGTCCATGAGCCCAAAAATGACTTCCATCGCCACGGGACCATTTTTATGCCTGAGAGAGTATCAATACACATATGATGTTACAGAGTCTTAGCTTTGTCCGACAGCTAAGTCTCTCTCTCGGTTCAAAATGTTGAAATCCAGCAATAAGCAAGAGCAAGATAGCCAGCAACAAGTTTAACTGCAGACCAGCTTAATGCGGGTACTGGTCACCCGCTTTATTGTTTTTTAAATCAGAGATTTTCTTCTCCTAGAAAGGTTGCCTTCACCACAGCTTACGGGAGCCTTCTCCACCCCAACACACACATACACACACACAAACACACACGGTACTAGTTGGCCGTTGACCCCGAAGAAGAGTTAATTTGCCCTTTGGAAGGTATTGGTTTTAATCATTCAGGGAGACTAGCCACCCTCCTCACCAAACAAGTTTGGTGGGGGAAATCAGTTTAGTCTCCGGTGACCCGACCATGAGGCAAGTAGTACTGGGTTTCATGGTACCAATAGCATATGACATGACCTGACATATACATATATACATACATATATATATATACATATATATATATATAGTTAGATACATATTTATATTTATATACATATATATATGCATACATATATACATACATATATATACATATATATACATGCATATATATACATATATATACATATATATATACATATATATACATACATATATATATACATATATACATGCATATATATACATATATATACACATATATATATATACATGCATATATATATACATATATATATATATATAAATATATATACATGCATATATATACATATATATATATATATATATATATACATATGCCCTCTGGCAATATGGTAAATATGATCAGACAGCTGCATGAAAACATGAAAGCGCGTCTCCAGCTAAACGGCACAATTTCAGAGGGCATTGCCATCGACAACGGGGTTAAACAGGGAGATATTCTAGCTCCAACCTTGTTCTCAATCTATTTCGCAACAACACTCGCGTTCGCATTTAGAAACTGTGAAACGGGAGTGCTCTTTCGATTTCGGACAACGGGCAAGTTATTCAACCTTACTCGTTTCAGGGCCAGATCGAAAACATTTCACTCACTTGTCAGGGAGCTGCTGTATGCTGACGATGTAGACTTCGTCGCACACACGGCAGAAGATATGCAGGGCATCATGGACCGCTTCTCCAGGGTGTGCACTGCCTTTGGCCTCACAATTAGCCTGGAGAAAACCAAGGTAATGTTCACCCCAGCTCCAAACAGCCGCTACGAGGAACCGGTCATCTGTGTAAATGGAACGGGCACCGTTGATGACTTTGTATATCTTGGCAGTACTATATCGAGCGACGGAACCCTCGATAAGGAAATCTTAGGAAGGATCAATAAGGCAAGTAAGGCCTTTGGTAATCTCGAAAAACGAGTGTGGGCAGACAGAGCCCTGACCTTCAAAACAAAGATAAAGGTATACGAGACTTGTGTACTACCTGTCCTCCTATATGCCTCGGAAACATGGACGACATATCGCTGTCATATCAAGGCTCTGGAAAGATTCCACCAGACATTCCTACGCAGGATATTTAATGTCACCAAACAAGCTCTCTTGTCCGATGAAGAGGTGCTCAAGAAGGCGAGCACATTCAGCATAGAGGCTCGAGTCTTTCGAAACCAGACTCGATGGGCGGGTCACGTAGTGAGAATGGAGGATTATAGGATACCTAAGCAATTGTTCTATGGGTAGCTTGCATGTGGCAAACGACCCAATCACAAACCTCGGAAAAGGTACAAAGATGTAGTTAAGGGAAACCTGCGGGCACTTGGCATAGAAATAACAAGGTGGGAAGAGATAGCTGAAGACCGGGAAAGTTGGAGGCGCTACGTCTACGCGGGATGTGAGAATTTTGAGGTTTTGAGAGTTGAGCACGCCACTATAAAGCGAGCCTTACGAAAGCGAGAGGATACATAGGACTTTGATCTCGACCCCGCGTACTCGTGCGGGATATGCGGCAGGGTGTGCCTGTCAAAGGCAGGCCTCAAGAGTCATGGAACTACGCACGCGGGACATGAACTGGGAGCACAGGAGGGAGGGGGGCGGTCACCAACAAGGTTATCCTGCAGAATATGCGGCAAACTGTGCAGGCCGGGTGGGGCTATGTGGAATCATATGCGGACTCACTCACACGCCATCGTATCGTGAGGGTTGGCCGTCTTCTGTAAAGAAGTGGTAGTCACCATATATATATGCATATATATATATATACATATATATATACATATATATATATATATATATATATATATATATATATATATATAAACAAGGATATCTGATGGTCTAATTGAATGGTGAATAAACAATTTTTTTACATTTCTCTATTTTTATTGTCATTGAAACAGGTGAAACGGCGAATTTTTCAATTGAACCGATTGATTGTCTACAAGATTTATATACCCAATGCACTGTACTAGGAGGAAATCCACAGTTGATTTTATCAAAATTATTTGTAATATATAATCACTTGAATTAAAGTGAAAACTCGGAAAATGACGTAATCGTGCTCTTAAACGGAAACATTCCTTTCGGACGCGCCTCTGTGCTATCAACAAACCAACTGCTTGCGTGACGATAATGGATTCAATTTAAGTTTAAAATGAAAATTTCAAGTATTATAGTGCGATTGTCGTGTAAACACAAACATTGATGCGCCCCTGTTATATCAAAGAACATACTGGGTATCTTATATGTCGAGATGTTCAGCTTCTTTTAAATGGATAGGTGACGTTAGGTTTTTACCGTGTTAACTTTCGTCGAATTCGCCTATTCCTCCTTTCATGAAATTATTTCGATTGTGGATTATCGATACTAATCGAAGACACTCAGATACTAAACCTATTTAAGAGCAGTGCCAGGCACATAACATACATTTGTTTGAAATTTCATAAATACCGGATCAGCCGTTTCCGAATCTATAAGTCAGACACATATAGACACACACACAGACAAAGTTCTATTTTATGTAATAGCTAGTTGTAATCGTGGCACTCCTGTTGAAGTTAAGCCTGGGTCTCTTTGGACTTATGAACCAGCGCCGAACGATGCTGCCAGACTCTGGGTCTTGAAGTTGAAAATGTGATCTCTGGAAATGAGATTGTATTTACACGTTGCGATTTTAATTGTGGCTGAATTAATCTCGGTAATTCCGTCGCCTTATAGCGCCTACTAAATATCTGCGACCAACGTGAAACTCTTTGTGGAAAGTCGTTTTGATTAGATTGTTCGGGTTCTTGTCGGCTCGTGAATTACAGACACCGACTAATTAATATTCATTGGCGAGTTTTATAGTTCTTAGAAATCGCTGACAAAATCCCCGTACAGTAATTATCGACTAACGTTTGTGATTAAAGTCGAAAGTAACCGCTTGTGTAAGACGCTGCCTGGTAGGAGACAGTGGCAACTTTCTCATTTCTCGCTATAAGTACTAGTTAACTTAACTGCAAGTTGTTTGCATTCAGACAAGCTTAATTACCATTAACACGGTTTTATTGATATTAAGCGAAATGGACATCTTACATCGTAATGGAATGTGATCGATGATTTCACTGGTCGTTCTTGAAGTTTCTACACAAGTTTCCGGTCAACATCTACGTAGTTTTATTGTAAACCTTAGAAACCAAGAAAAAAAAAAACAGAACCCATATATTTTGGACTGAAATTCATGAATTACATACTAGGTTTTTATTTTTATTTTTCAATATATAAAGTAGATTCTGTGCATGAAAATTTCAACTATAATCTTCAGCAATATGTTCTGGTCTACCAAGAAAAATACATTTTTTTTTAAATCATATTCATCCCTTGCAAAGCATATGGCTACTTGGATGTAAGAGGCTACTATTTGGGACCATGTCTATGAAAGGTGTACAAGATATTGGGTTATGTTACATTTAAACTTCTGCATGTCAGTGCAGTCAGGGAAGCAGGCAGCAGGAAGGGAATTCCAAAGTCTAGCTGTTCGAGGGAAGAAACTATTAGAATAGAAAGCTTTCTGGCATTTAGGGAAAACAACAGTGAAAAGGGCGAGGTTTTATTGCTAAGCAGGTTTTTCGGGGATAGGTACGTCGAGGGGTTACAAGTGAAACAAGTTCATCAGAACACATTCCATTAAAATGTTTGTAAAACAGGCACAGTGATGCAACATTGCGGCAATGAGACAGGGACTGGAGCTTAGTTGATAAAGTGGGACCGATTAGATTGGCAACTCTTTTTTGGACTTTATCTAAGAGGGAGAGATGAGTGGCAGATGCACCAGCCCAGATGTGGCAACAATACTCCCTGCATGAGCGAATGGTGGCCTTGTAAAAGTACAGGATACTCTCAGACGTGAGTAGTCTTCTAGCTTGATATAGGGAACCCACTTTCTTTGCAGCAGCCTTTGCAATGTCCTCTATGTATTTGTTTCAGTTCATAATGCCTGCAAATGTTAGGCCGAGGAGTTTGAAGGTAGAATTCTCAGGTTGGGTGCTATTTGTTTTGGATATAGGGGGTTGGAGAGACGTCTTATAATTGTTAAAGGAGAGCAGATTAGTTTTACTAGCATTAAATGTTACCATCCATTTGCGTCCCCATTCCACTATAGTCTGGTGGTCATTTTCTAAAAATTCTGCCATTGTCTTAGATTTATGTACATCTGTTCTTCCCGCATGCATATTATAGATCGCAGTATTTTATGCGGCATGCGGCAGCCATCGTTGCAAATAAATCATACAGTCGTGCAATCAAATTTAGCTTAGAGTTTCGGTGTCAATTTACTCAATCAAAAAGCTTTTAACTGGGGAAAAAAGTTTAGAATGTATTATACTCTGTAAAATCGTGATTCTCAAATGTTCTAATACGAAAATATAATATTCAAAACAAATTACCTAAAATGATCAAATAGTTTTAGTTTTACTAATAACATCAAGTAAGAGAGAAACGCCTCGCCTCGCGATCATGAACAAACAAAAGGAGATAACCCAGCAACAATTCAAATTGTAGAAAGCATTGTAGTACCTACTATTTTCCATTAATCAGTTGCAATCCGTTAAATATGTTTTTCTTCAAAGAAGTATAAAAACTTGATTAATTTACTTGATTTTTGGAATATGATCTTTTATCCTCATCATAAAGAATTCATAAGGGGAATTCTTGACCAGCACTAAAACGTTGTGGTTATATAGAAAGAGGATTGTATAGAACTTATTAGTACCTTCGTGAAAGGACATTAATTCTGGTAATTAATAAATGCTAGGACAGAAAGGAATATCAATGAAGTACGGAACTTAGTCGGAAGAAGTTCACAAAAATCGCTTTGATGATGTAGTCAAGACCTGGGAAGCCTCAAGAGTCTGTGAGGGATGTTCGAAAAACGCATCTTCATTTGTATCCTTACCCGATTTAAATAAAGCAAAAATACATAGAGACAGACATAGTACATTACGTGTATATGTGTGAATAGCTTTGTGACGTAATCGAAAATAATTTAGACTTTTTGGATCGTGTTTGTTTCTCGGCTGTCAGGGCACACGTCTATAGCAAAATTAATATTTACTAGGCTGCAATACCTGCATGGAAAGATTTAAAGCGACCGTTACACTCAGTAAACTGCGCTGCATGGGTAGCCATTATCAATACATAGTATCATCAGTAAGTATACGTTTGGAGACGACGTTTTATTTTGTTTTGTTTTGTTTTTTTACATAGGAATCACCACTTATCAAGGCTCGGTGGATAAGTGGTTCATGGGTATATATTAATTTATGTTATTATAGCGTAGTAAACGTTCGTAGTGGGAATTTTGTGAATTTGATTAGTTAGGGGAACAGTTCATCAAGAACTTGTTTACATTGGACTTGAAGACAAGCAGATTGTAGTAAGTTAGAAAGCAGGCAATCGGAAGGAAGTTCCACAGGCGTGTAATTCTAAGAAAGAAGCTTTATTCATGAAATCTACATGTAGGTTAAGGCACAGATAAAGAGTGTGGGAAATTATTGATAGTGGTTTTGTCTAGACGAGTGTTTTTCGTGGAAGTTTACGAAGGAAGGAGCAATAGATTGAAGCTCAGGGGGGGGGGCCAGAGAATGGAGCTCAGACGAGCAGTTGCTATGAAAATTACGATAAAACAGAGACAAGCTCGCAACGTCTCTTCTGTGGGAAAGAGGTTGCAGGGAAGAGGAAAGCGCATCCCCTACTAAGCTACGAAGTCTATTTTGAACTCTGTCAAGGCAGGATAAGCTGCTTCTAGCAGCTCCTGCCAAGATGTGGCAACAGTACTCCATCGTTGGCCGTACCTGGCTATTATATAAATAGAGAATTGCATCAGGAGTAAGATATCTACTGGAGCAGTGGCTCAAACGGTGAATAAGGAACATTCTGTCGGAGTGCTGAGGAAGTACAAGGCATCACTTAATTTTGCTTTCCCTTATTTACATGATGATATTATAAAGGTATTATTTAACTTTAATTATCATCCATCTTTTCTTATAATTGCTGGGGAATTCTGAGCATCACTTGGACGTCGTAGAGGGACTGTTCGAGATAACCGGTGATTTCAGCAAAATCGGATGATCCCCCATACAAATCAAATAGCACTCTTTACCAGTTGTGAGAGCGGTTTTAGAAAAGAGTGATCTGTAGGAAGTGTTGCGTCGGGTAACCATCTTATTCATGGACTTTAATCCCTCTGATTTTTATCTGTAGTGATAGGTGAAGGACCACTTGGATGAGAACAACCCTCGAATAATATGTTAGCTCAAGGTTGATATTGCAATAAAAGTCAGGGAAGTGATCGCCAATTTTGCGCAACTGTTTCTAGTCTCTCTCTAATGCCGAAGTGGTAATTTGGAGCGTATTCTGGGGAGACCATACGTTTTTGTGAAAATTATTCTTGATTACTGAAACTTTTGGGACAGGATAATTAGGGCGATGACAAGAGCATATTCTTTTCCTTGTTTTGACTCTCAGGTATATATAGGCACTGATATCTAATATGTGTTTATGTAGAGTGATGTGGTGCTTGGCTGATTAATTGTCTAACTATGTCAGATATACAGATATATACTCGAGAGTCAAAACGATAAAAAGTATATGCTGTTGTCATAGTCCTAATAATCATACAATGACAATAGTTCGAATGTATAAAATTAAAATTGTTTGTTCTAATTTGTAGATATAATAAAACAGTTTATTCGATCGGTTTTTTTCTGGGTTATCCTGTGTTTGTATTGTAAAGTTAACGAACTTATTAATAAGCAGCAACTTTTAATAAATGAGCCAGTTTCATGGGCAATTAAGCTATACCCACGTGTATTTATATAATTAAACTAATGTGTGCGGCTTGATTAAGTTAGCCTTTTCAGAGTTCAATATTTAAGATCTTAATAAGTTATGATATTAAAAAGAAACGCTGGTAAAAATAGTATTTTTTAATAATTGCCTATGATGCAAGAAAAACAAGTCATATGGCATTTTGCGAAATGCAAGATGCCGTTGCGAATATACAAGAAAAGAATGTATTTTTTTTGTTGCTCTAGTGAAACAGAGCTTACTGTAAGTATCTTATAAGGAGAAATAAGTGATAGGAGCTCAGTCAAGAGTTTTTGCCATGTAAATAAAGAAAGACTAGAAATACGATTAATATCACCTTTTATGTAAGACACAGCAGAGATAATCCCTCACTAGATTTCGAATCGATTTAAGGCAAGGAAAAGTACTGTGGCCGACTCCCTCCCCCCACCAGATGTTACAGCAGTAATTAGTTTTGGAATGGTTATATATAAGATGCACTGCGGTGTTTCTTTTAGTTAACAATGTTTGCGTTGTGGCGGACTATCTGTATTATCTTCCAATGAACGTATACATACACAATAAATACCGGAAGACAAAGCCCTATAGCGGACGTCTATATGCGGTGAACCCACGTTTTTTGTCTAGCCGATGGACAATGCATACATTTGTAGCTTTCTGTAATACATTTCTGTTACTCTATTCCTGTGTTCTGTTTCATTGTCACCCTTTAAACTGGCTTATAACGCTGACGAGGACGATTCGATATACGTAATCACGAAAATTCGTAATAACACTGAACTAAACTACAATGTCAGAGTGTTTTACTCGTTCCAAGTATTATATCGACGGGCAAAATAATAGCGTGGTTGAACACCAAGAAAATTTAAAATATACACACACACACACACACACACACACAAAGTGTTAAAACACTGAAGTAATATAAAATAACGGAACAACATCTTCGTGCAAGTTTGTCACTAAAAAAAGGAACAGATTAGAAAGATTAGGCTGTAAATTTTCTTCTTTTTTTTTGTCTTTTCTGTTTGTCTACCGTTTCATTGTCAGCAAAATAGACGGAGTTTTGTTTCTTTCTCTTCTCTGTTATATAGTCATAACATTTTCATACTCCGTTGACATGCTGAGAGGTACAGCACTTATACGCTTTAACAAAATACATCCTAATATTTTTTTACATAGGCATCACCACATTATCAAGGCCCAGAGGCCACTCAAGGATAAGGGTTAAAGAGTGTACAGTAGAAATTGGTCAATATAGTAATCATTAGTAATGAAAATTTGGTAAATTTGATAACTTATATGGAACGGCTGATCAAGAACTTATTTACTTTAGACTTGAACACAACCATATTGTAGTCAGCCGAAAAGCAGGAAAACGGAAGACAAATTCCACAGGCGTGCAGTTCTAAGAAATAAGCTTTGTTCATGGAATCTACGTTTAGGTTTAGGCACAGATAAAGAGTGGGGGAAATTATTGATAGTGTTTACAGCTAGACGAGTGTTTCTTGTGAAAGTTTGGCGAGGGGGGGCCATAGATTGAAGCTCAGTTGAACACTTTCCATGAAAATAACGATACATCAGAGACAAACTCGCAACATCTCTTCTGTGAGATAGAGGTTGATAGGAGGAGAAAAGGACATCTCCTACGAGGCTACGAAGTCTATTTTGAACTCTATCAAGGCAGGACAAGTCCTTTCTAGCAGCTCCTGCCCAGATGTGGCAACAGTATTCCATCCTTGGACGTACCTGGCTCTTATATAGATAGAGAATAGCATCAGCAGTGAGATATCTACCGGATCGATAGAAAGATCCCACCATTTTCCAGCGGCCTTGGCAACAGATTTGATATACGTGTTCCATTTAAGATCAGGAGTAATGGTCAAGCCCAGAAGCTTGTCAAAACTTGAGGCCTCCTGAAGACGAGAGCCATTCATTTCAATTGATGACAAATAGGGATTAGAATGTTGGTGATGTAAAGAGAGAAGCTTGGTTTTAGATGCATTAAAAGTAACCAGCCACTCCTTTCCCCATTGTACTACGTGCTCAAGATCAGAGGAGAGAGAATTGGAGAGAACTTGGTCGTTTACTGTCTTAGATGTGCTACCATAAATGGTAGTGTCGTCAGCATAAATGTCTACAAATGATGTAAGGATATGATTTGGAAGATCATTAATGTAGATCAGGAAAAGAGTTGGGCCCAGGATGGATCCCTGAGGGACACCGGCATTAATACTGTGAGCTTCTGATTTTTGCCCCTCAACTACTACTCTTATGAACCTATCAGAAAGAAATGATTTAATAATTGAGAAGACTTTTCCAGCTATACCATAGCTAGCGATCTTATGAAGTAAACCTTTATGCCATACCCTATCAAAGGCTTTAGATATGTCAAGAGCAATTGCCCTAGAAAGATTGCCACCGTCGAGAGATTTGCTAATCCTATGCGATATAACTGTAAGGACATCTGGTGTAGATCTAGCAGAACGGAAACCATATTGAGTGTCACTAAGAAGGTTATTTTTGTTGAGATGGTTGATTACTTCTGTATTTAACACAGATTCTAGCAACTTACTCATGACGCACAGGAGACTTATTGGCCTGTACTGAGAGGGGGATGAGCGATCACCTGAATGCTTAAATACAGGGCATAATGATGAGATTTTCCAGGGAGATGGGAAACTATTCTCCTTAAGACAACGTTTAAACAGTTTTGTAAGTATAGGCGCTAGTTCAGGTTGAAGTTTTTTGAGTACTATAATTGGAATACCATCAGGGCCAGTTGCTTTACTCGAATCAAGGTTTTTGATTAGCTTCGCAACATCACGTACAGATATACGTATATCACATAGCGTGTTTTCTGATACAGGAGGAAATATTGGGGGTTGGCGGTCTTGGTCGCAAAGGGTAGAATTAGCTGCAAAGTTCTTGACAAAGAGTTTGGCTTTGTCTGATGCTGACGAGATTACCTCAGGTCCATTGATAATAGTTGGGATGGAGCACACGCTTCTGTTCAGGATTCTGTTTGCTATTTGCCAAAACTGGTGGGAACCAAGCCGCTGCTCAGCGACATTGGACTTAACAGATTGAGCATACAACTCTCTTGCGTTCCTTATTACTTTCTTACAATGGTTGCTGGCAGTCCTGAAAACGGCTTTAGTTTCCATACATCTATTACGTTTGAAGCAGTGGAAAAAGTGATTTCTGTGCGCAATGGCGGCAGCACATTCTGGAGAGAACCATGGCTGGCTGTTAGGTTTATGCTGAAACTTTTTAGAGGGTATGAACTGGTCAATATCTACAATTAACCATTCAGTCAGGTCTAATACTATAGAGGACACATCCTTTTTAAACATGGAATGCAGAGGTAGATCAGATATAAATGTACGGAAGCTATCCCAGTCAGCCTTAGTGTATCGATATACTGTACGATGGAGAGGTACGTCTGGGGACTTATTACATTTCATTTTTATCTTAATTGATACAACAGAGTGGTCGGAAGATCCAAGAGGCGACAGAACAGAAACTGAACATAGTTCAGAGCAAGTTGTGAGAAAAAGGTCTAGTAGGCTCGCATACTGGCCGTCATTATCGGGCACACGGGTAGGTTCCTGAACAATCTGAGTGAGGTCATAGGCAATGGAGAAATCATGACAGAACCTCCCCTCATCATCGGTCTTGTTTGAGTGGGTCAACCATTCGACGTTGTGAACATTGAAGTCTCCACATACGTGAATGTTAGCTGAAGGATAAGTAGAAAGGACTTGGTCAATTTTCTCAGATATGCTTTGAAAGATAGTAACTCCGCTTTTGTGAGGGCGATAGAGAGTAAATATAAATGCAGTAGTGTGAGCTAAAGCAACCCGGAAGCACATATAGGGTAAGTTAGGATCATCCTTGGAGATGTCCCTCCCACATGGAAAGCTATCTTTAATATAGGCACATATTCCATGCCCATGGCGATCTTGGGGGTCAGATTTAGAAGTTAAGTTAGAGTATCCTGAAATTGCAAACTCATCTAGGGAAATAGCCTGTCCAATGCCAGTTTCACTTAAAAATAAAAGGTCTGGCTTAGTCTCCTGTAATTGGGTTTCAACCTCTGGAAGGTTAGAACGAAGACCCCTGAAGTTCGAGAAGGAGACATGGTAGTAGGGGTCTACGTTGGAAGTTGGATTAACCGGGTTTAATCG
Source organism: Euprymna scolopes (assembly GCF_053919585.1). Lineage (NCBI taxonomy): Eukaryota > Metazoa > Mollusca > Cephalopoda > Sepiida > Sepiolidae > Euprymna > Euprymna scolopes. Next base: position 103,946,910 of record NC_136508.1, read on the forward strand.
TGTATTTTTCCTTGAAACTTGTCATGATGAAATTTTGGAATTTGTGGACTAGGTCGTCAGATTTACTTAGCGCAGGACAGAGAGGGGAAACTAAGAGAGAAAAAGAAACGAAGATTTTTTTTTGTAGCACATGATAAGGTAAAGCCGTAACAATTACCAACTAGTATGGCATCGAGAGGCCCCACATATGGAGTACTCTTGTCACATCTGAGAATGGGCTGCTCAGAGCATCCTTTCCTGCCTTGACACGGCTCAAAACCTGCTTCTAACTCTGTTGTCGGACGTTCTCTTCTATTCGCTTCCTGTTTCTCACCGAAGAGACGTTGCGAGTCTATCTCTGCTCTCTTTTTATTTTCATGGCAAGTGTTCGGTTGAGCTTCAATCTCGCCTAGTTTCACTTTCAACATTGCCCCTAGTCTCTATCGGTGCATAAAACTAAACGAGCATTCCCTGAGCAAGGTTTCATTTCTAGAGTTGTCGAAATGTGAAACGTCATACCACAGGGCTACTTCCTAGTTGACTATAACATAGTTGTTTTCAAGTCTAACGTAAATAAATTATTTTCGAGCCGCACTTGTAAATAACCAATGTCTACCTAATCTTCACGGTTACACAATTATCAGGATGACAGGTCATTATCCTTTTCGTCTTGAGTAGCATCTGATCCTTCAAAAGAGGTGACTCGCATCTAAAAATTATACATTGTAGCTAAATGGTAATTTTACGATTGTACGGACATGCAAACAGTTCGTGTGATCAGGTAATGTCTATAAGGAATGGTGGAAGGTTGCAGAAAATTGTACAAAACAACGGAAACATGGTAGTTTGATATCTTTACATGGCCTTTCAGAACCATTCATAAATCAAATAAACTACTGAGATCGATGACGTATTTGAGAGATGATATTAGGGTCGCTCTAAACGTAAAGTATCGTACTTTTTAACAAAAGGTTGAAGAGATTCAAAGACAGGAATGGTACTATCAAAACGAGTTACCTTTTTTGTGTTCCAGCATTTATGTTTCTGCACAAGCAGCACCATACTCAATGCATTTTGAAAGGTGATTGGGCATGAGTATCCACGACGCGATTATTCCAAAATTATAGTATCTTATTTTTTTTTCTCTTACTAAAAATGTTAAAGCGCTACTAAGACGAGAGTGGTAAAATTAAAACGAGCGACCTTTTCTACTTATGATTTTTTTACACAATCACTACAATTCTCAATGCGTTTTTGCTAGGATTCCAATGGTGCCTCTCTGCTTTTTACGCTCGTCCGTAGCAGGGCTTGCTTTCTTACAAAATCACATCGTCAATATCGAATAGAGAATATTGGAAGTCATGTCCGCGCTATTACAAAAGCATATTATTTTCATTGTTTGGACTCTCGATTATAAATCCGACACAGTTAGACACAGTTAATCAATCGAGAACCACATCACTCTATATATAAGATATAAACTGATATATACTGGAGAGTCAAAATAATGAAAGGAATATTCTCTTTTCATAGCCCTGGTAATATATTCATAAGTTCTTTTATCAAAACAATGTAGTACGCGATCTAATCTGATCCATTACGGTGAAATATTTAGCTGTTTCTTTTTGTAGCGGGCTTAATATATCGTTTTCTGTAAGATAATCAGATACGAAAAAAAGAGTAACTAATCTTATAGCTTTCGAACTATCATCCCAAATCATACACCTGTCCCATCGCTTAAATGGTAAATACCAATGCTTGTGTTACAAGTATTAGACGGAAATGTTTTATAACGAAGCCATGTGACTTTCGGTGTATATTACCCTGATAAACCCTGTTAAGTAAATATAAAGTTCCTTAGATTTCCGAAACTGTTCTACTCTAATAGCGATTTCACTCAGACTGTTTAACTTTAAAATTGCCTCGCTGTTTACAACTTACTTGATTTTACTGACAGGCAGAAATGTAAATGGACATCTTGTTTATATAGTCTTCGCAAATCACAAATATCAGTCACTTTTATGTCCAAGTGCTAATATGACACCCTTAATATTTATTGTTTTAAGCTTAAATAAACTTATAAAGTTAGATCCATGTCCAAGTAACCAATATCTAAAATTTAAATTGTTTAGACCCAAAATTAGCGGAGGAGTTTGGTAGAGTTCCCAAAGCTCAACTCGTTGAACATTCATCTCTTAATGGTCAAATTTCTGATCGAAAATCTTTTAAAAAAAGATTTTCCCAAATCTCAATACCCCTTCTATCAATTCTCGAGTTTGTCGAAAATTGACAATTATTTGCAACAGAAGTGTACATAGACAGACGGACACACACACAGACATTTTCACTTTTATAGATATATAGATTTCTCAAAGAATGTCTGTTATCTTGCATATGAATATAAATATTCATAATAAAAAAGTAGTTAATTTCGATAATTTGATAGTTCAATATAGAATTTATAAATACAGACAGAATTATATAGGTTGCGTGTTATCTATAATGCTAAGCAGTAAAAGAGAAAAATGATCAAGTTTCAGTATATAACATACTGTCCGTGTTTCTCTTGTTTGATCGGAGTTTTGTTATTTGTTGGTTTCTTTTTGTTTGTTTCTTTGTTTATATATATTCTTATCTCTAAAAACTTCCAACTGATATAATAACAAAAACGTACGCAAACAAAACTACATATATATATATATATATATATATATATATATATATATATATATATATATATATAAGTAGATTGTAGTTTGCTTGAAGCATTGTTGAAGAAAATTATAAGGTAAAATTAAAAGCCAAGAACAATGCGAGATTTTTTTTATATAGAGCAAAATTAAATGAAAACAAAAGAAATAAATTTCTTTTTTTGTTGTTTGTTTTTTCTTTTTCACACAAATTTTAGCTCTAAACAACAGTAAATTTTTTTCCTGTTGTTTTCAATGGTGTTATAAATCTCAATATATTTCAGACCTATTAGTCCTTTTTCAAGAGAATACAGCGGAAGAGTGTTCAAAATTGGAAAAGCAGTTACAGAGTTTGCCACGTGATACCACGAAATATTTGTATCACGTGGCAAACTCTGTAACTGCTTTTTACAAGACAAGTAGAAAAAAATAGAATTATTCTCCTGAACATGTAACGGAATTAGTTAATCTTTGAGCATTTAGATTTAAAACCTAAACAAAGCAGCCACTTTATAATTTACAGACGAGAAAGAGGATTTATTTTTCCACTGATGATGGATTATTACCCGAAATGACCTTTGGAATAAATACCATCCACAGTTGAAAAGAAAATTGAGGTAGATAAATGAATAAATATGTATAAAAAATAATATTATATTAATAAGAAAATATTGAATTGTTTATCATTCATTTATTTTTTTATTTATCTGCTTATAACGAGTGTGCATTCTTGTATTGTAAGCCTTCAAAAACACCTACAACGTACTCGCGACAGGTATTGTACATCAATGTATATACTTTTGGGGGCGTGCCAAAGAAACACTCAACATATCTTAATCAGTTTACGTGATTTTTGGAATATGACTAGTAAGCAGTCAGTATTACTTGACCAATTTATCTGTTTTTAAGAATGTGACATATAATGAACGAGCATAACTTTGATCAATGTACGTGATTTTGGGAATGTAACAATAAACCACACAGTATTACTTTATTGGTTTAAGTGATTTTCGGAGTATGACAAATAACCACTCATCATGATTTGATCCATTGACCTGATTTTTTTCCATGTTATTTTTGGAATATGACATCCGTGTTCAGTGTTGTGGTGGGATCTTTCTATTGATCCGGTAGATATCTCACTGCTGATGCAATTTTCTATCTATATAAAAGCCAGGTACGTCCAAGGATGGAATACTGTTGCCACATCTGGACAGGAGCTGCTAGAAAGGACTTGTCCTGCCTTGATAGAGTTACAAAATAGTCTTCGTAGCCTCGTAGGAGATGTCCTTTTCTCTTCCTTGCAACCTCTATCTCACAGAAGAGATGTTGCGAGTTTGTCTCTTATGTATCGTTATTTTCATGGAAAGTGGTCGACTGAGCTTCAGTCTATGGTCCCCCCTCGCCAAAATTTCACAAGAAACACTCGTCTAGCTGTAAACACTATCAATAATTCCCTCACTCTTTATCTGTTCCAAAACCTAAACGTAGATTCCATGAACAAAGCTTCTTTCTTAGAACTGCACGCCTGTAGAATTGCCATCCGTTTTCCTGCTTTCCGGCTGACTACAATATGGTTGTGTTCAAGTCTAAAGTAAATAAGTTCTTGATGAGCCGTTCCATATAAGTTATCAAATTTACCAAATTTTCATTACTAATGATTACTATATTGTCCAATTTCTACTGTACACTCTTTAACTCTTATCCTTGAGTGGCCTCTTGGCCATGATAATGTGGTGATGCCTATGTAAAAAAAAAAAATTAAATAAAATAATAAGAAGGGCCATGACAATAGCATATTATTTTCCTTCTTCATATTCTCAGGTATATATCCATTGATATCATGTTTTTTTTGTGTGGAGTAATGTGCTCCCCGGTTGATAAATTGTGTTTTACGCTGTCGGATATATACTCGAGTGTAAAAAATGAAAAGAATATGCTGTTGTCACAGCCCTAAGAATTAATGAGTTTTGTTACACAAGAAAATGTTCAGTGTAGGTTAATGAAACATTTTTAGATTGTACGTACACGCAAACATTTCGCGTGATCAAGTGATATCTAGAGGGAATGGAGGAAGGTTGCAGAAAATTTTACAAACAAATGTAAAGATGGTAGATTGATATGTTTACATTGACTTTCAGAACCATTAAGAAACTAAACAAACTTGTAAGATAGATGACATCTTTGAGAGATGATACAATGCTCGTTCTAATCGTAATGTCACGTATTCCTTGATTCAGAAAGTTGAAGAGATACAAACACGAGAGTGGTACCATTCAAACGAGCGACCTTTTTGTGCTCCATGATTTTTTTTTATTTATTTTTTTTGCATAATCACCACTGTTCTCAATGTATTTTTGCTAGCGATGAACACTGGCAGTGCATGGGCATCCGGAGCGTCGTTCCAAAACTGGAACCCCTGAACTTCTCCATGTCAGTACAGTTTAGGAAGCAGCAGGGAATTCCAAAGTCTAGTTGTCCTGGGGAAGAAACTACTGAAGTAGAAGGCTCTGTTACATCTAGGGATCTCTACTGTGAAGTGGTTGGATTTAGCTGCTTGTCGGGTTTGTCGGGGGAATTTACGTCGAGGGGGCACAAATGCTTGCAGTTCGTCAGAGCAGTCACTGTTAAAGAAACCATTTATGTTTGCATCTGTTTGTCTCGTGTTGTCATTCCTCACGGTAAATGTGTTTTTATCATCATCTTGCAACGAACTTTGTACAACCCTTACAAGTAATGCGTCCCCATCCTCCATCATAAATGAAGTATCTCCTCCCCTCTATATGTGTTAACAGGAATCATCCCAGTCAGATATAAATGTTTCCCTCAGTATCATCATCATCTGATCAGACTCCTCCTTAATGTGACTCCGATATGAACCCGTCAACTCTGTCAATATGACCCCCACAATGCAACATATCGAACTCGGAAATTTTTTTGTCGAACTCGAGAATTTTTCTTTCGATCTCGGAATTATACATGTAATTTATAATGAAATATTTTATTTGTACACCCGTAAAGTCATTTTAAACTTCAAATCCCCGGGTAAAACAGGCTCCTTCTCGAGTTCGACAAGATATGCATAAATAAAATCGGACGTTACGGTGACGCAAACGTTGTGAAAATAACGGTCCAACTGAGAACACTAGTCTGAAGGATATAATCTGAATAATTAACCCTACTCTCAAAAATTCAGACACGTTGGATCATTATATCAAATTAGAAAACTATGAACTCTTTATGACCTGAATTTTTATGTAGATAAATAAAAAAATTCATTTTTTAAAATTTTAGTGTGTTTAATAAGTACCTATTTACTATGCCTCCCCACGGGACAGAGTTAGACACCAGGGTCATTTTTTAACGTGGAGAAAAGCTACAAAAATAAAAATTGTCTCAGTCGTGAAGGATTTCTCCTGTTGTATTATGGTGTGGCTCCCAGGTTGGTAACCAAGTTCTTTTTGTGTAAGAGTTCTTTTTGTTTAGTTTTGTTTTTGTTAAAAAGTTCTTACTTATCACTCTTGCGGAGTGAACTGGTCATCAAGGCACCAATTAATACTATGTTGTATTATGGTGTGGCTCCCAGGTTGGGAAATCGTAATAGTGCGTAGGACTCCCTGACAATGGTACATAGCAGTTTTAGTTACGTCGATCGTCCGTAGGTTCACTTGTTTACTAGGCGGTTGTGATGACAACGAGTTAAGACTAGTGAGTTATCTCACCTTAGACTGGCACTTTTTCTTTATCTTGCCTCTCGTCAATTGTCAAAAATGTCATAACAACGTTGAACCTGAAAACAAAACGGTTGACGACTTAGAACGATCAGCTGTAACTTAAAAACATGCATTAAAAGACGTAAGTCACAATTGTGTTTGTTTTTGTATAAAATTATATTTTACAATATAGTTACAATTTAAAACAGATCGTCTTTTTTCTTTTGGTGGTTCTGAAGTTCACAGTTAGCAGTTTTTCTCACAGTGCTCTGAGGAGGGAAAAATGACGCTTCGACAATACGGTCTTCAGCAACACATGCTTTTCCGTGTTCTTCTCTCTCTCTGCTCTATCTATCTGCTCTGCTCTGCTGATTCACCGTTTTTATTGGCATTTTGTCGCTTTGTTTTTCTATCCACGCGTCCTGTCAATCGGTTGATACATGTGTTCTTAAGTCACGTTTTGACCTCAGAAGAACATTCGATTTTGTCTAACGGAGCGACACGTGAATTTCCCACTCATGCCAATATCTGTAATTCCAGAGCTTACGAGGAATGTCACGTTTATTTGTTTTGTAAACAAAAAGATCGTCGTCCGATTTCTCTGTTTATGACGTAAGCCCTTCCTCTTTTCAACAGGTAGACAATCGATTATTCGATGCCCACTCTTTTAAATCTTTTATTAAAGTTTTTTTCTTTTCAGTTATGTATGATGGTTCCAGCCATTCATTACATAACACTCCTCCACCGAAAGAGAACAAGAAATAGAAGTGCAGCATCTGAAGAACAGATACTACACTTTGATCTTGTCCCAAAGGCCAAGAAAATGAAACTATGATTGTCTCCAAACTGGAAAAAAATGTTCAAAAGTTCAACTAAATTTTTGCATTTCATAAACTTACCTTGAATATCATGTATAGTGTTTGTGAAAAAAATGTTTCTTACTACAAACAAAATTCTCCACTCTCTTAGACAAACGACAGACAGATGAATGTAAGCAACGGACAGATGCAATCTAGAGGTATCTGGCATCTACCCAGATATTGAACTAATACGCACATCGCGTGTGTGCATCCATTTCCACTTTATTTATACTGTTATATTCATTTATTTACGACTGAACGAATTAGTTCAAACAGGTCAGATAGGGTAAATACAGAAACCCTATTCCATTTGACCGCGCCAACTTTTAATAGGCTTTCCTTTTTTATACTCTCACAGAACAAAGATATATACGAAATGATATTCTTTGATGTAATAATCGAATTTCTTTTTTCTCTGTTTGTATGAGATAATTAATCCGGTATGTTTTTGTCGTTTCAGACATATTAAAAGAAAAGGGGAAATATATAATAAATACCTCGGGTGGACATTCCTATTTGGTAAGTAAATTTCGCCTTTTCCACAATTCAATATCGTATATATGGATATTTCTTTTTTTTTTCCTCTCCCAAACTAGAGATATAAGTATGGGAAAAGTATGCTACTGTTTTACATAAATATATAATACAATAATTCAAAGCAACGACTCACAATTAATAACATCTCAAGTTGTAATATCTTAAAATGCTTAGCGAAGTTCAACTTCGTTTCGTGACGTGGATACTCGTGTGATTTATTTGGGGCAC
>NC_136508.1:103957416-104072416 GCF_053919585.1 Euprymna scolopes
GGATTATTTGTGTTTTAGCCCCGTCTATACGCATTATCTCCAATGGAGCATAATTTTTCCACTTCTTGTTCTCCTACTCTCTCACATCACTGTCCCAGTCTACAACCTGCCAGTATTTTGAGACTTTGTAAATGACGACAAAATCCGGACAATTATGTTCCAATTGCTTGGTTGTTATGACACTTTTGTCCAACCATACGTTTACATTTCCATTCTCACTTGTTCTCACTTTATCAGGCATCTCCTCAAATCAATTTCCAGCACACTTCACCCCAACCTTCTTGCAGACTTCCCAATATATCCAGAATTCCATACGATCGTGTCTTTTGCGGTACTCTCTCTGGGCTAATCCCCTACACCCTGCTGCAAGGTGCACAATTGTCTCTGAGGTCTTACCACAAATCCGGCATTCTGCAACTTCCTCTCATAGAACCACTTTTTTAAACAATCGTGTTCCTAAGTTCTACTCGTGTGCTGCACAAACAAAAACTTCAGTACTCTTCGCCAGATATCCAGCTCTAAGTCATTGCCATGATCTTCCATCAGCCACTTCTGCTATATCCTAGAAGAACCTTCTGTGCATTTTTCCTAGCCAGTTCTTCTACTCTTTCTCTATCCATATGTTTCACATAATCAGCCTTGGTCTCACATACCTCCACTTCATTGGCCACAACCTTAAGTATCTACTCCACACTTTTAACCACATGCTCCTTCAACGACATCTCGTTAGTTCTAACACAATCTTTTACGCTTTTCCATCCTCTCCCACCGTCTTTCCTCTTTTGATACAGCCTCGCTACGCTAATCGGATGTGGAATATACCAAACATTGCTTGTTTTGATATCCATGGCATGCATCTCCTTGTCCGACCATTATAAAATTCCTGCGCTGTATCTCAAAACACTGACTATCCATGCATTCACCGCTTTCATTAGGTTTCATTTATACAATTCCTACACCCTCCAACACTCCCAAATACTTATACCCTGTATCTTCTATTTCTTTAATAATTTCTCCATTTGGCAGCACTATTCCATCCGAATAAACCTTTACTCCCCTTTTCATCACAAGCACTGCACTCTTACTAATCCCAAACTCCATTATGATGTCTTCCAACTATGTCCCTACGAGCTCTACCATTTTCTTTTAATTTCTACCGAATATATTAAACAGTAGATGGTTGGGGCAGCTTTAACCAGATCCAAAGTTATATCGCAGTTTCTCTCTCTTCAAGAGGATGCACAGTGGCATCATTATCATTACAAAAAGAACTGTAGATAACGATCTCCTTGGAATATTCCACGTTTAATGTCAACCTGCGCCATCACGTCTTTATTTTCTGTCAGCACCGTTTTCCATTGAGCCATACTTGTCTCCAAAAGCCCAACCACATTCCTAGCAATCTTCATCATCAATAGTGTTTCACGGATCCATGAATGAGGAACCATGTAGTAATCGTTTCTGTAGTAGTAAGCAGACGTTTTCGAACCCGTTCCGCGAAGGGGGAAAAGACCGTGAAAGAAAAACGCGACACCTTTGCCGATGCGTTAATCGCCAAACTGGAAGTGGAGAAGGTTTAAATTAAGGTTAGTCAATCTACAAAAGGGTATTATTTTCGAAAATTCCTGCGAAAAAAAACCCTGCCCAGTCAAGGGTTAAGGAATTAATATTTTTAGCCAATTATACGATGTTTGTCGTCCCAAGAGTCGCGCTTCAAATTGACGCCAATCTCGTCAAAATCTGTCTCCATTCGCCAAAGTTTTAGGTAGACATAATATATACATACGTACATACATGCATTTAAACAGACAGGTGAGATTGACATTATAGCCTAGGCTAGTTGCCCGGCATTGCCTGGGCGTTTGGATGTGTGTCTTGAGCAAAACTAATTAGTACTTGGCAGGCAACCAGGCTTAAACCCGTACAGCGAATGAAGGAAAGAACATAAAAAAATGTGACGTATTTGCTGCTGCATTCCGCGCCAAACCGAAAGGGGCGAAAGTTTAAATCAAGGCTAGTCAATCGAAAAGGAGGGACCACTTTCGAAAATATCTTTCGATATTTGTCGCCCAGGCGGTCAGGAATGATAAAGATCTCGTGAAAATTCGCCGCCTTTTTCGAAAGCTTTAGGCATACATACATACATGCATACTTACATGCATACATACATACATGCATACATACATGCATGCATACATACATACATGCATACATACATGCATACATACATGCATGCATACATACATACATGCATACATACATACATGCATACATACATGCATACATACATACATGCATACATACATGCATACTTACATGCATACATACATACATGCATACATACATGCATGCATACATACATACATGCATACATACATGCATACATACATGCATGCATACATACATACATGCATACATACATACATGCATACATACATGCATACATACATACATGCATACATACATGCATGCATACATACATACATGCATACATACATGCATACATACATGCATGCATACATACATACATACATACATACATGCATACATACATGCATACATTCATACAAACATACATGCATACATTCATACATACATGCTTGCATACATACATACATGCATACATACATGTATGCCTACATACATACATGCATACATTCATACAAACATACATGCATACATTCATACATACATGCTTGCATACATACATGCATACATACATGCATGCATACATACATACATGCATACATACATGCATACATTCATACAAACATACATGCATACATTCATACATACATGCTTGCATACATACATACATGCATACATACATGTATGCCTACATACATACATGCATGCATACATGTATATATGTAGGCATACATACATGCATGCATATATACATGCATACATACATACATTCATGCATTCATACATACATACACACACATACATACATACATACATACATACACACATACATACATTTAAACAGACAGGTAAGATTTATATTATGTTATCGGAACTCACTCATTCACACATAATGGACTCGGCTAGCAATTATATAAACTATGAGTTCAATATTCTCGTGGGGAGAATATATCGCGATTAACGCGAGACTACGGACTGCCCAACGTTCGGAAATGCTGAAACCCTTCTTTGTGTTTACTTTCTTTGTACGGCCCGACGTTGCCGAGGAGTAAATACGGATAAATATTATATTTTTATTAATACAGAAACTGAGACCTGTGCATGCGTATTTTTTTTTCTTAACAGTTCACATCTTGTAAGTAAAAATATATATATATACTAGAGTCGAGATCGAAACCATTACATCAAGACAGGTAGAATAACTATTAAATCAGCTCATTACGACATTTACAAAGTGTTTTCTAAAAATCTAATTATTAACATAAAGAATCTGTCGTGTTTCTCCACAGCGCATGTGAAACAGTTGACAAATGGATTAAAATCCGACAGCCCTGACTTATAAATTTGCTAAATTTGACTCTTTAAGTGGCATGTTTTTAGGAATGGAAATTGATTAAAAAGTGTTCCACATGTCTGAATATCCTATATACTAAATTTTAATGGGCTTAAATATTATATTTTGATTACTGCAGGTTTCGTATTTATTAGCATATATCGGACCCAATATATGGTAAAGATTTGAAATGTTAAAAAAAAAATGACTCGTGCGCCACCACCAAGGATCGAAACCAAAATTTTAGCTTAGGATTTTCTTTTTACGTTAATGCCTGAGCTATTAATACATGTTAACTGAAAGACTAAGACTTAAAACATGAACCAATACCTATTGCGTAAGGCATCCATATTCGTAATGAATTCGTTCGACCTTCTTGTTTATTTTCTCACCTTTCCACCGATTTTTCCCAACTAAACCCCAAATATAAAGTTTCGTATGGGTTCGAATACCCTATATAATAAGTTTCATGTATGTAGACTAAAAACTGAGATAGAAGTTCTGTGGGCAATTTTTCAAACACATATGTATACGCATACATACATACATATATATATATATACATATATATACATATATATATATATAGAGAGAGAGAGACAGAGAGAGAGAGAGAGCCCGAGAAAGAAAAAGAGAAATCTATTATGTTTACTATAAGCTTGTTACGCAAATATTACGCAAGTATAAATCATGTAGAATAAACGAATAAATTTAATTATACGTAATAGTTAACTAAAGATGATCATTCCATAAGAAAACCGAAAAAAACGAATAGGGAATTGATTAAAATGAATGTTTAAAAGAATATGCAAATTAGCTAGATCTTTTGTTAGTGAACGCTATTCCACAAGGCATATATAAGAAAATTGTATTCTCTTTTTTAAATAAATAGAAAAGAGGGTTTTTAATATGAATATCAATACACAAAATATATAAAGAGTATATATATATATATATATATATATATATATAATTATTTTTTTACTATAATAATTAAATACCTACAGACACTAGTGTTTCATCCTTTCGGGATTCTTCAGTGCAGGGTGTCACGATTACTACCAGTCGAACAGTTCGAACCCCGCGACACGAGACATTTCTGGCTCGATTAGCGGAGGCCGTATCCATTCGGCTACCATTAACCGTGTGAAATAGCGTTGAATTTTTAAACATTTTAATTTAAATGTTCATTACGTCAGACAGACAGTGATCAAATCGTTATACGATGATCTACGCATAAGAGCTAAATTGACCGACTTTGAATTCAACTGAAATTGCTCAACGATAAGAAACGAAATTCTTAAAGGGGCTGTCATAATTATTTTTTACTATAATAATTAAATACCTACAGACACTAGTGTTTCATCCTTTCGGGATTCTTCAGTGCAGGGTATCACGATTACTACCAGTCGAACGATTCGAACCCCGCGACACGAGACATTTCTGGCTCTCTCTCTCTCTCTCTCTCTCTCTCTCTCTCTCTCTCTCTATATATATATATATATATATATATATATATATATATATATATATATATATATATATATATATATTTCTGTGGAGAGATCTTTTGCCGATGAATGGAATTCTATGAACCATATGCAACAAAATTGTATTGTCGTCTTAAATAACTAAAAAGAGACTTGCCTTTTTTCTGTTGTTCTTAGCCTTCGGGTCGGGATCAAAGTGTAGTATCTGTCTGCAGATATTGCACTTAAGATAATTTGTCCCAGTCAAGGGATGGGGAACCTCTATACTGGGACAATTATTATTTGTGGTCATTAGAGTGCCCTCTTTTTGCCTACTTTTAGGGGAGCTGGTTTTTACCCCACCTTAAAAACTGCCTTGTGCCTAATTTGCTTTGGTGAGGAAGCAAATAAATATATTAAATAAATAGAAAAGAGGCTTGCCTTTTTTCTGTTGTTCTTGACCTTCTGGCCGGGATCAAATTGAAGTATCTGTTCAGGCAGATTTTGCAAGCAAAGACCATATGTGGGAGCAACCCCACATATAAGATCTTGGTCAATGTAGGAGCAACCCTTCATACCAATTGTTACTATCCAGCTCCCCTACTCCCCGGGGAGGTGGTCTCCATTTCCCCTTCACTCCTCACCTTAAAAATCGGCCTTGTGCCTTAGTTACTCGGTGAGGGACCAAAAAAAATACAAACTCCACATATAAGACCATGGTCAATGTAAGGGCAACCCTTCATACAAATTTTCACTATCATGCTCCCCTACTCCACGGGGAGTTGGTGTCCATCTCACTTCACTCCTCCCATTAAAATTCTGCCTTGTGCCTAATTTGCTCGGTGAGGGAGCAAATAAAAACCAACTCTTAATAAAAGACCTTGGTCAATGTAGGGGCAACCTTTCATACCAATTGTCACTATCCAGCCCCCTACTCCCCGGAGAATTGGTCTCCCTCTCCCCCCCTTCCTCATATTAAAAATCGGCCTTGTGCCTAATTTGCTCAGTTTGGAAGAAAATTAATACCCTTTTCTTGGCGTTTGGCCAAGATGGAAGTGTAGAATCTGTTCCGGCAGATACTACAAGCAAAGACCATATGTGGGGGCAGTCCCACATATAAGACCTTGGTCAATGTAGGGGCAACCCTTCATACCAATTGTCACTATCCAGCTCCCCTACTCAACGGGGAGTTCGTCTCCATTTCCAGTTCATTCCTCACATTAAAAATCGGTCTTGTGCCTAATTTGCTCGGTGGGGGAGCAAATAAATACCAACCCCACATATCATACCTTGGTCAATGTAGGGGCAACCCTTCATACCAATTGTCACTATCCAGCTCCCCTACTCAACGGGGAGTTCGTCTCCATTTCCAGATCATTCCTCACATTAAAAATCGGTACTGTGCCGAATTTGCTCGGTGGGGGAGCAAATAAATACCAACCCCACATATAAAACCTTGGTCAATGTAGGAGATACCCTTCAAAACAATTGTCACTATCCAGCTCCCCTACTCAACGGGGAGTTCGTCTCCATTTCCAGTTCATTCCTCACATTAAAAATCGGTCTTGTGCCTAATTTGCTCGGTGGGGGAGCAAATAAATACCAACCCCACATATCAGACCTTGGTCAATGTAGGGGCAACCCTTCATACCAATTGTCACTATCCAGCTCCCCTACTCAACGGGGAGTTCGTCTCCATTTCCAGTTAATTCCTCACATTAAAAATCGGTACTGTGCCTAATTTGCTCGGTGGGGGAGCAAATAAACACCAACCCCACATATAAGACCTTGGTCAATGTAGGGGCAACCCTTCATACCAATTGTCACTATCCATCTCCCCTACTCAACGGGGAGTTCGTCTCCATTTCCAGTTCATTCCTCACATTAAAAATCGGTCTTGTGCCTAATTTGCTCGGTGGGGGAGCAAATAAATACCAACCCCACATATCATACCTTGGTCAATGTAGGGGCAACCCTTCATACCAATTGTCACTATCCAGCTCCCCTACTCAACGGGGAGTTCGTCTCCATTTCCAGTTAATTCCTCACATTAAAAATCGGTCTTGTGCCAAATTTGCTCGGTGGGGGAGCAAATAAATACCAACCCCACATATCAGACCTTGGTCAATGTAGGGGCAACCCTTCATACCAATTGTCACTATCCATCTCCCCTACTCAACGGGGAGTTCGTCTCCATTTCCAGTTAATTCCTCACATTAAAAATCGGTACTGTGTCTAATTTGCTCGGTGGGGGAGCAAATAAATACCAACCCCACATATAAGACCTTGGTCAATGTAGGGGCAACCCTTCATACCAATTGTCACTTTCCAGCTCCCCTACTCAACGGGGAGTTCGTCTCCATTTCCAGTTCACTTCTCACATTAAAAATCGGTCTTGTGCCTAATTTGCTCGGTGGGGGAGCAAATAAATACCAACCCCAACTTGGTCAATGTAGGGACAACCCTTCATACCAATTATCACTATCCAGCCCCTCCTACTCCCCAGGAGCTAGCCCTAATTTCCTCTTCACCTCTCACATTAAAAATCGGTCTTGTGCCTAATTTGCTCGGGGGGGGGGGGGAGAAAATAAATACAAACCCCACATATCAGACCTTGGTAAATGTAGGGGAACTCTTCATACCAATTGTCACCATCCAGCTCCCCTACTCCCCGGGGAGTCGCTTTCCTATTTTGCCTTCACTCCTCACATTAAACATCGGCTTTGTGCCTATATTTGCTTAGTGGGGGAGCAAATAAATACCTTTTTTTGGCCTTTTGGCCAAGATCAAAGTTTAGTAGCTGTTCTTACTACATGCTGTAGTTATGTTTGTTACTTTGTGATATAAAGTGGGGGATAACGTTTCTGTATTATTTTAATGTAAAATGATCACCCACTTTAAAATGAGTCAGTCTCAAAGCCGTGAAAGTCATTCAGCAGATGATTTAAATTGTTTTTGAAGGAGTCCAGTTATTCTTAACGTCATTCAATTCATGCTTAAGTTCATTAAAGTCATTCTAAGTCATTTACTTTTTATATATTTAAGTCATTTCAGCCCATTTTTCGGTCATTTTAATTTATCTTTAAGAATTTCATGTCAATCCTACATTCACGCATCCATTCATTACACGAAAGCACGCGACTAATGGCTATCGCCCTTGCTCTTTATGACATTTACCTAGTGCTTAAACAAAGCAACGGAAAAATACCGAGCCTATGAAAGATCGTAAAAGTTGAAGGGAAAGTTGTATTAAAAGACAACAGATGGAAAAAAAATTACAAAGAAAATAAAAGGATGGGGGAGATAGGGAGAAGGAAAGAGAGAAAAAGCGGGGAAAATACAAACCGATGTCTTCCTTTTTTTGTCCATTTACGAGTGCCACAAAAATAATTTCAAAGATAATCTCAAGAATAAACTTTGACACAAGACATTAATTTTAAAGACAATAATTTTAATGTTATTGCTTACGAATTATGCCTGTAGACCTTTATCCTAATTAATAAATCAATTAATCGATTTGAAATTATCATCAAACGATACCGTCCTCATCAAACTATAATATCTGATCGATCGATTTTATTTCAGTTAAACATATTATTTGGTGATCAGAACCGATTACTATTGCCAATTTCCTGACAATCAATTGCAATCGCCGAGGCTTTCACTTTTCCTTTTCTTTTTTTCACTTCGACGAATCAGAAAGATGAAATAATAATCAAAGTCCAGAACTAATTCGTCCCTTAAGGCTATTCACTTGAACTATTGTTGAATCAATCGACTGAACATTTTATCATTTAAAAATGAATTTAAAAAATGCTCTCCCTTGCAACAATCTAGAGAAGAATGTTGGCCTAAACTCGTAATATATTCTGATTATTATACTCTTTTAAAAACTATTAATATTTTATACAAAACATGTATACACACACACGCACACACCGCACAAACACACACGCATATGCGTGTGTGTGCGTGTGTGTGTGTGTGTGTGTGTGCGTGTTATGTATATTTAGGCAGCATGTTTTATTATCTCCCTTTTCATTTTCTCCAATCTCCGATTAGTTTTCTTCCTGTTTTTTTTTTTTTTTAAGTTGTATAAGTTGGATACATAGCTAGCGCTTTCGACAGAGATACCTCTCAGGCATATTGTAGAAATTATGTTTTTTTTTTCGTTTTCCTAATTTTATATATATATATATATATATATATATTTATATATATATATGTATATATATATGTATATATATATATATGTATATATATATGTATATATATATATATATATATATATATATATATATTATCATGGTTACATGGTGGTTTATTATGAATTAGGCGGGCGGAGTTTTTATTTCATATATAAAGTATATTAATTTATTTTATATATACACATATTTCTTTATTTATGCACACGCAAATATATATATATGTAGATGTATGTATATATATATATATATATACATATATATATATATATATATATATATATTCAAAACATATCGCTAAAACAACAAAAAAAAACAACATCTAAGTAAATCGCGATATACCCAGACAGTTTGCGAGATGGTTCAGGGGTAAGGCTTTAGGCTCATTACCATTGTGTCCCGATTTCGAATCTCGCTGGATACAGCCACTCTGATGAGTCGTTAACGATGAAACACGTGTCAGTGGATAATTACATTTTAAACATAATATATATATATAGCTCCCTATGTGGTTATATATATATATATATATATATATATATATATATATATAGAGAGAGAGAGAGAGAGAGAGAGAGACTAAGCCTGAAGAGTCCCAGAGTGGATGAAACTCGGAATATTCAGTGTAGCTTAATCGCCATACATATTTTATAACTTACTACATACATACATGGTATAGCTGGAAAAGTCTTCTCAATTATTAAATCATTTCTTTCTGATAGGTTCATAAGAGTAGTAGTTGAGGGGCAAAAATCAGAAGCTCACAGTATAAATGCCGGTGTCCCTCAGGGATCCATCCTGGGCCCAACTCTTTTCCTGATCTACATTAATGATCTTCCAAATCATATCCTTACATCATTTGTAGACATTTATGCTGACGACACTACCATTTATGGTACCACATCTAAGACAGTAAACGACCAAGTTCTCTCCAATTCTCTCTCCTCTGATCTTGAGCACGTAGTACAATGGGGAAAGGAGTGGCTGGTTACTTTTAATGCATCTAAAACCAAGCTTCTCTCTTTACATCATCAACATTCTAATCCACATTTGTCATCAATTGAAATGAATGGCTCTCGTCTTCAGGAGGCCTCAAGTTTTGACAAGCTTCTGGTCTTGACCATTACTCCTGATCTTAAATGGAACACGTATATCAAATCTGTTGCCAAGGCCGCTGGAAAAATGGTGGGATCTTTCTATCGATCCAGTAGATATCTCACTGCTGATGCTATTCTCTACCTATATAAGAGCCAGGTACGTCCAAGGATGGAATACTGTTGCCACATCTGGGCAGGAGCTGCTAGAAAGGACTTGTCCTGCCTTGATAGAGTTCAAAATAGACTTCGTAGCCTCGTAGGAGATGTCCTTTTCGCCTCCTTGCAACCTCTATCTCACAGAAGAGATGTTGCGAGTTTGTCTCTGATGTATCGTTATTTTCATGAAAAGTGTTCAACTGAGCTTCAATCTATGGTCCCCCCTCGCCTAACTTTCACAAGAAACACTCGTCTAGCTGTAAACACTATCAATAATTTCCCCCACTCTTTATCTGTGCCTAAACCTAAACGTAGATTCCATGAACAAAGCTTCTTTCTTAGAACTACACGCCTGTGGAATTGTCTTCCGTTTTCCTGCTTTCCGGCTGACTACAATATGGATGTGTTCAAGTATAAAGTAAATAAGTTCTTGATGAGCCGTTCCATATAAGTTATTAAATTTACCAAATTTTCATTACTAATGATTACTATATTGACCAATTTCTACTGTACACTCTTTAACCCTTATCCTTGAGTGGCCTCTTGGCCTTGATAATGTGGTGATGCCTTTGTAAAAAAAACAAAAAAAAAACATACATACATACATACATATATATACACTTGTGCCCGATATTATTCATACCCCTCGGATCTTTGAGATTTCTATAAGAATATTGCTCAAACCAGAAGGTAGACAATATTAAAGGGATTTCAAACAATAAATCAAGCATAAGTATTTAATTTAAACTCAACAAATAAATAAGTTATGCAAGTTTGAAACATTATACAAATAAAAACAATAATGGCACTAGCTCAAAATTATTCATACCTCTCTTACTAATAGTCAATAGCATGCCCTTTATTCTTAATAACTGCCTGTAACCGTTTTGGATATTTATCAACAAAGTTTTTACAAGCATCAACACTGATTTTTGACCATTCTTCAATGCAGTAGTTCTCCAAATCCCTCAAATTTCTAGGTTTCCGCTTTTTAACCTCAGTTTTCAATATGTGCCAGAGGTTTTCGATAGGGTTCAGGTCGGGACTCTGGCTAGGCCATTCCAAAACATTAATTTGATTATCCTCAAACCATTTCTTGACTATTTTGGCAGTATGTTTTGGATCATTATCCTGTTGAAGGACCCAGTTTGGTCCTAAATGGAGCTTCTCCGCATCCTGTCTAATGTTTTTCTGGAGTATCTCCAAATATTGCTGCTTCTTCATGGTTCCATCTATCTTGACCAAACTACCTGGACCACTAGCCGAAAAGGAGCCCCAAAACATTAGGCTACCACCACCATGTTTCACCGTGGGTATGGTGTTCTTTGGGTTGTAAGCTTCTCCTTTCTTCCTCCAAACGTAAGAAGCATCCATATGGCCAAACAATTTAATTTTTGTTTCGTCAGTCCACAAAATACTTGAGAAAACGGACTCTGGAGAATTCACATGGGTCCTAGCAAACTTTAGACGTGCAGCAAGGTGTTTTCCGGTGTGCAATGGAGTCCTTCTTGGTCTCCTTCCTTTCAGACCATTTTCATGCAGAGTCCTTTGCAATGTTTGCCTTGATATTTTTATGCCAGAAGACTCCAGATTTTCTAAAATATCCTTAGTAGTGGTGGTTGGATTTGCATTAACACTTCTTACAATATTTCTGGTGGCTCTAGCAGACAGTTTCCTTTTCCTTCCTCTACCTATCAAGTTGTTTGTTGTGTGGTGGCTCTGGAATTTTTTGATGATGCTCTGTACTGTTGCTGTAGGGACCTCAAATTTCTTGGAAATTGACTTGTAAACTAAACCATCCTTATGTGAATTCACAATTTTAGTCCTAAGATCATTACTAAGCTCTTTTTTCTTCCCCATTCTAATAATTTTTATTCTTTTATTGGTTTTCAGTTGATATCATTTTAATTTCTGAAAAATGCAAAAAACGAAATGAAATTAATCAAAGGTTGTATAAAAGCATTCAAAATAAGAATCAAACAGGAAACAAGCAGTTAGAAACTCGATTAATACTGAAAAAATAAGGGGGTATGATTATTTTTGAACATTGCAGATTTTATAAATAGCTGTATATTTCTTTTATTACAAGTATCCCGAGATTTTAAAATGGCGAAAATGATCAGAAGAGGTTTATAAAGAATATGTATCAATATGGACGTAAACAATAAATTCTTACAAAGTTACACCTAATAAACTCAATTTTCAAGGTGGGGTATGAATAATATCGGGCACAAGTGTATATATATATATATATATATATATATATATATATATATATATATATATATATATATATATATATATACTAGCTGTACCCTGCCACGCGTTGTTGTGGCTCAATTTGGTGTAATGGAAAATTCTAATAAAAAGAGAAAATGCATGTTTCTTATATTCTTAGTACAGCAATCCACTCTAAAAAAAATAGTACTCTTGCAGAATTGGATCCTGATCCTCAGGATTACCGTCAATCATGGCTTGGGCTCGACCAACAATCAGTGGATAAAGCTAACGTTGAACGCTAAATGTTTTTCTTTTTTTTTTGTCTTTTCTGTATACAAAAATGTGAGTTAGTAATTAATATTTGAGTGATGGGGGGTTACTATTCACAGATTCGAAAATGTTGTCCAAAAACAAAGGAAAGCAAAGGTAGGGTAAGTTACATTTCTACCTAACTGGATAATCGTTTAGTGTTTTTATGTAAGGTAAAATGTTTAATCTGCTGGAAAAACAGATATGGTTGCAGACTGTTGAATACGTTAAGTTTGGGAAATTAAGTTGAAAACTAAAAACTATACAATACAGTGTCAAAAACCCACCGAATATGTTACCATGACATAGGCTGACATAATCGGTGGGTTAGTGACAGTATTTTGTATAGTTTTTTAGTTTTAACTCACTTTCTGAAACTTAACATAATCAACAGTGTCCGCCACTATTTGTATCTTTCAAATACACCGATAAACACTGTTTTTCGAGCTGACTAAACATTACATTAAATGAAAAGGGTTTGTATTAACAGATACAAAGAAGTTGTCAAAAAATAAATATATAACAAATAACTGTTATCAAAGGCAAGAAAAGTAAATGTTCTACCTAACTGGATAAGATTGTAGTGTTTTTATGTAATGTATAATGTTTAATCTGTTCAAAAACATGCAGTGTTTATCAGTATATTTGAAAAATACAAATGTCAGCAGACTGTATCGAACACGTTAAGTTTGGGGAAATTTTGGGAAAATGAGTTTAAACTAAAAGACTATACAAAATACTGTTAGGAACTCACTCAATATATGTTACTGTGATGTAGGCTGACATATAATAAGTGGTTTAAAATTTTGATCGATACAGGTAACGACTTTTAAGAGTTCCTTTTAGTGATTACCTGGTTTGAGGATATTATACAACTAAATGGCAAATCTGCCCAAAAAATCCGGTATTATTTTACTTTAAGGCCCGTCTCATGTTCGTATATAACGAAATATTTTATTGTAGATTTCAGTGTACTAAAAACGAATCTGCAAACCGTTTCCGTCGCAAAAAGAAAGTTTTCATGATATGAAGAAATTACTTTTTCGAAACGTGGGTGATCACTTTTCAATTTAAATTTAACTTAGAATGAGCACCCACTTTCTGGCCACCTGAGAGAGGGGCATTTTTCTCTGTGTGTGGGGGGTGTTTTGGCGGCCGACCCCTCGCCCCTCCAACCAATTTAAGCAGGTAATTTTAAAGCATTTTCCAAGGGTAGAAAGAAAGTCCACACCCCAAAAATCGTGGCCACAAAGTGGGTGATCATTTTACGTTAAATTATTATGGAAAAGTGATCCTTCACTTTTTAAACTAACATTTCTTTATATCTTGGAAACTACTCGTTTGCCTTAATTATAAAGGTTATTTTCGTTTTCAGCGACCCCGAAATCATAGGAGTGGTAATTTTAAAGGAATTTTTTCGAGGGGGGAGTAATTCCTCATATTTACCTTTTTTTCCCTCAAAAAAAAAAACATAGGAAATTAAGAATTAGACAAATTTATGGTGCTAATGCACTTACCAATCCGTACTATTTATTAAATCGTATTTCCAAGTTTAATTAAAGTTTTTTTTTTATTCAATTGTATTCTAAATAATGTTAATGCTTCAGTACTGTTCCTTGTCTGCTTAAGTTTAATTTTTGTTTATTAAAGTGTTAGGTGAAAGTCCAGAATAGTTACAAAACACCCTCTTCTCCTCATGTTTAGAATGGCTTTTTAAATAATAACGTTATTATTTCAGCACGGATCAATACGTGCACGAGTACCCAATTTCTTTAATAAAGATAAAGCATTCATATTTTAGAATAGATTCAAAACTCCCTCTCCATGTTAAGAATAGCTTTCTAAATAACGGTATTATTTCAGCACGGTACCTTCTCTGCATAAGTACTATCTTTTGTTTATTAAATTGTTAGGTGAAAATATTAAATAGTTACAGAACACTCTCCCTTTCCCATGTTAAGAATGGCTTTCTTAATAGCGTTATTTCAGCACGGTACCTTCTCTGCATAAGTACCATGTTTTGTTTATTAAATTGTTAGGTGAAAGTACAGTACTCATGCAAAGAGTGATCCGTGTTGAAATAATAACGTTATTATTTAAAATGCCATTCTTAACATGGGGACGGGAGGGTGTTTTGTACCTAATCTGTATTTTAACCTTACAATTGAATAAAAAAAACATAATAAAACTTTAATAAAACCTGGAAATACGATTTAAAAAATAGCGCGGACCACTCTTTGCATTTAGGCCCCGCCAAAACTGGGGGAGGGGCAGGTAAGTACTTTTTGACAGACCGTCTTTTTAAAAATCTACCAAAAAATCAGGAAATTAGCCGATCAATACGAAATTTTCAGCGATTATTAAGAGAAGAATGAACTTTATAACAGTGTACTTATTTTTCATAAACGATATTTATATATATATATATATATATATTGCTGACAACCCCGTGTTTTGAGGGGAGTACAAATATGTTTAAAATAGTCATCTGAAACTGAACACAACATATTGTGTTGTTGTAAGGGACAGAATTATAGATTAAAAAAAATGTTTGCATACCTTATTTTGACGTCTGAATATCAGAAATTCGATTGTGTTTAATTATCCCGCTTTTGAGCTTTGAAGTGTGAAATTC
The DNA here is from genome assembly GCF_053919585.1 of Euprymna scolopes. Classification (NCBI taxonomy): domain Eukaryota; kingdom Metazoa; phylum Mollusca; class Cephalopoda; order Sepiida; family Sepiolidae; genus Euprymna; species Euprymna scolopes. The sequence goes on from NC_136508.1 coordinate 103,972,989, forward strand.
GGTGAAAAGGTTAAGTAAAATAATTAATTTAAGTTAAGCAAAACAAAAAAAAACATTTTTTTTAATATTTATACGAAAAAAGCCATTTTAAAAACTTTGATGAATAAATTAACATTTTTTTAGCGAGCCGAATAATGCATGACCATTATTAAACAGGGCATACTTTGAAGTATCGATACAAAAAAAATCGGTAAATATTGTGCCCTTTGTGTTAAAAATAGCATCATTTTTTCGATCCCGTTTGAAAACGTTTGCAGCCTTTCGACTACGGTGGACCAAACGCGCTGAAATATTTTTTTTTATTCTGCTTTAAATTGCCCCCCCAATTTGGGGAACATGGCCCCCCCACACATACACATTAAAAACCAAACTCATACCAATCGTCACCCATATGGTACTGACCAGCCTCAGCGTTAATATTACATTGAAATTTTCGTCACTGAAAAATAAGTTTTTTTTTGGCCTGTTTGGTCTTCCATAGTTTGTAAATATAAACGTAAACATTATCGATCTAGACTCTAGATCGACGCGAAGTAACTGGTTGCCTATATGAATAAGTGGAATTATTTGAAATCCAGGTAATATATTATAATATTTTTGCATATTCTCATAGAAAATCATCCTAAATATTAGTTAGACAACAATTAAATAAATAAATTAGTTCAGAAACTTTCTTTTTTTTTAAATATTTATGTACGTTTCTTGTGCAAGACAAAAAATGTCAATTGTTAATTTTTTTGGAAAATTTAACATTTAAAATTTAATTAAAAATAGTAGAAAGAGTTTTACATTATTCTGTTTTCTATATGATAAAAGTCAGGGTTTTATCTTTCTGGAAAAAAAGTTGCTCAGAAACAATGGATTATAATAAATGTAATTTCGTTTTAAAAAAACAACAACAACTTGATTTTTCGGCCATTTTTAACGGTGCCTTACCAACTAATCTTATATCGAAAAAAAAAACTCAAAAAGCAAGCGACAAACTTTTTTTGACCTCATATAATGAAGAAAAAATGTGTAAATTATAAAATTATAAAAAGATAAACAAATGAATCATGTTTTTTTTTTTACTTATTGAGTTAACAGAAAATGAGATCTTTCGTCAATTCGTGGCTGTGAAATGAATCGAACCGGAAGTTCAGTTTTATCAACAGAACAGATTCGCAGTAACGGCTTACGTAAATATATTTATTTTATTTAATATTTTAATAATTCGCGAGGTAAATTTATTTTAATAAGATAAAAACATACCCCGACTCTAAAGATGGGTTGTCTGAAAAGTTCAAATAAATTGGTAACGTAGAAATATGGTTTTATTCACTTGTAACGAACCAAATTTACATTTTTATATATGTAGATCTATATATATCTGTTATACGTATGTAAATGTGCATGAATAAAAAATTAATACGAAAAATATATAAATGCTTATACCTTTTCTGTATTTATTGCCTGTGTGTTGACGTTTAGGCATATATAAATATATATATATATATATATATATACATATATATATATATACATATATATATATATATATATATATATATATATACATATATATATATATATCTATCAACTGGTGCTAACAGATCAGGCTGTCTGAAGGTATTGGGTTGCTGAGGAAAAATGCACCTGCATTTTTTTAACTTCCCTTTGGTTTCCTAACAAAAATTTACTAAATAGTTAACTTGTTTCCTCTACCATTGCTCAACTCATTCATGTTCTGCAGGGCAGGGAACAAAAACAATAAAATCTACTACGAAACAACCAAACCAAGCACTACAAACTAACGATTGAAGATACAAATAAAAACTTCTACAAAATCTTTGGATGTAACAAGAATACTATTGGCCAAATAATTGGATTCAGCATAAAATAACCCGAAAAGGGTTGATATGGTGTAAAACAACCAAACGAAACATAAAAACTTGAAACATTAAAACTATTTCCAAAATAACTTAATTCTACATTAAATAACGTGAAAAGAGTTGATATGAGCTAAACTGGTTTCATTCAATAATTACAAGAAACCTTCTCTACCACCTATAGCAATGGTCAACGACTCTTTATCTGAGAGTACGTCTCTCAAGCTCCTTGGCCTAACGTTCACTGGAAACATGAGTTGGAACAGTTACATCGAGGGCATTGCCAGGGCCGCTGCAAGGAAGGTGGGCTCTCTCTACCGTGCTAGAAAACTTCTAACACCCGAAAGTATCCTGTACCTCTATAAGGCCACTATTCGCCCATGTATGGAGTATTGCTGTCATATTTGGGCCGGTGCATCGGATACTAGTCTCTCGCTCCTTGACAGGGTTCAAAAGAGAGTCGCAAATCTGATAGGCCCTAAACTGGCATCAAAACTCTGTCCCATCGTCGAAACGTTGCATCCCTCTGCCTGTTCTACAAGTATTATAATGGTGAATGCTCTGAAGAACTGCAAGCACTTGTGCCCCCACGACGTGAACACCCTCGACAGACCCGACAAGCTGCAAAATCCCACCCCCACACTGTAGAGATCCCTAGATGTAAAAGATACTTCTACTCCAGTAGTTTCTTCCCCAGAACTGCTAGACTTTGGAATTCCATTCCGGGTCACTGCTTCCCCAACTGTACTGACATGCATAAGTTCAAGTGCAACGTGAACCAACATCTCGCTGCCCTAATCCCTACATAGTACCCCAGTAGATGTTTCCCCTGATAGTAGCCCCCTACACCAAAGTGGTAATGTGCCATGTTTGGGGTGAAAATGTAATAATAAAAAAAAACAACGACACAACCTATACACACACACACACACACATATATATATATAGTTATATATATATATATGATATATATATATATAACTACTTAATTTACTCACATAAAATTAATAAATGAAAGTATAAATTTATGCGTAAACTTTAAGTATTTACTTCAAAAGTGCTCAATACGTAGGTAGAGCGAGTAAGTAAGTTATAAAATATATATGCGTTGTTTACCAGGCGACAATATTTGCGAAATAAAACCCGATTAACAAGAAATATTACGTAGGTATGACTGGCTTAGATTTCAAAACTCGATATTATGACGACAAAAGTACATTCAACAATAAAAAACACCGTATGAAAACAACGTTAGCAAATAAATACTGGGAACTCAAGGAAAGCGGACATTCACCGGTAGTCGATTGGAAAATAATAAGACAAGCTATCACGTGTAGGGACCAAGATGACCCATGTAAATTGTGCCTTCATGAAAAATTTGCTGTCATGTACTTTAAAGAACCCCAACATCTATAAAACTGTAGAAGAGAAATAGCAAACAACTGTGTTCACAAGATAACATTTACTCTAGGATAGCGATACAAAATAGTTTTAAAACTAACAAAAACAATAGAAAATAAACAAATAAATAAATTAAATAAACATGAATATACATAAACGATCACTCATATATGTATGTATATATATATGTATATATATGTGCATATATGTATGTATGTATATATATATATATATATATATATATATATATATATATATATATATAAACTAACATAAAAAAACACTAACATAGATTTAAAACAGATCAAGAAACTAAATATCCAGGCTAAATAGAGCACACACAAAGGAATAGGTAAACCAGAGGTCAAATAGGATTTTGTCCGATAAGTGCATGCTCATTGGCTGATATGAAGGGTGAGGTTGATACTAGAAAGCTGATTGGCTAAATAAGATCTCAATAGAAGATGCGTATATAAAAACAACAAACAACCACAAAATTCGCGCATAAGCCTGAAGAATCCTAGAGTGGACGATACGCGGAATATTCAGTGTAGCTTAATCGCCATATATATTTTATGACTTATTATATATATATATATGTTACTTTATCTCGTATCATTATATTATATATATATAGTCACTTTATCTCGTATAACCTATCTTACTCTCTTTCTCCCTATATATATATATATATATATATATATATATATATATATATGTGTGTGTGGGGGGTGCGTGTGTGTGTGTGTGTGCGTGTGTAAAGGTTATTACCCTTCGAAAGCAGGTATGAGGCGTAAAAATATTTTATTAAACACTATTAAATTTTCAGCTTCACAGATTCGCGCCTTTTCCTAAACCTTTGCATGATGCATTAAAGGGAAACTCGGTACGATTTAATTTTCTTTAATTCATTCATGATGGCCTCCATTCCACTCCTGTTTCGTTTGATGTCAACTTTTCCATGGAGATTTCTCCAAAGACCTCTTTTAACAAACAAAAACTAAAAAATGTGAAAAATATGTTTTCGTAAGAAAAAAAAAATCTCTTTAGATTTTATGTTCTTTTTAAGCCAAACAATTCCCCATTGTTATAGACATTTATATATACGTCCCTATTATTTGTGACAATCTAGCGATGGTTCTAGCTCTTGTGCAACTGATACGGCCAAGAACTTATTTGGTTTGTGGTGATGCTTTAGTTTGCTGTGCAACATGGCGGACTTAATTAACCCCCGGTTCTTTATCTTCTCAGACAAAATCTGGCTTATCTGGCGCCTGTAGGACCTAGACTTGAAGTCTTCCTTCCCATATGCATTCACAGTAGTGTGTGAGACGCCTAAATATCTGGCAATATACCAAATAAGCCGCAGAGGAATTATATCAATGATTGCCTGGACCTTTCGATGAATTCTATGATCCGATTTTTCCTGGCGTTGTCCACGGACTTGAGCTTCCGCTCCACCCCCTCCAAAGAGTCGGCTGATTCCTTGTGCTATGAACTCAAGCGTTGAACAGCCCACGTGTACGTTTTGAGGGTGCTGGCAATGGTCCTGTTGTCATAACATGGATCGGTAGAGAGTATGAGTTATACTGCGGCGCATTTCCGACCTCGCTCGTGTAACATTGTGTCACTTTAAAAATGATTTAAGGCTCCAATCACTCGAGATTTGTACACAACTTGCTAACAAGTAGATGGCTTGTAACAAAAATTAATAAACGGGTTTTCATTAAACAGAAATGGAATCATACCATCTTATCTAAGACGACAATTATATCGTACACACTGTATTAATATATATTTAAAATATCACTTAACTTAATCAATTTGCTCAAGTCAAAAGCGTCTCCATGACATCTTGTCAAACTTATCAAACATAACACACACTTGTTTCATACTTACGTCATCCTCAGTGCAAGAAGTGATGATTACCATTAGTCGTTCTAATAAAACTTCTCAAATGCACTTGTGATGTTAGGCTATATACGGCGTTTACTTTAACCAAAATCGGATGTCCCTTCTTTGTTTAGAATTTTATACCCAGTCAATGAAATGAGCCTCGATTTACAGGTAAGCGTTCTTCCGCGCGGCCCTCAGTAACTAACAGATAAAAGTAAATACAATTGTGTTATTTATGAATCCATGTACGAGTAAGCTTGCTTGACATAACTAAGTCAACGATGAGAGTATTCAACCAATAAGAAGTAATGGTTAAATAGTGACCATTTAATTCCCAGGGTTATTCTTAATTTACGAATAGGGTCCAAATTTTATCTTACTTAAAAGATCCATAATAATCAATAATTATCATTCATAGTACTAATGCGTGTTGTACCTAGATAAGCTAATGTTTCATGCTTACGCGATCGTCAGTGCAGGAAGTGACGATCATGACTAGCCTAATTTTAATCGGCCATCATGAATGAACATTGAAGTGGAACTGGATTTTGTATCTGAAATGCAAAATAGTTCTTTAGAGAGAATGGATTCCAAAATAATCCAGCGTGACGATGCATATAATCTGATTCGAAAGCCGTTCAAACAGCTGAAATAATGAAAATTGTTTTTCCTTCAGGCAGTGCAGTAGCCCAAAGATAAGTATGTCCCCAGTCAAATAGAGCCAAATAGTAAAACGAGAGAAATCCAGGATAAGAAACTTCATCATCTGCTTAATTAGAAAAAAAATGATGTCATATGAAAAAGTCAAGTATAGATTTATGCATAAACTTTAAGTATTTACTTCAAAAGTGCTCAAAACATCGGTAGAGCTAGTTTGTAATTTATAAAATATATATGGCGATAAAGCTACACTGAATATTCGGCGTTTCATCCACTCTAGGACTCCTCAGGCTTGTGCGCATAAGCCTGAGGAGTCCTAGAGTGGATGAAACGCCGAATATTCAGTGTAGCTTAAACGCCATATATATTTTATAAATTACTATATATATATATATATATATATATATATATATATACATATACATATATATATATATACACACACACATATATATATATATATATATATAAATGTAATTTGGTTCGTTACAAAAAATAAAATCATATTTCTACGTTACCAATTTATTTGAAATTTTCAGACAACCCATCTTTAGAGTCGAGGTATGTTTGTATGTTATTAAAATAAATTTACCTCGCGCATTATTAAAATATTAAATAAAATAAATATATTTTTTAACCGTTAATGCGAATCTGTTCTGTTGATAAAACTGAACTTCCGGTTCGATTCATTTCACAGCCACGAATTGACGAAATATTTCATTTTCTGTTAACTCGATTAGTAAAAAAACAAAACAAAAAAAAAACATTATTCATTTGTTTATCTTCCAATTTTTTTTTAATTTACACATCTTTTCTTTATCATATAAGGCAAAAAAAGTTTTCGCTTGCTATGCTAAAATAAAGCTTTTTTGTTTTTTATTTTTCTAATTTCAAAATATGTTGCACCATTATTGTGATGTTTAATGTGCAGTATATTTCAATTTAACTTTTATTATAAAAAGTTTGAGTTTATGATTTGTTTCCTGCAAAAAAAACCCTCTCTGAAGAAAACAGGCAAAACTAGCTGATAAAATATGTAAACCTTCTGGGGAGCTAACCGCTTCAATATAATTCCAGAAACATATAGTGAGAAAACACGGAACATTTTATATATTTAATATACTAAATTTATAATTTTTTTATTGTAGGATTCTCCTGATATCGCGGATTTTTTTAAATCCCTTTACTTAAAAATTCACCAAATATCAGGAAATTAACGAGTTTTAATGAAAATTGCAGTATTTTTCAAATAATGATCGCAGAATATAATGAACTAATTATTTTTACTTAACTCTTAGTGAAAATGTTTTATTTTGTTTAAACAAAAAATACCTTTACTAAAGTTATGGTTTTCAGTACTAAATAAAAAAATTATTTTTGCTTTTTTTAAAGCATCGTAATTTGTAACAATAAAAATAATTTTTATAGTAACATTACGAAAAAAGCCCCTAAAGTCCATATTAATGTATTCGATATAACTCGAAGAAAAATGAATTATCGCATACTATTCAGGAAATTAAAGATTCAATTAGATTCCTATTTCAGTCACCTAAATTATTTAGGGTGAAATGAGTTTAGGAATTTATAGCCAAACCTAAATATTTTTTTGTAAATATCCAGATACGCTACTACAGAACACCGACCACTCTAATTTGTTGGGGGCGCGCGCGCCCCAACATCACATCCGCCCCCCGCTCGCGCCCCCAATGTACAAAGTAAAATCTTCGGAAAATGCTAAATGGTGTTCTAATTGGTAAATGTCGGTGCGTTACTTACGGAAAATTTGAAAATTCTATGTTCCAGGTAAAAAAAAACCCAGATAAATTACCCCCCTAATCCAACTTGGTGTGTTTTCCTTTTCTTATTTTATTTCTTTTTCAGCTAATTTTAAATTTTCCACCCAAAAAGCGCTATAATGTATTTTTGAAAATTAGAAAATTCTATGTCCTAGAAAAAAAAATCCCCTCCCTCCCAACGTAGTTTGCTTGGTGAAGCCGTCGTTAATGCTACAGCGTGCATGCGCGTAGCATAAACGGAGGCTGCAAATTGGTGGAAAGAAGTTCGTGGGTCCAGAGGTAAATACCATGCAAACGGTAAATTTGCCCTAAGTTTGACTATCAGATTCGTTGTCAGCGACCACAATTACCTGTAAAAAAAACAAATTGCTTAAAAAAATAGCATTAATACAATAAGTTAGGTAAAATTTGCATAGAATGCTCTGCTTTACGGTTGTAAAAATGGAACGGAAATTTGAATTTCGTTCCCTTTTAAATTCGGTACATTTTTACATTACGTCCAACTCATCGTTCACATTTGACACGTCAACTTTATAGCTTTTCGGGTATTCTGACAAGGTTAAGGGTGTCTATTCCTAAAGCCGTTCTTAACATGGGTAAATTGGTAGGTGTGTAAGCAATTTCCTGAAAAATAGTGAATAATTCCACCCCGTCTTTCCAAGTTTATAACTCCTCGAAAAATATAACTCAAGCCCTAATTTTTTTTCCAATTAAAGGAGCAAAGACCAAGGTTTCATTCAAAAACAAAACGTGTTTTTTTAAATAAAAAAAAAGGTTTTAACTTCGGACTTTACATGTAAATTTCTAAAAAAACACTACTTTTTTATTTTAAATTTGAATATATTATTTATTGACCTTTTCTCTTTAATTTGTGATAAACAACACTTTGCTGAATAAATTATTTACTTTTTAATAGACATTTCAAAATGGGAGGCGTGAACTATTCAAGCCCTAATGCTTTTTTTTTCAATTAAAGGAGCAAAGACCAAGGTTTCATAAAAAAAAAAGAAAAAACAAACAACATGGTTTAATAAAACAGGTTTTAAACTTCCAACTTTACAGGTAAATTTCTAAAAAACACTACTTTTTTGTTTTAAATTTAAATATATTACTTATGGACCTTTTCTCTTCAATTTGTGATATATAAAACTTTGGTGTGTAAATTAATTATTTACTTTTTACTAGACACTTAAAAATGGGGAGGGGCCTGAATTTAAAAAAAAAACGTTTGTCTAAAATATTATATTCCGTTTATTGCAAAGAGCATAAAATTTTACATTGACCCTGAAAATATCGTACAAATAGAATCAATAGAAAAATTTTGATAGATTTTTAAAGTTTCAAAATTGAAAAATATTGAGTTCGTAAAATTCATTACTGTTTTTTAAAAAATAAAAAAAATATATTTCTATTACTTTTAATACACCTTTAATAGTTTATTTTGGAAGTATAATCCATAAAGAAAATAAACAACCCACTTTTAAAAGAGAAATTACGAGATTTTTATATTTTATTCGCAGTTCCGTGATAGGGGTGTCAAAAATTCCTACAAAAATTCTGATACATCTACTAGATTGGAGTGTTTATTCATTGTAAACGTACCCGACAACCTATAAATGTCGACATTTCCAATGAGAATGGTAAGCTGGACTTATGTAAAAAAAAAAAAAAGATATACCAAACTGACTTTTTCGTTTAAAAATGGAATTATTTCCCTTTCGTTATTAATCTTAAAAATAAAAAAAAAATTTAATATATATATTTTGTTTTTCATATACATAAAGTACAATTGTTGAATGTTACTGTTTTGATTATATTCGTTTGAGGGGAGGCACAATTAAAAAATTAAGAAGGATTAAAACGAAGCGAAATTTAAGTTTCCGTTCATTTTTTACAACAACCGTAAAACAGTGCATACTCAGCAAGTTTTATCGTAATTTATAAGCATATTGAAACACTAAATCAACATTTTATTTATTTTTTTTTGCATAATTAATGATGGAAGTATTTTTCTGTTTATTTTCTTAAAATCTGTTAAAAAAATAAATAATTTGTACATTCTCTTGAAAAAAGAATCAAACTTTTCTCTACTTTCACATGTGTTCCATTTTAACAAACTGAGCGACAGCAATGCGTGGCCGGGTCTAGCTGGTATATATATATATATATATATATATATATATATATATATATATATATATATATATATATATATATAATTATTTTTCTACTATATATATATATATATATATATATATATATATATATATACAGGTGGCAGAGTATTTGTCGCCCTAAAAAAAATCTCCAACTTTATTATAAAACTTTGATTAAAAATACCAATTCAGACAATTTTATTATGTAGGAAAGCTGACAACTTTTTGATGCAGCCGCTTTCAGCCTCAATCCCCGCTTCGCTACGAATCCAGAACTAGGACCAAAAGCGCCGGCAGGAGCTCGGCGAATATTAGTGGATTGCGGCGATCAGGCCGGCTTTAGTTTTGTGGGAGGGCATGTTGGTGATATTCTCGACGTATTACTACACTAAGTAATCCAGCTGTTCAGCTCGGGGAAGGAGGGAGCCGGTTAGAGAAGCGTACAACGTTATAGCACCCATTCTAAAGCCTGGGTCTCTTTTGCTTTGTGGGCTTGTGCCGAGTCCTGCTGCCACACATAGGGTTCCCCAGGGGCCACTCAACCAATGGATCAGCACACCCTTCAGCATATCCACGTACAATTCGGTGTTGCCTTTTAAGCCGATTTCGAAGGTGCTGCACTCACTTGAAACCATACCAAAACCATAGCTGTGGCCTGAAACTTCGTTGAGCCATGCCCTCCAGAGTTGAACAGTACGGTGCATTTTCAGGATGCTGGAAATGTTCCTGCTGTCATAATTTTGATTGGTAGAGAGCATCAGTCGAACAGCAATGCACTTCCGAACTTGCTGGTTTAAGATTGTGTCGTTTTCAGGAATAATTATAAGGCTTCTGTCGCTTTTGGGATTTGGACACAATTGGACAACTAGTAGATGGTTAGGGTTAGGGTTATATAGTAGATGGTCGACAACATTGATGAAACCCGATTTTTATCAAACGGAAATAGAATTATATCGTCTTTTTTGGGGCGACAATTTTCTCATTCAATCATATATATATATATATATATATATATATATATATATATATATATATATATATATATATATATATATATATATATATTCAATCCCATGTATATATATATATATATATATTCAATCCCATGTATATATATATATTCAATCCCATGTATATATATATTCAATCCCATGTATATATATATATATTCAATCCCATGTATATATATATATTCAATCCCATGTATATATATATATATATATATATATTCAATCCCATGTATATATATATTATATATATGCACATATTCAATCCCATGTATATATATATATATTACATATATATATATATATATATATACATATATTCAATCCCATGTGTATATATATATATATATATGATTAGTTTTTTTGGAAAAAGAATTCCAGCAGAGTGCTCAATTAAAAGGAAAATCCAAATTTTAAGAGCGTACTTATATTTTGTGTACGAATATTGGCTGAAGAGAGCTCGATAAGGATACCTTAAACGGGCCTTATTATCGGGCTTGAAACCGACGGTACCAATGACCTGTCTCAACTAACAACTTTCTGTACACAATATATATATATATATATATATATATATATTTATATATATATATATTCAATCCCATGTATATACATAAATATATATATATTCAATCCCATGTATATATATGCATATATATATATTCAATCCCATGTATATATATATATATATATATATATATATATATATATATATATATATATATATATATATATATATACGTCTGATTAAACACACCAGAGTTGTTCCTTTTTCCGATCTTTCTGAATACCTTTTCCATTTCCCGGCGATTTTTTTTTAAATTCCGGCAGGCATATTATATATAGTATATTATATATAGTATATAATATATAGTATATTATATATATATATATAGTATATTATATATAGTATATTATAAATAGGATAGTATCTATAGTATACTATATATAGTATATTATATATAGTATATAATATATAGTATATAATATATAGTATATTATATATAGTATATTATATATAGTATATTTTAAATAGGATATTATCTATAGTATATTATATATAGTATATTATATATAGTATATTATATATAGTATATTATAAATAGTGTATAAGAAATAGTATATTATATATAGTATATTATAAAAAGTATATTATACATAGTATATTATATATAGTATAAAAAAGGATAATTCTGTCGTGTTCAATCAAACTTTTTTCAATACTGACTTGCTGCCAATATATATATATATATATATATATGTGTGTGTGTGTGTGTGTGTATGTGTGTATGGGTGTGTGTGTATGGATGTGTGTGTATGTGTGCATAATCTACTACCGACTATGATACTTGTAAGCAATTTCCATAAATATTAAATAAGATGTGCTTACTGTGAATGGGGATGTGATTTACAGATTTATCTGAAACCTTTTTATTGAATAAATGATAATAAGATTTACAAAATATATTTTTCCGTTTTTTTAATGTGTTATTATTTTTTTCCCATCGTTGTCTTGTCTTTTATTACATTAATTAAACATCTTAAGCAAATTCGCTTCGTTAGGAAGCCTTCATTAATTAAATGAAAGATTTAAAAGTTCCTGCTTGAATATTTTTAAATCCATTTACTTTCCAGAAATTCTTGTAGCTGTTTTTAATGAAGAAACTCCTAATTAGTTTAAATTTTAGTCGGAATTATAATTACACATGTATATATATATATATATATATATATATATATATATATATATATATATATATTGATGGATTGATGCTTGTTTAAAATATACATTTGGCGACGTTATTTACGGGCACCGCTCCTGTGGGTCAGTCGGTATCATCGCGATGATTCTAGGTTCAATCCCCGGATTGGGAGAGTTGCTTGTGTAGCAGCACTGATGAGTTGTGATACAACGAAACAGGACTACATATCGATGACTATAAATATATATATATATATATATATATATATATATATATTCGCTTGCTATTTTTCAATTGTAACCAGTGAAATATAACGAGGTTAATACAAGAGTGCTCAATACGGAAGTAGAGAAAGTTACACTCTCAATTTGTCTTTATATAAGCATTTTTTTTTGCTACAAAGTCATCAGCATGTTTTGATCTTTTAGTATTTATCAGTCAACAATGCTTATATTCAAAATATAGGTATTTCATTATGAATTCCGCTTTTGAATATAAGCGTTGTAACCTGATGAGGTCTCCATTTACCAAATACAAGCAGACCGAAACATGCTCATGATTGTGTAGTAATAAATTACTGCTTATATAAAGCGAATAGTCATGGAATGACTCCAATATTTTTCCTGATACCGAAATTCTGATTCCGATACAATTACCGATTCCAATTCTTATTCCTTATAAATTTCTAAATATTTTACTATAACGTTGTTTTTTTTGTTTGTTTTTTGTTTGTTTGTTTGTTTTCCTGATTACTGTGTAAGCACATTTTAAATGTACAGTTACTTTATCATGTATAGAAGCACACTGTGGCGTGACCGCCGCCGGGAGCGGCAATGCTCCCCATTGTGGGAGATTAAGACTCTCGAACACTGAAGAATGCCGGGCAACTATGCTTATGTTAATTAATAAGCATTATTGTGTGCCCGGCCAGCGGCAGCCGACCTTGCTTAAAGGAAGAGTTTTATTATTTTTGTGAAATAAAACGACATATACATTTTATTGTTTGGTGGAAAAGTAACAATTTGATGTACTTTTAAGTACATTACGAATATTATTTCGTTTCTGGTGCCAGCCAATGGAATACGATGTCAACCTCCTTGATCGATTGAGCCGAAACTGCTATCTCTGAATACCCTTTTTGTAAAATTTTAAATGTTTAGGCCAGAAATGAGTAATTTTGTAGAGAGCGCAGCGGTCAATTTTTAAAAAAAACTGACCCCTATTATGGCTCCTTAACATTTATTGTTTTTGGCTCAAATCAAGTCATTAATTTAGATCCATGTCCAAGGAATCTATATCTATAATTTTAATTGTTGAACTTTGACATTTTAACAGCCAAATTTATGGCCGATAACGGATTGCAAAGATTTTCCCAAATCTCACTCTTCTGCATCTCAAATTTCGTAATCAAATACACCATTCGAACAGGCCTTTCATTTACAATCATACAACTAGTAATAATGATGATGATAATAATAATAATAATAATAATAATAATAATAATAATCATAATATTAATGAGAATAATAATATTTCTCCTAACAGCCATCCTAACACTAACAACACTCATTATCCCCTCCAAAATAGTCCTCATACAGACATTGTCCCACCATTTGTTGAACACTATGAACAAAATTCAAACTATTTAACTAATGCAAATAAGCAAATTAATATTAATACCAGACCTCGAGCTTTTAATATAGTACACACATATATCGGCGCTACTTCAACATTAATTAAGAAAAGAATATCAAACCACATTTCTTCTTTTAACAACCATAATTCTAATAATAACCAAGGAACTTCTCTAATCACTTTAATTAAAAAAAAATTAACTCTAACAATACTCCCTTCTCAATCAAATGGACTATTATAAAAAAAGTTAAGTCTTATACTCCAGGCTCTAAGTCATGCCGCCTCTGTACAAACGAAGCTGTAACTATAATTATTTCATCTCAAAGTAACAATATAATAAATTCTAAAAATGAACTGATCTCTTTCTGTAAACATAAGTCCAAATTTAATTATGGCAATTTTGAAATTACATAGTTATTACTTTTACCTTTTATATAGATATAAAATATTTTTTTTATTTTTCTTTAACTTTTTCTTTTTTCTACATACTTCTTAATACTTTATAATTTAATAATCCTTTATTTTAATTCTTTATCTCTTCTTTGCACGGCCGGTTTTTAGCTGCATTTTCTGTTTTATTTTTTAAACTGTCCTATCTATCTAATATATCAATCTACCCACACTTTCATATCTTGTATGTATATTTACTTAAATTTTACTATATGAATTTACTTACTTGTTTTTCCTGAAATTGTAGATACCGGCCATCTTCTCCACTTAAATAATTTTTATTTTTTATTTTTTTATTCTTATTTTATTTTATATTATATATTATATTTTATATTTTATTTTTTATTATATTTTATGATTTTTATTTATTTATTTATTCTTTATTTTCTATTTATTTATTATATATTTATTTATTTATTTTTATTTCCCTTTTTTATTTTCCTTTTAGTTTCGTTTAATAACACTTGCTGATAGTTTTTTTAAGTGATGACTTGTACATTTCAGTTGACCTATATTATTTTGCCCTATATATATTTTCGCGCCTTTAACATTTCCCGTTTTGGTCGTTTTGACTTTTGTTTCCCTTTATTTTATATTTAACTTTATAATTTTCCCCCATGTCTCGGAAGTAGAGTGAAAAGCACATCTTATTTTTCTTTTATTAATATTATTTTTTTCCTTGTACACCTGTTTGTGAATTATTCCATGGATTTCTGCCTTTGGAGTATTATGGACCATCTTCTTTCAATTAAGGGACTTTCTTGGATTTTACTTGTACAAATGGAAATTCTTTTAACTTTCTTGAAGTTTTACATTTGGATTTTACCGTCACTGGATTTTTGATCTTCCACCAGAATATCCATTCATGTGTAATCACCTTTTTCTTTACCATATTCCCTCTGCTTAACTTATTTTGTTTTCAAGTAAGATCTTTGACTTACTTGTTTCATCAAATACTTCTGCATGAAAAATCCGATCCCGCATTTTGCTAATTCCTACCCTTTGATGAGAAGGAGAGTATTTCTTCGAAACTCCGCGGATTAAGGACTGTCCATTTATCTAGTGATTCCTTTTCAGATTAAATATGTTTTAAACTCATTTCAAAGTGTTTTTATAACATATTTTATTAACTGTTTGCTCATATATATATATATATGTATATATATATATATATATATATATATATATATATATATATATATGCATACATACGATAGGCGTTTCAAAATAGCTTTTTTATTTCACCTGAATAGGTGATTGTAAATTGCATTGTTCTGATAAATAAAGTCATACGTTCATAGCTTAGGTGTATATATTGATGGTGTGAGACACTGATAAAACAACACCTGTCATAAAAGTGCATCAGAAGCAGATATGCGTGAATGAATACTTCAATCACGAAAATATCGAATATATATATATATATATATATCTATATATAGTCATCCACATACAGTACTGTTTCGCAGCTCATCAGTGCGGCTAGACAGGCAACTACCTCAAGCCAGGATCGAAACCCGACCGTTTATACGGCAGTCAAGGCTTCTAACCATTACGCTATTGGCGGCTGCTTGAACGAGTAGTGAGTTTTTAACGATGTTTTAGATATCGTCCGAAATACCTCCGCTCGATTTGTTTACACAAATATATACTAGATGGCATACCTATATATAGAAATGTCTTAGGAAGCTACAGACGGTAAAAAAACGGCCGGGTAGCTGAAACAATAATGTAACTTAACAGAAAGCTACGTTAATAAAAAATAAAACGCATATTTGCTCTACAACAGTATTGAGCACTTTCTTCAGTTTTTAGTAATTATCATTTCTACTAAATATATATATATATATATATATCCAAAAGTCCTCAAGGCCTTAACATATTAAAATTTGAGTTCAGCATCATGTAAAACTGCTAAACAGACATATACAGAGAATTTTGGGCAAATATGGTTAAATAGTCTAAAAAATCTGGTTTTATTGGCCCTAAAAGAACCCCTGGCGGCCACCCAAGAGATATCCCGAAGATTAACAAAATTATATAGAAATCAGTTAGTTACAACTTTTTAGAGAGTTTGATAAAAATTCAAGGCATCAATTTATTTTTAATAAGCACAGAAATGTCAATTTTAGCCATGTTTTTTTATCAGTTATCAATTTTAGCCATGTTTATTTATCAGAACAATGCAATTTACAATCACCTATTCAGATGAAATAAAAAAGCTATTTTGAAACGCCTATCGTATGTATGCATATATATATATATATATATATATATATATATATATATATATATGAGCAAACAGTTAATAAAATATGTTATAAAAACACTTTGAAATGAGTTTATAACATATTTAATCTGTAAAGGAATCACTAGATAAATGGACAGTCCTTAATCCGCGGAGTTTCGAAGAAATACCCGAAAGGCACACTAAGGAAGGTAACAGAAGTTTTCCCGGAAAATCTGTTGTGTTACTTTTTTTACTCATATCATGTTTAATGTTTGTGCAAAATTTCCAAAAATTCAAAGACGTAGGTATTGAGAAAAGTGTGGACAGATGAACGGACGAAAAAATCATCTTTAAAAATAAATATTTAATAGGTCCTGGATATGACCTTTTTTTTTTACAAGGTGGTCACCACTTATCAAGGCCCGATACCCACTCAGGGATAAGGGTTATTGTAAGTACAGTACGTTAGTGTGGATATTTAAAGTGTCTACTTAAGGGGGCGGTTCATAAGGAATTTGCTTACGCTGGACTTGAAGACATCCAAATTATAGTCAGGAGGGAAGCAGGCAGACGGAACAGAGTTCCACAGCTGTGCAGTTCTAAGAAAGAAACTTTGTTCGTGGAATCTACGTCTTGATTTAGGCATAGATAAAGAGTGGGGAAACTTTTTGACAATGTATTCAGCTAGACGGGTGTTTTTTGTAAAAGATTGGCGAGGGGGACCAGAAATTGGAGTTCAGACGAGCATCTGCCATGGAAATAACGATAAAACAAAGATAGGCTCGCAACGTCTCTTCTGTGGAAGAGAGGTTGCAGGGAAGAGAAAAGGGCATCCCCCACTAAGCCACGAAGTTTATTTTGTACTCTGTCAAGGCAGGCAGTTTTTAGACGTACTTGGCTTTTATATAGATAGAGAATTGCATCAGTAGTGAGATATCTTCTGGAGCGGTAGAAGGATCCCACCATCTTTCCAGCGACCTTGGCAACAGACTTGATGTACGTGTTCCATTTCAGATCAGGAGTGAAGGTCAAGCCCAGAAGCTTGTCAAAACATGGGGCTTCTTCTAGACGAGAGCCATCCATTTCAATTGATGCCAGATGGGGATGAGAACGTTTATGATATAAATATAGGAGTTTAGTTTTAGATGCATTAAAGGTAACCAGCCACGACTTCCCCCACTGAATCACTCGTTCGAGATCAGAGGAGAGAGAATCAGAGAGAGCTTTGTCATTTACCGACTTTGACGTGTTGCTGTAGATGGTCGTGTCATCAGCATAGATATCAACGAATGATTTAAGCTATATCCGATGATGAGGTCCAAGCTTGCCACCTTGTGGGAGTGTGGAGACATTCTGTTATTGTCATTGCTCCCAGGTCCACTCTGGCGCGAACTGGTAGTACCTGTTAGGGTCCCAACTATGGGTCGACTAGAAACCGACGTTAATATATATATATATATATATATATATATATATATATATTATCTATTAAAAAAGTGTTCTTTAAAATCACTGGATTCGGCATTATATAACCTGAAAAGGGTTGATATGTCGTAAAAAAAAACAACCAACCAAAATATTTCATAATATACCGAGTGTTGCAATCTCTAGCCTAGGCTAAACAAACATGGTTTAGTGATTTAGCAGCCCTGCTAGACAGTCGATATATGATCAATTTATTAAAATTTGCTCCAATTTTTTTCCCTCATCTCACTGATGGTCGCCTTATACGCCGAAATCTACGGTAAGTAAAAAAATGTGTGAGTTTGTATTTATTAATAAAAACAATCCCCGTCAAAAATATTTGAAAGCTGTTTTCCGCCTAAAACAAACTATAATTACTTGGGGCACACCAGTAATCATTTCGTGCACACTAATATGCTACGACAAAGTGGTTTTGAACCACCGGTCTAACAAAAACAAGAGTTGACCAATTCCGGAAGAAACTATAAGGCTGCTAAACAGTTTATCTACAACTGATCTGGGGACTAAGTGGTAGTCGAACTGACCCAAAGATTTATCACTAGATAGCCGGGGGGAGGAAGCACCTTACTGCTCCTGATGATTAACGTGCTTTCACCCTGCCTCTTTATACAGTTTCTAGTATTCGTAAATGGTCACCAATCTGGTAATGCCCAGGCGCATCATTGCTTAACTTCAGTGATTTGGTCGTAACCGATGTGTTCTCGTGAGTATGCCGTATTAACTAATATCAACTGTGTTAACTGATCATAAACAAATAACAAAAGTTGAATCAATATTTAACTTTCCATTCACTCTTAATTAACATAGTCAAAATCAATATCTATGAAAAATAATTACATTTGCAGATCATTTTCTTAAATAAACGACGGAGATTTTTTCACACATGTTATTCTTCACGCAATTTTTCCCAAATTATAGTTTTCATTTCCAAGAAAGCCATTTTTTCCTGTTTGCTTCGTCAAAATGAAAGTGTTTATTGACGCCTGCTGAAATCTCATTATTTATCGCTGCTAGAATATAAACAGACAGTTATTTAGCTAAAATTATTATATTATTATCAATTATATAAATCTGACCTGTCTGTTTATGTGTATGTATGTATGTATGTATGTATGTATGTATGTATGTATGTATGTGTATATGTGCGGTTGTATATCTCGGAAAAACTTCAAACAGACACATCAGAACGTGAGAACTTTGATATAGATTAAAAGTTTGATGTCTCGGACAACAAATATGGAAGAATTGGCTAAAAACATTAATTCTTTCACCCTCAACTGCGTTGTTTTTACAAAGAGGGGTTAGTTTTAGCGTCTAAGTTTTCGCAAGTCATCTTCGGTTGACTGACTACCCTTAATTCGAACGCTCGCGATTTCCGTGTTCGCGGTGACGTATCAGCGAAGACGTACGGTTTTCTTTCACCTTAGCGTAATGGGTTCGAGCCTGCCTACCTACAACCACTTTTTTAACAACCCGGGATGTATACTAATGTTTTGATTCTCCCGCTAGTACCCTATGTAGTGACCGCCTAGAGGAGCGATATTGCTCCCCATTGGGGAGATCATTATCCCCTAAAACCCTGAGTAAGGCAGGGCAATTATGCTGAGATGTCTGTGATACCTTAATTGAATCCGGGGCAACGGCGGTGACCTATCAGAAGGTATGAGTTTGTTTTATAAAAACAGACATATTTTATTGCTAGGAGAAATTAAAGGAATTATCAGAATAATGTGGAACGAGATCATCCTGCTTAGACGTTATGTCTTTCTGAATGACAATGTTGACCTTTTGTGGGTGTGGGAGTGGAAATTGAGTTTTGATCCCAGATATACAAACTATTGCAAGCCTAGCAGAGGTGCACACACGCAAAAGAGTTGGGAATTCCCCGTTAGACCTGTTGGATTTTGGTTGGTCTGGCAGATTGCCCCGATCAACCCTTTTACCTTAGTATTTAATCAAATGCGCATACCGATTTTAGCAGACTGAAGCCAAATTTCGAGAAAAACATACGCTCCAAGAACGGCACACACACACACACACACACACACACACACACACACCTCCATCCATTCTGACCGTCATCGTGGAGAACAAAGATTAAGACTTTGGAAAATATTGGTGTTGCTTGACTCTGTTTCATTCTTCTGACGTGGATGCGAAGCTAATTGATTTTCAGCAGACTCGACACGAAGCCTGAGACACTGAGAAATTATGTGCAGACCTCTCGGAGATAGATGACCAACGGCCAGAACAGGTCAGCAGGGTCAAAAGTCATCTATTGACTGGGGGAAAGGACCACAACCCAATATATCGAAGTGGCCGCCGCCGAGGCCCGGTCATAAAGTACTCTTAAATATGATTTTTCAATTTATTCAAATTTCATATTTATTTTCGAGCAACTTCACTATCGGTTATTAGTCAATATATAGGAGTGAGTTTATCAAATATACAATAGTGAGTTCCAACGTAACCAAAAATATTACTTAGGTGCCAGTAGCCAGAATCGAAACCAAAATTGTTAGCTCACCAAGGTTATTGTCAAACTTTAATCTATGCGCACAGATAAAAAGTAATAAATATATATTTGCGCACGCTTAGAAATACCATGTTTAATACACTTACACATACCAAGATACATTTTGTAAACTGTTGACTTCTTGGCAGCCATTTTTACCAGCTAAATGCCAAATTGGATTTGTTCCAGGGGTCAAACTGCCCTATATATACTACGTTTTAGGAGTGTAAATCAAAATATTGACATAAGAGCTTTGTAGATACACTTTCTAATACTGACAGGCAACATCATATATATATATATATATATATATATATATATATATATATATCTCATAGATAATATACATATATCATACATCATATATATATATAATAGATCATATACATATATATGTATATATATATATCATGCATCATATATATATCATAGATAAAAAATATGTATATATGTCATAGATCATATATATATATATTTATTTGCCCCTATGTATATACATATATATATATATATATATATATATATATATATATTTATATATAGTTACCCCTCTGAAGAGTGTCTCCGAAGCCACTTTTAAAACTCATACAACGCATACACAGGCCACACCACAACAACACTCTCCCGGCGACTATTATATCATTTAGCTGACAATAGCGCCATGAAACAACATTTAACAACCCAGGAAAAAAACCCACAGTCGTCTTACATTAGAAATATCTAACTAACAATACTAAAATTCGATACCTTAACAATGGCACACGACAACTAAAATTACTAGAAACCAAATTAATATAAAAGAATTACAGCCCTTATTAACCGGAGCTCATTTAACACCGGGTAAAATATACTAACAGTATTTAATAACTAACAAAAGACGAAGTTGGTATAATATAAAATAAGAAAATTGTAATTAAAAATAAAAATTATTCGTCCCTAACAATCCTGCACACACCTCAATAACCAATAAAAAAATATATAAATACACAAAGTCTCAAATGAAAACAAAAAGAAAACGACAACAACAACAATCGCTTCTGATGATAATGGGACGCACCGATAGAAAGCGCTTGAGAAAAATATGGCCGAACAACACCTTTTGGGCGTCATCTTATACGACTTGCCAGCCGAAATTAAAAAAAGACCGCTCAATGAATGGAAAAGATATCCAGGAAAATCGGAAAAAAGAATAACTCTGTAGTGCGTAATCAGGCGTGCTTGAATAATGACTTGCTGCCAATATATATGGGATTATCAGATTTAGTTAACTATTGCGTGTAATTATATCCATGCGCATATTTCAAATGGTTTATACTTGCGTTATACTTGCGTAAAGATTTACATTAAAAACAAACCTCTTTCTATATATATTTTGTATGCCTATATATATTTGTTCGAAAAATTTTGCCTACCAGACTCCTCTGTCAGTTTTTCATCTACATACACGAAACTACATATAAATGTATTCAAACTAAGTCCAAGGAAAGTGAGACGATAGCAACTAGGGAGGGCAGTAATTGCTGAGGATGCAATTAGGAGATTAGAATTTCCTATCCTGTCGCGGTAACCACCTGACGAAGGGCAGATCGATAGTTGACCGAAACGTCGTGAAAACACAACTAAAAGATTAGGATAATAGTCCGCAATAAATAAATGAATAGATTACACTCATCTCAATAAAACATTCGAATTAATTAAAAATAATTTCGATTCATGTTTTAATGTTTAGCCTTACAGTAAGCATGTCTTCATAGCTGAGGCATTGACCACAAAGGAAAAAGTAAATCGTAAGCTGAACGCTTTGGTTTCGATGGTGGTGCACGAGCCAATTTTAATTTTTGAAAACATTAATATATCTTGGGTACAATATAAGATATATAATTATAAAACTCAAATGACCTTGTAATGAGTGTTGTAACTAGACATCCGGTTTACGACTTGCGGTTGCGCATATGTACATAAACATAGACCCATAACAAATAAACACAAATTGCTACTTTTGCAGAATTTGACCTGCGGACTGAAATATTAGCGTTATTTTTAGAAATTATTATTTAACATAGGAAGAGTGGAGATGTTCTGCAACTATTCTGTATTCCAACTATTTTCTTACAAATAAATCAACTTTAACCCATTGAAAACAATAACAGCATTTTACAACGGCGATTTACCCACGTTCTTCCTTATTTTTCTTAAATTTATTCTCCATTTTTTAATACACCTTTCTTAAAAAACATTCATACATTTTCTTCTATACTACCAACATAAATAAATAATCCCGAAAATGTTTTTTTTTACAAATAAGTAATCAACGCGACAATAAAACGTATTTTTACACCGTTCATTTCCACATTGTCTTAATTAGTTTCATTGACCTTATTATTAACATATAAATTAAATATTTGACCCAATGGGTCATGAATGTTTGTTTAAAATAAATGAAAACGTTACATTTTATTTTCATTTTCTATTTAAAAAGCCATTCTTAACATTGGGGGAGTGTTTTTAACTATTCTGTACTTTCAACTAACAATTTTATTTAAAAACGATATTTCAAAATTTGAATTTAACTTGAAGTATTACGGTTTCTGTTCAGTGCACATTTACCTATAAGTATGGCAAACAACTTATAATTCAATGGCTGTAATTTTTTTTTTCAAAAATAAACAATTATAAACAGAACGACTCATAGAAATCTATCTATATTCTTTTTTTCATTTCAATATACTTTCATAGAAATGTTTCTCTTAGGTCACATAAACTATTTTCTTTACGTCAGAAGTGTCACGCTCATACATTAATTCCATGGGTATTCTAACATACCGACCCAACGGGTCACGGGTAGTCTAGTCTATATATATAAAAGCGAAAATGTTTGTATGTATGTGTGTATGTTTGTGTGTCTGCTAAAAACTTTCGACAGACACAACAAAAGTTCACAAACTCGATATCATATCAATGTTCCATCCTTCGCTCAAAAAATATCTAAAAATTAGTCAGAAACGTTCATTTTTCACCCCGAAATCGACAATTTTCGACAGGTTGGGTCAATAAAAACGGCCCTCTCGACTGGTTCTACGCATGCGTCAGATGACGTCATGACCTGATTTACTTTAAATAGTCGAAAAACTGAACAAATTTCGTGTACGTCGCGTTAGGTCTGTTGATTAGCGCGTTAGTTCATTATCTAAACGTTTTTCGATTTTTTAAATTTAAATATTGAACCAGTGTTATTTAAGCAATTTTTCACGTAACGTTTGTTTTTCTGGGTTTTTTTTTACTTCGCTTATCCACCCCCGACCACACAACCAAAAACACCCGGGTATCCACCGATTTTTTAAATTTAAATATCGAAACAGGCTTATTTAAGCCATTTTTCACGTGTTCGTTTTTCTGTTTTCATCGTACGTTTGCCTTACGTAAGTTTTTTTTGTTAACGTTGTTTTCTTTTTTTACTTCGCTTATAACAAACAAACCTACGTCGTCGTCGTCGTCGTCGTCGTTGTAACGCTCGACCAATTCGACCGCGCACCTGTCAATTTGGTTCTTAAATAAATTCAAAGATCTTTCACTAACTCATTCTGGCTGGCCGATTTTATTTTCAAACTTCGCCTCAGGCCTGCGGGTTCGATCCTAACCCCCCCGGGGTTCTTTTTTTTTTATTTAACACCACACACACGGGCAACGCCGGGTATCCCCGCTAGTATAATGATAAATACGAAATCTGCACTAATCGAAATATGATATTTAAGCGTAATTTACGACCGGGCAATGCCGGGTGGCCTGTAAAAAGCATTAAATGTGAGATAAGGTAAAAAAAAAAAAGTTTCATATTGATGGAGCATTGTCCGATTCGAGGAATTCAATTCACCGTCATGACACAGGTATTTCTTTCAGTACTAAGAAATGTGTGAGCGCACATGTTTCTTGAGAATGTTATTTTTCACATTCCAACCTCATTATTTTTTATGACGGATTAACATTAATCACTGCTTTTCATCTAGATTAAAACGAGGACATTTTTCTTATCTATTTGCGATTGTCTTTATACTTCGACGTAGTCGCGCCATTCCTTCGACAGAAGATAACAGTTTAGAAACAATTAATTATGTAAGACGAACCTATATTACGAACTTCTCATAAAGCAAGATAAGTTTCATCTCGATGCACCAAAGATGTATGTCGCCGGAGACGGACTCTTTAAACTGCCGTTAATAACGAGTGTTTTAAAGTTCAGAATTATATATATATATATATATATATATATATATATATATATATATATATATATATATATATATATATATATATATGTACATATATATATATATATATTATATTTATATATATAATATAAAGCTGTGTGTGTGTGTGTGAGTGTGTGTGTGTGTGTGTGTGAGTGTGTGTGTGGGTGGGTGTGTGTGTGCGTGTGTGTGGTCGCGAATAGGTTCCGGTATGGTTGAATATTTTTAAAAACTGATTACATATAATGATAGATGTATCGAGGATCACGAATGGGTTTATTTGATCTGGCAGAACAGTGGTTCATAAAAATTGTGGGGTCTGCATTGGCGTCTGGCTCACAAAGTATAGAAATAAAAAATTAAAAAAAAAACGTTTACAAGGGTTTTTGATATGGATGTACATAATACTTTTATAAGTAAGTTCTAACTTAAATAGGGATGGTATAGTAAAATTGTTGGGTCTGCGTTCGAGCCTGGCCTCCAAAGAATGGAAATAGGCCCAAATTTTAAAAAAGACTTTTCATATTTATCTGTGATAATTATGTTTCAGTTTGAAAAAATATGGTATAATAAAATTATGGGGTGATCGTTCGCGCCTGACCTCCATAGAATGGAAATATGTCACAAAGTTTAACAAAATATAATAATA
The DNA here is from genome assembly GCF_053919585.1 of Euprymna scolopes. Lineage (NCBI taxonomy): Eukaryota > Metazoa > Mollusca > Cephalopoda > Sepiida > Sepiolidae > Euprymna > Euprymna scolopes. The sequence goes on from NC_136508.1 coordinate 103,998,684, forward strand.
ATTAATATAGATCCACAAAATATTGTGATAATTGTTTCAGTGTGAACAGGTATGGTATAATAAATTATGGGGTTTATCTAATTTATTTTTACTTTCATCATATTTTGCTTTGGTTTTGATACCCCCGAATTCGAAGCTATCTCTTTAACAACCCTTTCTTTTCATAACCTATCATAATTTCATAAATTAGAGTCCATTTTCTGTAGGCTGTTTTTGAACCCAATCAACGACCGGTACTTTTGGTTGTATATATATATATATATATATATATATATATATATATATATATATATATATAATAGAAAACAATTCTTTTAAACGCTAGACATCTTTCGCCATCCTTATCAGGGGAAAACGATGGCATTTTCGAACGTTTTCTAAAAACGAAAATATGGGGTTTTTATTAATGCTGAACATGCGAAGGATTAATTTACAATTATAATAATAAAATATTTGTATAGGAAAACGGTGGGGAAGGATAAAATAAAATGAATTAATGGGTATATATATATATATATATATATATATATATATATATATATATATAGCTTTATTAAAAATATATATATATAAGCAAGCTTGAAATGGACAAAAGTTAAGACGAATGAATACAACGAGTTTGTTAGAGCGTGCTCGATTACAAGAGTAAACTATTTATAATTATTTATTCCAGGATATTATTTGGTCGCTACAAACAGCCATCTGTTTCAGTCAATGAGATTACACCAGGCGACCCTGAACCATTCGACGCTACAGCAAAGATGTCTTGTCTTTTTTCTATAGAGTCGAATTATTCAGGGCTGCCTGACGAAGTCTGATTGACTGAAACAGATGGCTGTTTGTAGCGACCAAATGTAACTGTTTCCCTTCAAATAAATAATATACATGTATATATATACGTGCGCGCGTGCGTGTGTGGGTGTGAGTATACGAGATACCTTCAACGAAGGTCACTTGTATTCAGAGTACACACATAAAAGTCTTGCAGTTATCTGCTCCAGCTGCAATGCACTTGTTATACCGTTACAATAATTTCATCAAAACCTACACCCAAAAATTAAATTCACCCTCGATTAAAACTCTACAGAATGACGCTTCTCAGATATACTGATAAAAATTAAAAACAATAACATTATTACAGACACCTACCGTCAACCCACAGACATCTAACTATGTATACACTTTAAACGTAATCAGCCTTAAAGCTGCATAAAATTCATACCCTACATATATACAATTCATAACCCTAACCCTAACCCTAACCCTAACTCTAACATAGTCACAGACAGAAACATGTGAACAATTCGGTACAAGGAACTACGAATAAATCTAAGAAGAACAAAATGCTCACTACACCTTATAGTCAAAGAGATATAACTAGCGACAAATATACCAGTAGAACATTTGAAAACCCAATAAAAACGCAACAAGAAGCAAATCCTAACACACGTCTCTACACATAACACAAACAACTCCAAATATTTCAGAGAGATAACGAAAAACCTCTTCCTACTTTCCCAAAACAGCAAACTTGATGACTTTCTTAAAACAACAAAAATACATAATACTTCATCCAGATTCAAGTAACACACAACACAAGGGGGTCACAAAATGCAACAAACAACGATGTGAATTTTGCAACATGAATTAGATGGAAAAACATACATAGTCATGAACCCTACACAAATATTTCCATTTGCACTTCCAAAAATCATGTAATAAAATGTGCAACCTGTGAGAAATCCTACATAGGTGCAATTAAAAACGTCAGTATTAGAGGAGCCTTGCATCAATAGAAAGTAATAATTGCAGAAAATAGACACCTGCCTGTATCCCAGCACATACACATGCAATGGATTTAAAAATGTGCCCATTTTCCAAACTGACAACTATTTTTACTTAAACAAAAAAAAAAACTTTATAAAAAAATTCATCCTCGTATTGAACAATTCCTAAAAACAACACACATAAGCAAAATGCTCTGTGTGTAGTATAAGTAAGATCTACTTTTAAGAAGCACGTAAACAAAGGAAATTTAAAATGTGAAATTAGAAGAACGATAACGTGCGTTAAAGTTGTATCTTCAAATAAACAGATATTTATTTACATGAAGTTTCAAATCTTCGGCTTATAAAAAGCCTTCATCAAAATTATTTAAAAAAAAAAAACAATACAATATATTAGTTTTCTTTTTCTTTTTCTTTTTTTTTCTTTTCTTATATCCCATGGTGTCGTTGTGGCCGCTTAGTTGTATATTGTAAGTCCGGTGGAGAGCGTTGTTCATGCGCGAATGTGTAGTATAAGTAAGGTCCACTTTTAAGAAGTATATATGTGTGTTTGTATATGCATGTGCATGTTGATATTAGGGATCAACCTTATGCCTTACAAGACCTTCTACTTATTCTCTCTCTTTCCCGCTTATACACACGTACACACACTAACACACACGTATGTGAAAAAAGAAAATAGATTCCAACCCTCACACACACACACACGCATGTCCACACCAAACGCACAAACCTGGCCCTAACACACACGCACGCAAGCACTGGTACACAAATATCAAAAAGGAAAACATTAATTAAAAAGCTCATTAACCAAATAAACACAACATATCCCATCAACCAAATGGACTTAACTCTAACCAATTAAACTTTTGACCCGCCTCACTGGAAACATCAAGTCTTATATTAATTAATAGACGTTATTCGCACATTTAAGAAAGTAGAAGATAACACAATGTTAAAATACCTAAAATCACGCTTTAACGGTTAATTTAAAAAAAAAATGTTTTGAATGCTGCTAACTCAATTTCCTTCACTACAGTTTGCAATTTGGAGACGGAAGTGTTTTTGTTGAGATAAGTGATTTCAATTTTAATCATACTTTTTATTTTAGATTAAAATATTAACAAATCCATTTTATTTCAGTATTTAATTTGTGTATTTCTGTTTTATTAAATGGTAGCTTTTTTTTTCTCGTACATAAATGTTTATTTATCTACCGAGTTGATTGCAAAAATAGATTACGAATTGTACTCATTTTTAGTTCGTGAGAGGGGAATCTATCACCATACTTTCCCTTAAACACGTCTGTTGGACTTTTATTAAGTACAATACTTAATGATTTTTTTTTTAATGGAGAGTAGAAAACGCATTGTGGATGCGTAATCGGCAGCTCCTGTTACTCTCGCTTCTTCTTATTTGTCACTCAGTCCTCATTTTTTAATGAGTGATTTTTCTGACAAAGCGAGAAGAAAAAGCTGTTTTCTAGGTTGGCAGTATTTTGTGCGAACAGTTGGCAGAGATGGCGGAAATTTTCTGTTTCTATGTCTATCCTTGTAGCCATGTCACTAGTAAGGGTATTGGAGGTAAACGTTTTGTCTGGGCTGACGTTATCCGCCTGATAGTCAAGGAACCCGAACCTTGAATTAACCACTAAGGAGGCTGTACTATCAGCAGGTGCAAAGTACTGGGGCTGCTGTATTGCCATTTGGTAAATGGATTCTGGACCATGCAGTAGCTTCTGGTGGGGCTCTCGATGCCATACTAGTGGGTAATTGTTACGGCTTTACCTTATCATTAGCTACAAATAAAAAAAAAATTCTTCATTTCTTTTTCTCTCTTTGTTTCCCCTCTCTGTCCTGCTCTAAGTCAATCTGACGACCTAGTCCACAAATTTCAAAATTTCATCATGACAAGTTTCAAGAAAAAATACACGATTAAACCCGGTTCTCCAACTTCCAACGTAGACTCCTACTACCATGTCTCCTTCTCTAACATCAGGGGTCTACGTTCTAACCTTCCAGAGGTTGAAACCCAATTACAGGAGACTAAACCAGACCTTTTATTTTTTTAGTAAAACTGGCATTGGAAAGGCTATTTCCCTAGATGAGTTTGCAATTACAGGATACTCTAACTTAACTTCTAAATCTGACACCCAAGATCGCCATGGGCATGGAATATGTGCCTATATTAAAGATAGCTTTCCATGTGGTAGGGAAATCTCCAGGGAAGATCCTAACTTACCCTAGATGTGCTTCCGGGTTGCTTTAGCTAACACAACGGCATTTTTATTTACTCTCAATCGCCCGCACAACAGCGGAGTTACTATATTTAAAAGCATATCTGAGAAAATTGACCAAGTCCTATCTGCTTATCCTTCAGCTTACATTCACGTATGTGGAGACTTCAATGTTCACAACGTCGAATGGTTGACCCACTCAAACAAGACCGATGATGAGGGGAGGTTCTGTCATGATTTCTCAATTGCCTATGACCTCACTCAGATTGTTCAGGAACCCACCCGTGTGCCCGACAATGACGGCCAGTATGCGAGCCTACTAGACCTTTTTCTCACAACTTGCCCTGAACTATGTTCAGTTTCTGTTCAGTTGCCTCTTGGATCTTCCGACCACTCTGTTGTATCAGTTAAGATAAAAATGAAATGTAATAAGTCCTCAGACGTACCTCTCCATCGTACAGTATATCGATACACTAAGGCTGACTGGGATAGCTTCCGTACATTTATAACTGATCTACCTCTGCATTCCATATTTAAAAAAGATGTGTCCTCTATAGTATTAGACCTGACGGAATGGCTGATGTAGGTATTGACCGTTTCATAGCCTCTAAAAAGTTTCAGCAAAAACCTAACAGCCAGCCATGGTTCTCTCCAGAATGTGCTGCTGCCATTGCGCACAGAAATCACTTTTTCCACTGCTTCCAACGTAATAGATGTATGGAAACTAAAGCCGCTTTCAGGACTGCCAGCAACCATTGTAAGAAAGTAATAAAGAGCGCAAGATGGTTGTATGCTCAATCTGTTAAGTCCAATGTCGCTGAGCAGCGGCTTGGTTCCCACCAGTTTTGGCAAATAGCAAACAACACCCTGAACAGAAGCGTGTGCTCCATCCCAACTATCATCAATGGACCTGAGGTAATCTCGTCAGCATCAGACAAAGCCAAACTCTTTGTCAAGAACTTTGCAGCTAATTCTACCTTTTCGATAAAGGCCGCCACCCCCCAACATTTCCTCCTGTATCTGAAAGCACACTATGTGATATACGTATATCTGTACGTGATCTTGCCAAGCTAATCAAAAACCTTGATTCCAGTAAAGCAACTGGCCCGGACGGTATTCCAATTATAGTACTCAAAAAACTTCAACCTGAACTAACGCCCATATTTACAAAACTATTTAAACGTTGTCTTAAGGAGAACAGTTTCCCATCTACCTGGAAAATTTAATCAGTATGCCCTGTATTTAAGAATTCAGGTGATCGCTCATCCCCCTCTCAGTACAGGGCAATAAGTCTCCTGTGCGTCATGAGTAAGTTGCTGGAATCTGTGTTAAATACAGAAGTAATCAACCATCTCAACAAAAATAACCTTCTTAGTGACACTCAATATGGTTTCCGTTCTGCTAGATCTACAGCAGATGTGCTTACAGTTCTATCTCATAGGATTAGCAAATCTCTCGACGGAGGCAACCTTTCTAGGGCTATGGTATAGCTGGAAATGTCTTCTCAATTATTACATCATTACTTTCTGATAGCTTTATAAGAGTAGTAGTTGAGGGGCAAAAATCAGAAGCCCACAGTATTAATGCCGGTGTCCCTCAGGGGTCTATCCTGGGCCCAACTCTTTTCCTGATCTGCATTAATGATCTTCCAAATCATATCCTTACATCATTTGTAGACATTTATGCTGACGACACTACCATTTATGGTACCACATCTAAGATAGTAAACGACCAATACTCTCCAATTCTCTCTCCTCTGATCTTGAGCACGTGGTACAATGGGGAAAGGAGTGGCTGGTTACTTTTAATGCATCTAAAACCAAGCTTCTCTCTTTACATCATCAACATTCTGATCCACATCCGGCATCAATTGAAATGAATGGCTCTCGTCTTCAGGAGGCCTCAAGTTTTGACAAGCTTCTGGGCTTGACCATTACTCCTGATCTTAAATGTAACACGTACATCAAATCTGTAACTTGGATTACTTAGGGGGACGATTCAATTAGAACTTGTTCACACTGGACTTTTTCTTTTTTTTTCATAGGTATCAACACATTATCAAGGCCCAGAGGCCACTCAAGGATAAGTGTTAAAGAGTGTACAATAGAAATTGGTCAATATAGTAATCATTAGTAATGAAAATTTGGTAAATTTAATAACTTATATGGAACGGCTCATCAAGAACTTATTTACTTTAGACTTGAACACAACCATATTGTAGTCAGCCGGAAAGCAGGAAAACGGAAGACAATTCCACAGGCGTGCAGTTCTAAGAAAGAAGCTTTGTTCATGGAATCTACGTTTAGGTTTAGGCACAGATAAAGAGTGGGGGAAATTATTGATAGTGTTTACAGCTAGACGAGTGTTTCTTGTGAAATTTTGGCGAGGGGGGACCATAGATTGAAGCTCAGTTGAACACTTTCCATGAAAATAACGATACATCAGAGACACACTCGCAACATCTCTTCTGTGAGATAGAGGTTGCAAGGAGGAGAAAAGGACATCTCCTACGAGGCTACGAAGTCTATTTTGAACTCTATCAAGGCAGGACAAGTCCTTTCTAGCAGCTCCTGCCCAGATGTGGCAACAGTATTCCATCCTTGGACGTACCTGGCTCTTATATAGGTAGAGAATAGCATCAGCAGTGAGATATCTACTGGATCGATAGAAAGATCCCACCATTTTTCCAGCGGCCTTGGCAACAGATTTGATATACGTGTTACATTTAAGATCAGGAGTAATGGTCAAGCCCAGAAGCTTGTCACAACTTGAGGCCTCCTGAAGACGAGAGCCATTCATTTCAATTGATGACAAATGTGAATTAGTATGTTGATGATGTAAAGAGAGAAGCTTGGTTTTAGATGCATTAAAAGTAACCAGCCACTCCTTTCCCCATTGTACTACGTGCTCAAGATCAGAGGAGAGAGAATTGGAGAGAACTTGGTCGTTTACTGTCTTAGATGTGGTACCATAAATGGTAGTGTCGTCAGCATAAATGTCTACAAATGATGTAAGGATATGATTTGGAAGATCATTAATGTAGATCAGGAAAAGAGTTGGGCCCAGGATGGATCCCTGAGGGACACCGGCATTAATACTGTGAGCTTCTGATTTTTGCCCCTCAACTACTACTCTTATGAACCTATCAGAAAGAAATGATTTAATAATTGAGAAGTGATTTCTGTGCGCAATGGCAGCAGCACATTCTGGAGAGAACCATGGCTGGCTGTTAGGTTTTTGCTGAAACTTTTTAGAGGCTATGAAATGGTCAATACCTACAATTAACCATTCAGTTAGGTCTAATACTATAGAGGACACATCCTTTTTAAACATGGAATGCAGAGGTAGATCAGATATAAATGTACGGAAGCTATCCCAGTCAGCCTTAGTGTATCGATATACTGTACGATGAAGAGGTACGTCTGGGGACTTATTACATTTCATTTTTATCTTAATTGATACAACAGAGTGGTCGGAAGATCCAAGAGGCGACAGAACAGAAACTGAACATAGTTCAGGGCAAGTTGTGGGAAAAAGGTCTAGTAGGCTCGCATACTGGCCGTCATTATCGGGCACACGGGTAGGTTCCTGAACAATCTGAGTGAGGTCATAGGCAATACGAGCAAAAAGTTAATTAAACATGTTAAAAAACACTTTGTAAAAGAGTTAAAAACATATGTAATCTGAAAAGGAAACACGATAAGTGGATAGTCCTTAATCCGCGGAGTTTCGAAGAAATACTTTCCTTCTCATGAAAGGGTAGGCATTTGCAAAATACGGGATCGGATTTTGCATACAAAAGTATTTGATGAAACAAGTGAGTCAAAGATCTTACTTGATAACAAAAAAGTGAAGCAGAGGGAATATGGTGAAGAAAAAGGTGATTACACGTTAATGAATAGTCTGGTGAAAGATAACTAATCCAATGACGGTAAAATCCAAAAAGTATAACTTCAAGAAAGTTAATTGAATTTCTATTTGCACAAGTAAAAGCCAAGGAAATCCCGTAAATGGAAGATAGTCCAAAATAATCCAAAGGCCGAAATCCATGGAATAATTAAAATATATGTAAAAGGGAAAAGGGGAAAAATTCCAATAATATTAATAAAAAATTTTGTTTTTCACACTGCTGCCGAGATATAAATATGAATTATATATATATATATATATATATATATATATATATATATATATATATATATATACACTCGGGTTTTTTTTTATATTCAAAAGTAATGGACTAATGAATTCAACGAGGTTGTTAGATAGTGCTCAATAAAAAGAGCTGATAATACTTGTTTATTGTTATATAAACATGCTCACATCCCGCTGCTACAAATAGCCACTTGTTTCAATCAAACAACAGATATCATCAGGCAGCGACTTGACTATTCAAAAGTTCAATGAATCATTGTTTCAATGTTTCATTGAACTTTTGAATAGTCAAGTCGCTGCCTGATGATATCTGTTGTTTGATTGAAACAAGTGGCTATTTGTAGCAGCGGGATGTGAGCATGTTTATATAACAATAAACAAATATATATATATATATATATATATATATATATACATATATATATACTTGTTGGATAGGAATATGGATATTTTTGCCAGACAGAGGAATCTGCTCCTTTTCAAACATATCTGAAGAGATTCAATCAATTTATATACACTATCCCCGCTTTTGGGGGTTTTATTTTGTTGATTGTCAGATTGGTCGTAAATATTTCAACCACATATGAGCACTACTACATGGATTTATTATAAAACAGCAAAACATTAAAACATTAAAACATGTTGTGTTAAATGAAACTTAAAAGCCTCTGCTCATCTATTATTCACAAACATTCATTTTCGTTTATCAATCCTCTAACGTGCGATCGTTATTTTCTTTCAATTGAAACGTTTCCGGTGACGTCATTATTTAATATGTACAAGTTTTCGGAGATGTAACGGATTATTCATGTGAACAATATGTAAGAATTCAAAACATACGTCATACAATAATCATTATTATCATCATTATTATCATTGACTTTATTATTATTATTATTATTAGTAGTAGTAGTAGTAGTAGTAGTAGTAGTAGTAGTAGTAGTAGTAGGAGGAGGAGGAGGAGTATCCTCATTGTTAGCATCACCGTTTCCATTTTCGTCATTATTGTCATGGTTATTCTCATCATTATGATTATGATTATTATTATCATTATCATCACCATTATCCTCTGCATTATTATCATTATCATAAGTATCATCATTATCATCATTATCATCTTCACGACCATCATAATCATTATAATCATTATTATCATGATTATGATAATGTTTATTATCATTATTATTATCATTATTTTAATAAATATCATCATCATCATCATCATATGTATATATTAATAGGATGGTGTGTGTGTTCTTCGTGTGTCACGCTTGAATCCGTTATGTACTCCCATTTCTGGAAAGAAATAATTTTATCAAGAATTCTTCATAAATTTTTGTTTCGGTTGCGATGTGAGCTGATGGCACTTAAGTCATCTAATTTTTCTATAAATTCTTTTACTAAGAATTCTTCATGATTTTGGTTTCCGTTTCGATTATAGCAAATGATACTTCAATAAGCTGTTTTCAAAAATAAATTAATCAAGAATTCTTCATAGGTATCGGTTTCGATTTTAGTAATCTATTTTTATTTATAAATATATTATCAGGAAGTCTTTATCAGTTTTGGTTTCGGTTTAAATTAAAGTTATGTAATCTTTCTCTCTCTCTCTCTCTATATATATATATATATATATATATATATAAATATATATATTATATATATATATATATATACATAGTCATAAATCTTTCAGGGTTTATTCCGTTGAATGGGCACAAGTCTAAAGAGTTCATCAGAGCACATTCCATTAAAATGGATGCGACATTGCAGCGATGGGACAGGGGTTTAAGCTTGGTCGACAAAGTGGGGCATATAGGATTGAAAATTCTTTATGCTCCTTTTAATGTCTATAAGTACTTTTCCATCAGTGTAACGTATTCTCTTTTTCTTTCTTAGTTGTTTCACGAGGTTTCGGCCAACTATTCCGCTGGCCTTCGGCAGGTGATAATCGGTTTAGGACTACAGTCTCGACATTTCACAGAAGGCGTACTGAGATTTGGGAAATCTTTTATTGCATTTTCGGTCGTAAATTTAGCTGTTATGTGTAAAAATTCAACGAGTTTACCTTTACCAAACTCCTTCGCTATTTTTTTAGTCTAAACACTTGAAATTTTAGATGTAGGTTACTTGCACATGAATTTTACTTTTTAACTGGATTTGAACCAAGAACAATAAATGTTAAGGCGAAAATATTAGAGTCCAAGTTGAAAAAGATTACTTTTCAGCCAATTTTTGTGTTTAATATTTTGAGATTTTACAGAAATTTGGCTGTCAAGAGGGCAAAGTTCAATGATTTAATCTTTGAAAACTCTACAAAACTCCTCCGCTAATTTTCGGTTTTAACACTTAAAATTTGAGATTTATGTTACTAGGACATGGATTAAACTTCATAATTTGATTTGAACCCAAAACAATAAAGATAAAGGGGTACAAACCGGGGTCAAACTTTAAAGTTCATCTGCTTTCTCTACCAAATAACTCAGCCAATTTCGTGTCTAACTATGTGATATTTTAAATTAAGTGTATTCAGACATAGGACGAGTTTTTCATCTGTTTTTGGCCGATAATTCTGCTGCAAGAGAACAGATTTGATCTTTGCAGTCTCTAGCAAACTATTCAGCTAATTTTTTCGCCTAAAATTTTGAGATTTTACATAAAGGGTATTCAGACATATGACAAGCTTTTTATTCGGTTTTTGGGCGAAAATTAGGCTGCAAGAGGTCAAGTTAAAAAGATTTGACCTTTGCAGTCTCTAGCCAACTATTCAGCCAATTTTGCGCCTAAACATTTGAAATTTTACATAAAGCGTATTCAGACATGCAGCAAGCTTTTTAATCAGTTTTGGGGCAAAAAATTTGGCTGCCAAGAAGTCAAAGTTGAAAGAGTTCACCTTTGCAGACTCTACCAAACTCCTCCGCCAATTTTGGGTCTAAAGACTTGAAATTTTAGAAGAAAGTTACCTGTACCTGAGTCAACTTTTTTTAATATGGATATACATATGCATATCTAATTATGAACAACATATAGGGCCCGAGAAAAGTCGGGTTGAACTACTAGTATACCATTTATATATCTATAAAAGTGAACGCGTCTGTGTGTCTGTCTGTGTGTCTGTATGTCTGAGTACATTTCCCTGCGCAATAACTCTCTCAATTTTAAGTCTACTGACTTGAAATTTGATATACAGGGTACTGAGATTTGGTAAAATCTTTGTGATCGATTTTCGGCCATAATTTGGCTGTTAAGGGGTCAAAGTTAAACGATTTGACCTTTGAGAACTCTACCAAACTTCCTCGACAATTTTGGGTGTCAACATTTGAATTTTAGATATAGGTTCCTTGGGCATGGATCTAACAATAAATTTTAAGGGGTCATAATAGGGGTACAAGTTTATAAAATTGATCAACATACACATGAAAACACCCGGGCAACGCTGGGCTGAAATGCTAGTTATCCTATAATTGTTTATGTTATTGACTGTCCATAGTACTTTATTTTTGCACTTCGAACAATATGTTGCACGAATAGAAATGTAATATCGTTAAATATTTATTTAAAAAATCTGCTTAAGATAATAAAACTTTTGTTAAATTCCAAACGACAAACACAAAATGAATAACAATAAACTAATTAGAATTCACAGTCGTCGGAATTCTGTTTCAATTAAATATTTATATATGTTTCTTCCGTTTTTAAAATATCCTTTTTTTATATAAAAAATCTAAAATTAATTCGGACATATTGAGTAGGCAATTCATTGTATTTCGAAATTTGTTTCTTTTTTTTTTTTTTTTGAATCAAGCAAATTCTCTTTGACGCGTCTTAAATGTAATACAAGAACACGTGGGAAAAACAATTTACGTTTGTATTTTAATATTCTGTCGCAATTAAAATGAATGTGAAGTCATCCGAAATGAAATTGATTCAACTTGATATTTATTTTAAAATATAATTTTCTTTTTTTAAACTTAGCATCGAATATCGAAGTTTAGTCGCATTAGTTTCTTAGCTTGTTTTAGTTTACGGCAAACCAACCTGTTCTTTGCGTTGTTTTACTTTATAAAAAAAATTATTCACCCTAAACATATCGGGGGGGAGGGGTAACATAGCATCCATTCTACCATGCACAGAGTACTATTGCTACATCGGGGATCACACATCTATCGCTAGTCTATCACTTTTAGTCTTGCGCCTCCCCGAAAAAAAAGAGTCTCTAAACGAATGGGCTCCACACTCTAAACCTTGCTGCTCTCTTAGATTGTTTTGCTTTACGGCAAATAAACCTGTTTTTGGTTTCTTAACCATAACCTTTTATTTACACTAAACGCATGGAGTATTGTCGCCATATCTTGTATGACGCATCAATATCTAGTCTATCCTTCTTAGGCAGAGTACAAAACAGACTTCGTAGCTTATTGGGGGATGCCCTTTTCTATTCCCTGCAACATCTGATCAGAGACAATGGCGAATTAATATTTAGTGGGAGAAATGGAGAAGACATTGGGGATCAACAAGAACTTGTTTACATCGGACTTAAAGACGATTACATTAAGTCAGGTGAAAACCAGGCAAGCGGAACAGTTTCATGGACGGGCATTTCTAGAAAAGAAGCTCTGTTTATAGAATTTTCGTTTAGATTTGGAAATTCTTTGTAGATTTTCTTTTTTTTAGTTTAATAACACGCAAAGTTTAAAGTAACTTGAATAAACATCACGCTGCGTAACTCCTTAGGATTGGCTGGTTGTTGTACGGCATATCAACCCTTTTCGTGTTATTTACTGCCGAATCCATTGATTTTGAAGAAAAAAAATAATAGAATATATATTTTTTTTTTCAAGTCGGTTTCTATTTAACCCATAGTTGGGACCTTAACAAGTACTAGCACTCCAGGTCAGAGATGACCTCGGGGCAATGGCAATTAAAAGGTGGCTCTACACTCCTCAAAGCCCGCAAGCTGGGGTCTCACCATCGGATATAGTTTAAGGCCATATCCAGGACGGTAACTCCTTAGATAGTATCCTTGTAAATATTGTCTTAAATAGTAACCCCTTATATTTCACTTGCAGTATGATTTGTCTAGCGTTAATAAGATTTACAGAGAAAAAAGACAACTGTCAGAATAAGCGTTTCCTAGCATAACATGCTCTCTTACTGGGGCGCAGGTGTTAGCTATACCAAGTGCTTACGTTCAACATTGAGCGCAAAGGCATATTGTTCTAAGTAGATGGCACTGATTACTTTAGTCGGCTGTACGCAAACCTGCTGCGTAAAATTGCATTATCTAGACGTGTGCAGCCACTGATTACGTTGTCACTATCAATGCGCTGGTTCTGCAAGGAAAACACTTCCATTTTGATATGCTGCTTGGCATCGACACCATTAAAGTATTTAGCGGCGTTTACATCAGGCCATCTGGACATGTTGCGTTTGAAAAGACAATCTATCTGTGCAGTGGTAATTCCAGTGATCTGGGGAGTCTGGCTACATATTGAAGAATCCATAATTAAATGAACTCTGGCTTCCCGTATCCCTATTTTATCGTTATTTCCATGGCAAGTGCTCGTCTGAGCTCCAATCTCTGGTCCCCCCTCGCCAATCCTTCATGATAAACACCGTCTAGCTAAAACCACTGTCAGTAATTTTCCCCACTCTTTATCTATGCCTAAGTCAAAACGTGGATTCCATGAGAATAGCTTTTTCTGAGAAGTGCACGCCTGTGGAATTCTCTTCTGTTTGCCTGTTTTCCGCCTGACTACAACTGAAACGTCTTCAAGTCCAACATAAACAAATTCCTGATTCGTCGCCCCCTTAAGTAAGACGCTTTATCAAATCTCCAATACCAACTATTACTACGATATTATCCCGTTGATTATTGTACACAAAATAACCCTTATCCCCGAGTGGCTTACGGGCCTTGATAAGTGGTGATCCCCGTGTAAAAAGAATCCTCATATTCTATGAGAGATGTTCTGACAAAGGGGGAACAATTGAAGTTTGTTTTCAGGAATTTTTACTCATGTTCAACCCTTACAAAGCATATCGCCACTTGGACGTAAAGGGCTACTATGTGGGGTCACGTCTAGGAAAGATTAACAAGATATTTGTTTATGCTACATTTAAATTTCCGTATATCAGTACATCCAAGGAAACAGGAAGCAGGAAGAGAATTCCAAGGTCTAGCTGTTGGAGGGAAGAAACTATTTGAATAGAAAGCAAAACTAATAACGGATAACTGAAATAATTGTATTCAATTCTTGCAATGCAAAACCAAAACTCTTGGAAAAAAACATAACAACTAAGTTTAGCATTCCATGTTAATTATGAGTTGTGCCCGTGCAATAACCAAAAAACAAAAGAAACGAACTTGTTTATTTACTAAAAAGGTATTTAAAACAAAAAGCGACAACAGCAAACGCTTTTTTTACATAGGAACCATCACTTGTCAAGGGCCGGAGGCCACTCGAGGGCAAGGTTATTGCGTGTACAGTAATCAATGGGATAATATCGTAGTAATCGTTAGTAATTGAGATCTGATAAATTGGATTACTTAAGGGAGCGGTTTATCAGGAATTTGTTTATGTTAGACTTGGATTACTTAAGGGAGCGAGATCTGATATCTGTAAACCTTTTATCGTCGTCATAATGTAGGGTGAAGAAAACGGAATCTGAAAATGAAAAAGACATTGAATTAGAAACGTAATCAAAATCCGATTGAAACGCAATAAAAGCAGAGAATTTAGGAGTCACTGCTGAAGCTATGGTTCAGCAAAGGTTGGGGGAGAGTTGGAAAAAATGAAGGCATAATTTAATTAAAAAAAAAAAAAACGCAATGTGGTGGTCTCCGCAAACATGAAAATCGCCGAGTATTCTAAACATAATCTTCAAATAGAAATTTTATCACAAACTTTTGTGTTCCATACGCGGAGGCCACTCGAGAGCAAGGTTATTGCGTGTACAGTAATCAATGGGATAATATCGTAGTAATCGTTAGTAATTGAGATCTGATAAATTGGATTACTTAAGGGAGCGGTTTATCAGGAATTTGTTTATGTTAGACTTGAAGAGATTCAAGTTGTAGTTAAGTGCGAAGCAGGCAAACGGAAGAGAGTTCCACATGCGTGCAGTTAAAAGGAAGAAGCTTTGTTCATGGAGTGTACGTTTTGATTTAGGCACAGATAAAGAGTGGGGAAAATTCTTAACAGTGGTTTCAGATTCAAAAAACAAAAGAAAATAACTTGTTTATTTACTAAAAAGGTATTTAAAACAAAAAGCGACAACAGCAAACGCTTTTTTTACATAGGAACCATCACTTGTCAAGGGCCGGAGGCCACTCGAGGGCAAGGTTATTGCGTGTACAGTAATCAATGGGATAATATCGTAGTAATCGTTAGTAATTGAGATCTGATGAATTGGATTACTTAAGGGAGCGGTTTATCAGGAATTTGTTTATGTTAGACTTGAAGAGATTCAAGTTGTAGTTAAGTGCGAAGCAGGCAAACGGAAGAGAGTTCCACATGCGTGCAGTTATAAGAAAGAAGCTTTGTTCATGGAGTGTACGTTTTGATTTAGGCACAGATAAAGAGTGGGGAAAATTCTTGACAGTGGTTTCAGATAGACGGGTGTTTTTCGTGAAAGATTGGCGAGGAGACCAGGGATTGGAGCTCAGACGATAAGATAAAGACAGGCTCGCAACGTCTCTTCTGTGGAAGAGAGGTTGTAGGAAAGAGAAAAGGATATCCCCTACTTAACAACGAAGCCTATTTTGTATTCTGTCAAGGCAGGATAAGCTGTTTTTAACAGCTCCTGCCCAGAAGTGGCAGCAGTAATGTACACATTATAACGCACACATGTCCGAACCTTATAAAATACGCAGCAAGAAAAACACTCAGTGAGATCTGTAAACCTTTTATCGTCGCCATAATGAAGGGTGAAGAAAACGGAATCTGAAAATGAAAAAGACATTGAATTAGAAACGTAACCAAAATCCGATTGAAACACAATAAAAGCAGAGAATTTAGGAGTCACTAGTGAAGCTATGGTTCAGCAAAGGTCGGGGAAGAGTTGGAAAAAATGAAGGCATAATTTAATTTAAAAAAAAACGCAATGTGGTGGTCTCCGCAAACATGAAAATCGCCGAGTATTCTAAACATAATCTTCAAATAGAAATTTTATCACAAACTTTTGTGTTCCATACGCTGTCTCAAGACAATTCAAGTACCCTCAGCGACCCGAATGAACTGATGTCGCTGGCCGTTGTTATTAAGGAATTAGTGCATTTACTGGCGATGCAAGTGTCCGCGTTGAAAAAATGCGCAAATGGAGACAGCAATGAACGAAGTTATCAATTTTAAGTCCAGGAAAACATGATTAAGCAGCAATATAGTAAGATTTATCTTCCCGTACAAATCAATCATATGTAAACGTGTGTGTGTATGTGTGTGTATGTGTGTGTATGTGTGTATGTGTGTATATATGTGTGTATGTGTGTATGTGTATATGCGTGTATGTGTGTATGTATGTGTGTATGTTTTTATGTGTGTAAGTGTGTATGTCTGTGTATGTGTGTATGTGTGTATGTATGTATGTGGGTATGTATGTATGTATGTATGTATGTATGTGTGTATGTGTGTATATGTGTATGTATGTGTGTATGTGTGTAAGTGTGTATGTGTGCATGCGTATGTGTATGTATGTGTGTATGTGTATATGTGTGTATGTATGTATGTGTGTATGTGTGCATGCGTGTATGTATGTGTGTGTGTGTGTATGTATGTGTGTGTATGTGGGTGTGGGTATATGTGTGTCTATGCGTATGTATTTATGTGTGTATGTGTGTAAGGGTGTACGTGTGTGTATGTGTATGTATGTGTATGTATGGGTGTGTATGTGTGTAAGTGTGTATGTGTGTATGTGTATGCATGTGTGTATGTGTATATGTGTGTATGTGTGCATGTGTGTATGTATGTGTGTATGTATGGGTGTATGTGTTTATGGGTATATGTGTGCGTATGTGTGTATGTTTATTTGTGTGTGTATGTGTGTATGTATGTATGTATGTGTATATGTGTGTATGTTTATGTATGTGTCTATGTGGGTATGGGTATATGTGTGTATGTGTGTATATATGTGTGTAAGTTTATGTATGTATGTGTATATGTGTATATGTGTGTATGTGTGTATGTGTGTATGTGTGCGTATGTGTGTATGGGTATATGTGTGTATGTGTGTCTGTATGTGTGTATGGGTGTGTATGTGTGTAAGTGTGTATGTGTGTATGTGTATGTATGTGTGTATGTGTGTATGTGTGTAGGTGTATATGTGTGTGTATGTGTGTATGGGTATATGTGTGCGTGTGTGTATGTGTATATGTTTGTGCATGTGTGTATGTATGTGTGTATGTGTATGTATGTGTGTATGTGTATATGTGTGTATTTGTGTATGTGTATGTGTGTATGTATGTGTGTATGCGTGTGTGTGTGAGGTCTTTTTCTATGGACCCTTAAATGTCACACAAATGTACCCTGTGTCCCTGGCAGAATCTTAACTTAAGTGACCCGTCTACAGAGCAGAAAGCCGAAGACCACATAATCTTAAAAATTAACCGTTCTTCTGGAAATCCGTTGTATAGTTTGCTTGTTTTTGTAAACGTATTTTATAAGGTTAGTTTGTAAGGATGTTTTCAAAAGTAAAGAATCCTCTTTTTTTTTCTTAACTGAAAAAGTGGAACAGCTACAGAAAACGCGAGTGGTACTAATAAAATCAGCAAGTTCTTGTGCTCAAGAATTTATTTTTCTACATAGTAATCAACGTTTTCAACGATAAATGATGGCTGTGCATGTGCGTCGGGAGCACCTATTGTCATAAAAAGATTGTTTCAAAAGTAAATTTTCTTATGTTTTAAATAAACAAGTTAAGAACAGCTACAGAAAACGGAAGTAGTACCATTAAGACAATCGGTTTTTTTAGGCGCCAGTAATTATTTTTTCTGCAGAGTCACCAGCATTCACAATGCAATTTCCCAAACGATGAACGATGGCTGTACATTGGTGTTCGAAACGCGCTTTGTCCTACAAAGGGTCGTTACAAAAGCAAAGTCTGATTTTTTTATTTATACTAAAAGGAGATAATAGCTACGAAGACGGGATAATGTCACCTTAAAACGAGTGATTTTTGTGCTCCAAAATTTACATTTCCACACTTTCAAGAACACTCTTGCCATAACAGGGGTTCAGTTAAAGTCTCATACCGTTAATATCTGCAACAGAGATATGAAACTTTCAGATCATCAATTAATTAGTTTTATCATCATAAAAATGCAATTCGTAATCTATTCTGATGAAAATTTTAAATGAAAATGTTTTAAAACGTCACTCATACAAGAAGTATTTCGCAGCATCAGTACAGTAGAACCCGGAATACGGTATTAAAAATTAGTAACAAAATACACCACAATATATAATACACATGCATATACTCAACTAGTATTATAAATAACACCGTAGGGTGTAGCAAATACCGTAACCAGGGGTCGAAAAACATTGTATTCCACATCGTTACTTAAAAACCGCATATGTTTGGGCGACCGTATCCCGGGGTTCTACTGTAAATTAAAAAAAAAATGCATTTTATGTGAAGATAGTGAGAACTACTGTAAACAGAGTATTTTATTCGTGTGTGGTTACAGGGGGTGCCCGGCGTTGCCTGGGTGTTTGTGGGTGAGTGTTGAGAAAAATGAATGGTAATAGACAGGCACGTTCGAGCCCGCGACGCGAAGGCGAGCAAAAATGTGAAAGAAAACCTGACATTTTACAGCTACGCTATGACGCGAGCTGAAGTGTAAGGTGTTCAAATTCAGCGATGCCAATAAAAAAGATATTACAATCTAGAAAGTGCAAGGAAACTTCCCCAAAAGTGTAACCGAGGCGAGAAGACCGAGGAAAAAATCTTTTCTTGGGCATACACGAACGCTTCTGCCCATTTTGTCTTTTATATAATAGACTAGCCTGGGTGTCCGGCGTTGTCCGGGTATTTGGAGATGTGTAGTGAGAAAAAAAATGGTAGAAGCAGACAGGCTTGAACCCGTACGGAACAAGAGAGAAAAGAACGTGAAAAAAACATGAAGTATTCGCTGCTACGCCCATCGCCAACACGGAAGTGCCGTAAGTGTAAATTAAGGCTTGACAATCGGGAAGAGAGGATGAAATTCAAAAATATCAGCGAAAAAGCGACACCTCCCTGTGAAAAAGTGTCCATTTCAGGTTGAAGGATGTAATGTTAGGGGCAATTTTTCGATATTTGTCGTCCGCAGTGTCGGAGTACAGAACGATAGCAATTTCGTGAAAATAAGTCACCTATGTCGAATCTTTTAGGCAGACAGACAAGCATACATACATATATAGATGCATACATTTAAACAGACAGTTGAGATTTATATTATAGACTAGCCTGGGTGCCCGGCGTTGCCCGGTTGTTTGCAGGTGTATGTTGAGCAAAAAAAAATAGTTGTAGTAGGCAGGCAGGCTCGAACCCGTGACGCGAAGGCAGAAAAGAAAGTGGAGTGTGTGTAAGGGCGTTAGTTTAGTATTAAAAAAATGCCAACACACAAAAAAGGGGTAGTAGACAGGCAGGCTCGAACCCGTCCCGCAAAGGAGGAAAGGAAAGTGAAAAGAAACGTGACGCGTTAGCCCATCACCAAACTGGAAGTGACGTAGATTTAAATTAAGTCTAGACAATCGAAAGAGAAGATGACTTTCGGAAATATCGTCGAAAAAAAAAGCGACCCCTCTCTGTAGAAAAGTGCCCAGTTGATGTTTAAGAAATTGTGGTTTTAGGCCAATGTTTCGATATTTGTCGTCCGAAGGATCGAACTTCAAATGATACCGATTTTGTAAAAATCTGTCGCCTCTGTTAAAGAATTTAGGCAGACATACAAACATACATACATACACACTAACAGACATATATATATATATATATATATATATATATATATATATATATATATATATATATATATATATATATTTGAACATATTTCGGGGGTACAGAATTTAATAATGGCTAAATACAGACCGATCAACACCTTACCTTTATTTTACATATTTTATTTTTAAATCATCACGTTGTTTGGTCTGTATTTACCCAATATATATATATATATATATATATATGTATATATATATATATATGTATATATATATATATATATATATATATATATATAGTACTCGTTTATATAAGAATGAAATAAAGGCCTTAACTAGAAGAGTAAAATAGAAACAGACTAAGCACTTGCATAAGCAGATTTCGCAAGAAATCTTCAATTTGAAAACAGAAGTAACTACGTAAAGATGCAAAGTGAAAAGCTTAACAAAACTTTTGTGAAAAGAAAACAGGGATCATCAGCTGCTTACCATATAGCTGTTTCGGTGATATATTTATCTTACAATCCGTTTTTTTTTTTCTTTTTGGCGAACTAGCTTC
The DNA here is from genome assembly GCF_053919585.1 of Euprymna scolopes. Lineage (NCBI taxonomy): Eukaryota > Metazoa > Mollusca > Cephalopoda > Sepiida > Sepiolidae > Euprymna > Euprymna scolopes. The sequence continues at coordinate 104,019,348 of NC_136508.1, forward strand.
CGATAAACCAGGTTCAATACGAAACAGGCGGTACGCTTAAATGCGTTTTAGTATTTTAAGTAGTGTAAACGTTTAATCGGCTTTCCAATAAACTCACAATTTCATTTTTTTATTTTATATTATTTTTTAACACTCGCCTGTGGATGACCTATAGAGGTCGAAAATGTACGCGAATACGGTCAATTCCTTTTTACATGCGAACCGAATGTTCGGAATTTAGTCTGGCAAAAAGAAAAAATCGATTGTAAGAGAAACAAAAAAGAGTTGTGCATAAAGGAGAAAACGCTGCTTAAGAACACCAATATATATGTATATACTAGGTGGAGCTACAAAAAAATATATATGTATATACTAGGTGGAGCTACAAAAAAATATATGTATACAAGGTGGAGCTACAAAAAATATATGTATACAAGGTGGAGCTACAAAAAATATATATGTATATACTAGGTGGAGCTACAAAAATATATATGTATATACGAGGTGGAGCTACAAAACAAATATATATGTATATACGAGGTGGAGCTACAAACAAATATATATGTATATACGAGGTGGAGCTACAAAAAATATATATGTATATACTAGGTGGAGCTACAAAAAAATATATGTATGTACTAGGTGGAGCTACAAAACAAATATATATGTATATACGAGGTGGAGCTACAAACAAATATATATGTATATACGAGGTGGAGCTACAAAAAATATATATGTATATACTAGGTGGAGCTACAAAAAAAATATGTATACAAGGTGGAGCTACAAAAAAATATATGTATACAAGGTGGAGCTACAAAAAATATATATGTATATACTAGGTGGAGCTACAAAAAAAATATGTATATACTAGGTGGAACTACAAAAATATATATGTATATACTAGGTTGAGCTACAAAAAAATATATATGTATATACTAGGTGGAGCTAAAAAAAATATATATGTATATACTAGGTGGAGCTACAAAAAATATATATGTATATACTAGGTGGAGCTACAAAAACAATATATGTATATAATATGTTGAGCTACAAAAAATATTTGTATATACTAGGTGGAGCTACAAAAAATATATATGTATATACTAGGTGGAGCTACAAAAAAATATATGTATATACTAGGTGGAGCTACAAAAAATATATATGTATATGCTAGGTGGAGCTACAAAACATATATATGTATATAGTAAGTGGAGCTACAAAAATATATACGTATATACTAGGTGGAGCTACAAAAAATAATTGTATATACTAGGTGGAGCTACAAAAAATATATATGTATATACTAGGTGGAGCTACAAAAAAAATATATGTATATACTAGGTGGAGCTACAAAATATATATGTATATACTAGGTGGAGCTACAAAAAATATATGTATATACTAGGTGGAGCTACAAAAAATATATATGTATATACTAGGTGGAGCTACAAAAAATATATATGTATATACTAGGTGGAGCTACAAAAAATATATGTATATACTAGGTGGAGCTACAAAAAATATATATGTATATGCTAGGTGGAGCTACAAAAAATATATATGTATATAGTAAGTGGAGCTACAAAAATATATACGTATATACTAGGTGGAGCTACAAAAAATAATTGTATATACTAGGTGGAGCTACAAAAAATATATATGTATATACTAGGTGGAGCTACAAAAAAAATATATGTATATACTAGGTGGAGCTACAATAAAATATATATGTATATACTAGGTGGAGCTACAAAATATATATGTATATACTAGGTGGAGCTACAAAAAATATATGTATATACTAGGTGGAGCTACAAAAAATATATATGTATATACTAGGTGGAGCTACAAAAAATATCTATGTATATACTAGGTGGAGCTACAAAAAATATATATGTATATACTAGGTGGAGCTACAAAAAAATATATGTATATACTAAGTGGAGCTACAAAAATATATATGTATATACTAGGTGGAGCTACAAAAAATATATATGTGTATACTAGGTGGAGCTACAAAAAAAATATATACGTATATACTAGGTGGAGCTACAAAAAATATATATGTATATACTAGGTGGAGCTACAAAAAATGTATATGTATATACTAGGTGGAGCTACAAAAATATATATGTATATACAAGGTGGAGCTACAAAAAAATATATGTATATACTAGGTGGAGCTACAAAAAATTAATATGTATATACGAGGTGGAGCTACAAAAAATATATATATGTATATACAAGGTGGAGCTACAAAAAATATATACGTATATACTAGGTGGATCTACAAAAAATATATATCAGAGAGGCGGTAGCACTCTCCATATAGGGATGGCCCGTACACGCCTATATACGCCTACAAAACAAAACTATCCAAATCTCAACTAAAATCAACTTATAAGTTTCAAAAAGCAAATATTCGTACAGAGAAGCGTCTTACGAATCCAGCGAGTGTCAGAACGTCGGTTAAAATGTCAAAAGAGAGTAAAAAAAAAGGGTACAAAAATGGCCAATTGTTCTTCTTTCTTCTTCTACTTTCTTCTGTCTTTTGAGACGATGTATCTCGGTGTACAAACGGTCTCTGACAACAGTTCAAGCATCAATCGACTGCTCTTTACACGTAGAAGTGCAGTGACCCATCGCTTTTTAGCTAACTCCATCATTAAATAAGAGTACGTGTAATAAAAAAGTTTTAAACACTATATACTCAATGTAGACAGACCACTTCGAACACGGATCTTCTCTCAAAAGGGACAGCTCCAAATAATACACCGGATGCTCACAGACGTTCCAGTTTGCCAGTGGCCTATATTTCTTGGATGCTGAATATTTGAGGTGAACGTTAAGGTTTTTTCTTTAAACAGTAACCCACCAGCGTTAATGAAACCACGAAATCTTTATCTCATTTGATCAAAATTTTTATAAGAGTAACCTATCAGCAAGTACGACGTCGAAAAACAATGTTATAAAAACAAATAATTCTTCAGATTTTGGACTGTAAAATATGTACAATATGTCAATGCTGTGACCAGGATTCGAACCTAGGTTAGCACGGCCACAACGTGGGGTCCTAACCTCTAGACGATCACGGCTAACACTGACGTCTGTCGCTCTTGGCAGAAAGACACATGACTACTGTCAAACTATTGAAAAATAAGGAGGAAACTTGAAATTCTCACGCATGCGCAAAAATACACTATAGCAACCATTGTTAAATGCAGCTGAATCTCTTCGCTCGCTAAGAAAAGTAGATCAGACCAGTTCTTCTAAGAACTCACCAAACGCCAAAGGAAATAAGTTAAATTAACCGCAAAAGAAACTGCAAGAAAGTCATCTTCTAAGAACTCACTGGAAGCTGACCAAAAAGAATCAAAATCCAAGCCCTAGCCACAAAAATAACTAGATATTGTGGCTACTATACACAATCTACTAATAAAAACAAGTAAGTTTTCTAAAATAAACTACAATAAATTAACCAAGTAACCTCACACTGTCACTGATTAGGACTTCATATAAAGATAACAACTACACTATTGGTGTATATACCGTTCCACACTTTAACTATTGGTGACGGGGCAGTATCTCAATTCTACGAGAGTTGTCTTGCTATAAGATAAGTGATATTATAGTAAGGTACACATAAGTGTTATATGTTTACATTTAATAAAAAATGCCAAAGTCAGCACGTAGTAAAAAAGCTCAGAGAAATATAGACTATGAAAAAAACAAAGTCAAGGTATTATCTGAGCAAAAAGAATACTATCAGAAAAATGCTGGAATAATAAAAATTAAGTATCATGCAAATCCTGAGGCAAAGAAGGCTGCCTCACGTGCTGGCTCAAAAGCACGGTATAACAGGGATCCCAAGGGGGAAAAGCTGCCTCATGCACAAACTATTATAAAAAGACCTAAAATCCAGCAGGAAGCGACCTGCTACTATGGAGGCGGCAATGAGCCGCTTCCTAAAAAAGACAATACTATCATGAATGTAAGTTTAAAAATAAGACTGTATGTAAAAATACTAATAAACAAGAATAAAAAAGCATTGGAAATGCAAAAGGATATAGGGATGGTATGCCAAAAAGTATACAAAAAAAGATAGCTATGAATGGCTAGGCACATGGAAATAGAATTGCATCCAAAGTATAGCCCTATAGCTTTTTACAACCGTAATGATGGCACGGAATGAAGATTGGAGAAAAGCTATAGGGCTATACTTTGGATGCAATTCTATTTCCCTGTGCCTAGCCATTCATAGCTATCTTGTTTGTATACTTTTTGGCGTACCATTACTATAACCATTTTGCATTTCCAATGCTTTTTTATTCTTCTGTATATACTAGGTGGAGCTACAAAAAAATAATATGTATATACTACGTGGAGCTACAAAAAATATATATGTATTCACTAGGAGAAGCTACAAAAATATATATGTATATACTAGGTTGAGCAACAAAAAATATATATATATATATGTATATACTAGGTGGAGCTACAAAAATATATATATGTATACAATAGGTGGAGCTACAAAAAATATATGTATATACTAGGTGGAGCTACAAGAAAATATGTATGTATATACTAGGTGGAGCTACAAATATATATATATATATATATATATATATATATATATATATATATACTAGGTGGAGCTTAATAAATATGTATATACCAGGTGGAGCAACAAAAATATATATGTATATACTAGGTATAGTTACAAAAATATATATGTATATACTAGGTGGAGCTACAAAAAATATATGTATATACTAGGTATAGTTAGAAAAAATATATATGTATATACTAGGTTGAGCTACAACATATATATATATATATATATATATATGTATATACTAGGTGGAGCTACAAAAATATATATATATATGTGTATACTTGGTGGAGCTACAAAAATATATATGTATATACTAGGTGGAGCTACAAAAAATACATATGTATATACAAGGTGGAGCTACAAATAAATATATATGTATATACTTGGTGGAGCTACAAAAAATATATATGTATATACTAGGTGGAGCTACAATATATATATATACATATATATATACCTATATATATGTATATAGTAGGTGGAGCTACAACAAATATATATGTATACAAGGTGGAGCTACAAAAAATATATGGATATACTAGGTGGAGCTACAAAAAATATATATGTATATACTAGGTGGAGCTACTAAAAATATATGTATATACTAGGTGGATCTACAAAAATATATATATATGTATATACTAGGTGGAGCTACAAAAAATATAAATATATGAATATACTGTGTTCAGCTACAAAAATATATATGTATATACTAGGTGGAGCTACAGAAACAATATATATGTATATAGTAGGTGGAGCTAAAAAACATATATGTATATACAAGGTGGAGCTACAAAAAATATATATGTATATACTAGGTGGAGTTACAAATATATATGTATATACTAGGTGGAGCTACAAAAAATTTATATATATGTATATACTGGGTGGAGCTACAGAAAATATATATTACATATATATATATGTATATACTAGGTGGAACTACAAAAAATATATATATACAAGATGGAGCTACAAAAATATATATTTATATACTAGGTGGAGCTACAATAAATATATATGTATATACTATGGGGAGCTGCAATATATATATATATATATATATATATATATATATATATATATATATATATATGTATATATATATATATATATATATATATGTATATTCTAGGTGGAGCTACAAAAAATGTATGTATATACTGGGTGGAGCTACAAAAAATATATATGAAAAAACTAGGTGAAGCTTCAAAAAATATATATGTATATACTAGGTGAAGCTACAAAATATATATATGTATATACTAGGTGGAACTACAAAAAATATATATGTAAAAACTAGGTTGAGCTACAAAAAATATATATGTATATACAAGGTTAAGCTACAAAAAATATATATGTATATACTAGGTGGAGCTACAAAAAATATATATGTATATTCTAGGTGGAGCTTCCAAAAATATATATGTAAAAACTAGGTGAAGCTACAAAAAATATATATGTATATACTAGGTGGAGCTACAAAAAATATATGTATATACAAGGTTGAGCTACAAAAAATATATATGTATATACTAGGTGGAGCTACAAAAGATATATGTATATACTAGGTGAAGCTACAAAAATATATATATATGTATATACTAGGTGGAGCTACAAAAAATAATATATATGTATATACTAGGTGGAGCTACAAAAAATATATATGTATATACTATGGGGAGCTGCAATATATATATATATATATATATATATATATATATATATATATAATAGGTGGAGCTACAAAAAATATATGTATATACTAGGTGGAGCTACAAAAAATATATATGCATATACTAGGTGGAGCTACAAAAAATAATATATATGTGTATACTAGGTTGAACGTTCAATTTGTTGCCTTTAGATAAAAATCTGTACAGCTTTATTTTAAATCTTTTATTGAAAAAAAACTGTAACTTAGTTATGTAGTAGAGCTTGCATCTATTGAATTTAGCCTCAATCACTGCCTCGATATGGATCTTAACTGGGAGAATGCCTATTACACAAACCCCGAACGGAGCTTAGCGAATACTCGGTAGATAGCTTTGGTGTTATAGGACTTCATGTCGGTTATGTTCTCGGCGTATGACATAACGAAGTAGGCCACTGGGTTCAAGTCGGAGGAAAAGGGAAGGGCCAGTTAGAGAAGGGTACCAAGTCGTGTTACTCGTTGTGAAGACTTGGTCTCTTTGCTGCAACACCAAGGGTTTGCCAGCAGCCACCTGGTTGCACCAAGGGATTGCCACACTCTTCAACACATCCAGGTAAATTTGAGAGTTGAATTCCAAGAAGACTTCAAAGATGTGAGGTGTCATTATGTGGCCCTGACTTGAAACCATGCCGAACACTATAACCGTGGATAGAAATTTCGTTAAGCTGTGCCCTTTAGTGTTGAACTGTACGGATTTACATTTTGAGGGTGCTGACAATGGTCCTGTCGTGATTACTTGGATCAGTAATGTAAACTGGCGCATCTCCGATCCTGCATATAGTACATTGTGTCACTTTCCGACATGCTAGAATGCCCTATCGCTTAAGGCATTGCGCACAAATGGGCAATTCGTAGATGTTCTGCAGCTCAAAAAAATGGTTATCATTTTCTATAATATCTCACCCGTCTGTTTGTATCTGTTTGTGTGTATGTTTGTATTTCTGCCTTAAACTTTGTACAGAGGCAACAGTTTTTCACGAGATCGGCGTCATTTTCAAGGACTACCCTTCGGAAGACAAATATCGTAAACTTGGCTAAAATATTAATTATTCACCCTCAACTCGGCACTTTTCTACAGGGAGGGCTTTTTTTCGCCGATATTTTAGAAAGCCATCCCCTATTTTCGGTTGTCTAACGTTAATTTAAACCTGCGTCACTTTTTTTTTTTTTTTTGCTCAACACTCACCTCCGAACACCCGGGCAACGCCGGGCACCCAGGCAAGTCAAATAGAAATGGCTTTGCTAGGGCGATAATTTTATTGTTGAATCCTGTATACATACATACATACATACATACATAGTTTGTTTTTGTGTCGTGTATGCATTAAAGTTTTTATTTAGACTAGCATGGGTACCCGGCGTTGCCAGGGTGTTTGTAGGTGTGTGTTCAGCGAAAAGAAAAGTGGTAGTGGGAAGGCAGGCTCGAACCCGTACCGCGAAGGAAGAAAAGAACGCGAATAAACGGGACGTCTTTGCTCTTACGACCACCGCCAAAAGCGAAGTGGCGTAGGTTTAAATTAAGGCTCGACAATCGAAAAGTGGAGATGACTTTCGAAATTATCGGTGAAAAAACCGACCCCTCTCTGTAGAAAAGTGCCATTTTTAAGGTAAAGAAATTAATGATTTTAGCCATTTTTTTTCCGTATTTGTCGTCTGAACTTTTTTCCGTATTTGTCGTCTGAACTTTTTTCCGTATTTGTCGTCTGAACTTAAAAACGATACTGATCTTGTAAAATTCGTCGCCTCTGTCGAAAGTTTTAGGCAGACATGCAAACATGCATGCATACATTTATATATTGGTAGCTTAAATTTTCGACCCAAACCGATTTAAAAAGTCCTATCTCTGAATACCCTTTATGTAAAATTTCAAATGTTTAGACCAGAAATTGTCTGAGTAATTTGGTAAACACCGCAGGGGTCATTTTTTTTAAAACTTTGACCCCTATTATGACCCCTTAAAATTTATTGTTTTTGGCTCAAATCAAGTTATTAAGTTAGATCCATGTCCAAAGGAACCTATATCTAATATTTCAAGTGTTTATACCCCCAACTGGCGGACTACTTTTGATGAGTTCTCAAATGTCAAATCGTTGGACGTTGACCCCTTAACAACCAAATTTCTGGCCGAAAACGGATTACAAAGATATTCCCAAATCTTCCTACCCTGTATATCAAATTTGGAGTCAGTAGACTGAAGATTGACAGCGTTATTGTGTAGAGAAATGTACACAGACAGACACAGACAGACAGGCAGTTTAGGTTTTATAGCTATATAGAATTGTCTTATGACATTTTAAGTTTTCTCATACAATATTATATATGAATTCACAGAAAGTATTGCTCCCGAGACGCACACTGAATTTACAGATTCTTGTTTTATTTAAATTATCTGCCCAGCTATTGACGTAATAACAGTGGGCAGTTAATATGATCTCAGCTTGAAAAGAACCGGCATTGTCATTGTCGCCGCGTTCATAGACTTCGCAAAACAAACAAAACATTTTTTTTTTAATTTACTACAAAGCATCATCGAGTTTGCTGTCCTTTGTGACCGGATATATTTCGCTGCGTCATGTATTGCAGGATAGTCTGCTTGTGTGATAGAAGATCCCGTCCCCAATGTGTACAGTTCAATGGATTGAATGGTAGAAGAATTGTAAAGCAAAAGGTCGCATAATGACGGCGGAAACACACCGGTAGATATCAGCGAAAGAATAAAAGGATACTCTAACTTAACATCTAAATCTGACCCCAAAGATCGCCATGGACATGCAATATGCGCCTACATTAAAGATGGTTTCCCGTGCGGTAGAGAACACTCAAGAGAAGACACTAATTTATCTTATATGTGCTTCCGGGTTGCACTTGCTTACACCACCGCATTCATATTTGCCCTCTATCGCCCCCACAACAGCGGGGTTACTGTCCTTAAGAGTATATCTGAGAGAATTCACCTCATCTTCTCTGCTCATCCTTCGGCTACCATTCATATTTGCGGTGACTTCAATGCCCATAATGTGGAATGGCTGACCCACTCAAATAAGACAGATGATGAGGGGAGGTTCTGTCATGATTTTGCCATTGCCTATGACTTCACTCACATTGTTCATGCACCCACCCGTGTGCCCGATACTACTGGTTAGTATGCAAGCCTTCTAGACCTTTTTCTCTCAACTTCCCCTGAGCTATGTTCATGTTCTGTTCTATCTCCCCTGGGATCCTCCGATCACACAGTTGTATCAGTTAAGATAAAAATGAAATACAATAAGTCTTAAGATATACCTCTCCACCGTACTGTATACTGATACTCTATGGCTGACTGGGATAGCTTCCGTACTGATCTTCCTCTGCATTCCATGTTTAAAAAGGATGTGTCCTCTATAGTATGAGACCTGACCGAATGGTTAGTTGTAGGCATAGACCGATTCATACCATCCAAAAAATTCAAACAAAAACCTAACAGCCAGCCATGGTTCTCCCCAGAATGTACTGCTGCCATTGTGCACAGAAATCACTTTTTCCATAGCTACCAACGTAATAGATGCACTGAGACTAAAGCTGCTTTCAGGACTGCCATCAACAACTGTAAAAGAGTAATAAAAAATACAAGAGAGCTAAATGCTTAGTCCGTTAAATCCAAAGTAGCTGAGCAGCGGCTTGGTTTCGGCCAGTTTTGGGAAATAGCAAACAGAACCCTGAACAGATGCGTGCGTTCTATCCCAACCACCATCAATGGACCTGAGGTCATCTCATCGGCATCGCACAAGTATAGAAGCCAAGTACGTCCAAAGATGGAGTACTTCTGCCATATCTTGACTGGAACCTAAAAAAACAGCCTATCCTCCCTTGACAAAGTACAAGATAGACTTCGTGGCTTAGTGGGGGATGCTCTCTTCTCGTCCCTTCAACCTCTCCCACAGAAGAGACGTTGCGAGACTCTCTTTGTTTTATCGTTATTTCCATGGCAAGTGCTTGTCCGAGCTCCAATTTCTTCCCCCCCCCTCGCCAATCCTTCATGATAAACACCCGTCAGTAATTTCCCCCACTCTTTATCTGTGCCTAAATCAAAACGTAGATTCCATGAATATAGCTTTTTTTTCTAAGAAGTGCACGACGGTGGAAGTCTCTTCCGTTTGCCTGTTTCCCACCTGACTACAACTTGGACGTCTTCAAGTCCAACAGGAACAAATTCCTGATTAATCGTCCCCTTAAGTAAGCCACTTTATCAAATTTCCAATACCAACTATTACTACGATATTATCCCATTGATTATTGTACACAAAATAACACTTATCCTCGAGTGGCTTCTGGGCCTTGATAAGTGGTGATACCCATGTAAAAAAAAAGAATGCGTATTTATTTGCATAAGAAATATAAGAATATAGACAGCAAAAATAAGAGCTCGTTGAGAATAAAAGTTCATTACTTGCGATTGAGGAGAGGCTGACGGGTTAGTCATGTAAGCTGGCTGGTGGCCGATGCCCCCACCGGAGTGGTTCTTGGTTACATGTTGACTGCTTGAGGGTCCAGCGCGAAAAAAGGGAGAAATATGAGAGACAGGAAGTCACGTAGCTGTGTCGCTCTTCCGTTATCAGAGTTAAAGGGCGACAATCGAATTAGCCTGTGAATTTCCATTCCCACACCTCTGATGCACTTCTGCAGCTGCGCAATTTACGTAATATTCGAAGGTATTTTGATTAACATTCTGTGTGAACTATCAAATTCGTATTATTTGGATTCTTAAGACTACTCTCCTAATCTTCATCTTTCACTCGACGCATATTCTTTTCATAAACGTGCCGAACTCTGGATTCTCTCGCTCGAGCTCGGGAATCGTTTCAGGAATCAACGTGAAATTTCGAACGCAACTCTTTATTTACTTTACAGAAGTAAAATTCTCTCGGTCTGCTTTCGGCATGATTAGTTAAAAAAATCTTAAGTAAGTCGCACTTGTATGCCTAGTGTCGCCTGCAATCAATATCGAACCTTCTACTTTCAGAATCGTGTAGTAGTTAAGTTATATCACTTTGAGATTCGCTTCAAGTGCAAGGTGCCCGTCTTCTGTTGAAGTATCGGTGTCTCATTTTGCTATGTTTAGAAATGCTGTAATCCATAGATTAGGTAGTGAGGTAGTCATATATATATATATATATATATATATATATATATATATATATATATATATATATATTAAGTAATGTGATTTATAATTTAAAATTTAAAAATCAAATTTTAATTTAATTAAAAATCCGTTTCATAAATTTTTAAATTATAAATCACATTACTTAATATTGAATTAGCTCTAGGACATTAAACTATCGAGCTTATTATATATCAAAATTACAACGAGCACTTTCTATTTCCTGTATTTTAATTAAACTAGTAATTTCACTGTTACATTAAAATACACTCAGCTCTTTAGACTATTGTTCTAATCTCCTTTATATATATATATATATATATATATATATATATATATATATATATATATATATATATATATATATATATAGTGGAGATGGTAATTAATAAAAACTGAAGAAAGTGCTCAATACTGTTGTAGGGCAAATACGCGTTTTATTTTTTATTACCGTATCTTTCTGTTACCTTACAGAAAGATACGGTAATAAAAATAAAACGCATATATATATATATATATATATATATATATATATATATATATATATATAAAGAAGTCATCACTTATTATGAGCCAGATGCCATTCGAATCTAAAGGTTAATAAGTGTATGGTAGTCAACGGGAAGTGGAACTTTTGTAAATTATATTACTTCAGGAGACAGATTAGGTTACGTAGGAATTGAAGACAACAATATTATAGTCAGTCGAAAAGCAGGAAAGCGAAACAGAGTTTTACAGGCGTACAGTTCAAAGACAGGAATTTTGTTCATAGGGTTTATGTTTAGGTTTAGGCACAGATAAAGAGTGGAGGAAAGTATTGATAGTGGTTTCAGCTAGAAGAGTGTTTATCCTTAAAGTCATGCACCAGCGAACCATAGATTGGAGCTCAGAGGAGAATATTTGCGATAAAAATAACGGCAGGCTCGCAACATCACTTCTGTGGAAAAGAGTTTTCAGAGAAGAGAAACGAGCATGTCCCACTACATTACGAAGTTTATTTTGAAATCTTTCAAGACAGAATAAGCTGCTTGTGGTAGCTCCTTCCCGGATGTCTTAACAGTGCTCTATGTTTGGGTGTACTTGGGGGGAGAATTGCACCAACAGTGAGATATTTACTGGAGTGTGAGAATATTCCATTTACCATGAGGATTAAAAGTCAGAACCAGAAGCTAGTCAAAACATAGAGCCATCCATTTCAATTGGTGCCAGATGGAAAGCACAGCGTTGATGATGTAAAGATAGAAGCTTCGTTTAGAGGAATTAAGATTAAGCAGCCTCCTTCCTCATTGTGTACGGAAGATAAGAAGAGGGAGAGAAAATCCGAGAGAAGTTATTCGTTTACTGAATTTGAAGTGTTGCTGTAGATGGTAATGTCGTCAGCAAAAATGTCTACAAATGATTTTAGGATGTTTGAAGTAGATAAGGAAGAGAGGTGGACCGAGGATTATCTGTTGAGTGACTCCAGCATTAATACTGAGAGCTTCTGATTTCCGCCCATCAACCAATACTCTATGAACCTATAGAGACGACATTTCCAACTATATCGTAGCTGGAGATTTTGTGGAGTCGACCTTTATGCCATACCCTATAAAGGATCTTTTTTCGTATATGCATACACTTCATATATATATATATATATATATATATGGATGTTTTCAAGTCCAACATGAACAAATTCCTGATGAACCGCCCCCTTAAGTAAGACACTTTATCAAAACTACAATACTAATGATGACTACGATACTATCGCATTCATTACTGTACACGCAATACCCCTAATCCCTGAGTGGCTTCGAGGCGTTGATAAGTGGTGACCTCCATGTAAAAAATATATATATAAAAGTGTTTATTATTCCCATCTAGCGAGTATTTAGGTGAAAGTCTTTTTTTTTTTTATAAACAGCAATATTTCGCAAAACAAAATAATAACAAAACACATTTTGTCCAGTGACGCTGACGTTGGAGACCAGAGTTGAACGGTTTGCAAACTCTATCAAAAGCAACATGGGGAGAATTCTGATCTATTCAACCGAATCTTCTTTTCAACCAGGACCCTCGCCAAAGTAACCACATAGTTCCAGCAGCCACGTGAGATCAGACCAGACAAGCCGAGTAGTATCTCTCGCTGGACCTTGGTCGGAAGTGTGGGTACATATTTAATTTCACGGTTTCCAAGCTTTCTCGTTCTTCTTTCAACATTAAATTACAACAATTATGTACGTACTTTCAACTGCGTTCAGAATATTTTGTACTAATATTTAGTTCGGAACTTTGAAATTGACTTTTCCTTCATCTGTCAGACTGAAGTTTGAAATTGCATTTTCTTTTTTCTGTCACGCTTAAGTTTTAAATTGCATTTTCTTTCATCTGCAAAGCTGAAGTTTGAAATTGCTTTTTCCTTTGTCTGTCAGACTAAAGTTTTAAATCACATTTTCTTTCTCTTTCATGCTTAGGTTTGAAATTGCATTTTTCTTCGCCTGTGAGAGGGAAGTTTGAAATTGCATTTTCCTACCTTCTGCCATGTTAAGTAAAATTGTTTTCCATCGTCTGGCATGCTTAAGTTTTAAATAGTATTATTTTCGTCTGTCAGACGGAAGTTTAAAATTCCATTTTCCATTCGTCAGTTACGCTTAAGTTTGAAATTGCATTTATCGCCGGCTGTCAGAGTGAAGTTCTAAATTGCATTTTTATTTGTCTCCCATGCTTAAGTTTGAAATTGTATTTCATTTCGTTTGTCAGGCTGAAGGTTGAAATTACCTTTTCTTTCGTCTGTCTGACGGAAGTTTTAAATTTCAGTTTTATTTGCCTGCCTGACTAATGTTTTAAGTGACATTTTCCTTTCTTTTTCATGCTTAAATTTTTAATTGTATTTTCTTTCGTCTGCTATACTTAAGTTTAAATGGCATTTTCCTTCGTCTGCTTGACTGAAGTATGAAATTGCATTTATTTCGTTTTACAGAGTGAAGTTTGAAATTAAACTTTCTTTTGTTTGTCACAGTGCAGTTGTAAATTAAATTTTCTTTTTGTCTGCCATGCTAAAGTATAAAATTGTATTTTCCATCGTCTGCCATGCTAAACTTTATAATAGTATTTCCTCCGTTTGATAGAATGAAGTCACAAATAGTATTTTTCTTCGTCCGCCATGCTGAAGTTTTTAATTGCATTTTCTTTTCTGTCAGACTGAAGTTTAACATTGCATTATCTTTCGTCAGCCATGCTTAAGTTTAAAACTGAATTTTCTTTCGTCTGACAGACTGAAGTTTAAAGTTACATTTTTCCATTATCTGTCAGAATGAAGTTTGAAATTACTTTTTCTTCTGTCTGTCAGGCTGTAGTTTGATATTGCATTTTTCTTTCTCGTCTATGCATAAATGTTAAATGCCATTTTCTTTTGTCATGCTGAAGTTTGAAATAGCACTTTCTTTCAAATGTTATGCTTAAGTTTGAAATTGCCCTTTCCTGTACATCACATGGCAATGTTTGAAATATGCTTTTAAAATTCGACTCACGCTCCGATTGCACATTGCCTCTTTCCTTAGTATATTTATAGTAAGTTCTGTTTTTATGTTAGCATTTATTTTTAAAAAAAAGCAATTATCGCGTAAAGTACATGAACGCATTAAAAGAATAGCTTGGGTCTTGTTTTTCTTTTTCTGACAGTCTGGCACTAAGAGCAAGTTACATTTAGCCAAGGCAGACAGCTCGCTATATTATGGAAGAGAGCGGTCTAACACATGCGCAGCTTTTTTCAAAATTATATCATTGAACATGCAATTAGTGGCCGGCCATTTTGTTTCTGAACATAAAAAGCTAGAAACGCGGAGATCCAATCGATATCTTTCCGGCTAATGGAATGACACAAATATATACTCAACTGTCTCCGTCCTTGGGGAAATACATTGACTCGTGAAAAAAGGCTTTGCTGAAAGGAGACAAAGGCGCCAGCATTGGGTTACCAACAAGACGTTCATGTGAAAACATCAAAAGCAAGAACTCGAACTAAAATATCTATTACCGTTTTCAACAATTTCTTTATTTAAGCAAAAAAAAAGAAAGAATTCTCTACAACAAAAATGTCCCCAGATATTCACCCTTAAATAACCAAACACAATGTATGTGCGCCACTTTACAAAATAAACTTAATTAATTCTGATTAGTAGAATATATTACAGTCTAGAACACCTGAGCAGAAGAAATAAAACGTAGACCATTGACATTTACACACGGTCATCATAATGTTTTAATTCCTCTGAAAATAAATCCTCGTCGGTGTCTCACGCATCCCTCCGGTCGACATCGGAGCATACCTCGCTTAAAACACAGTCTCTGGGGATGCGTGAGATAGTTCGCACGTCGGTGCCGCAGAGAAACCGAGCTTCTTATATAGCTATACTAGCATTTCAGCCCGGCGTTTCCCAGATGTTTGGAGATGAATGTTGGGCAAAAAAAAAAAAAAAGTGGTCAATTTTTTTAAAAATTTTACCCCTAGTATGACCCCTTAACATGAGATGGCAGGTTCGTCAGGATCAGGTTTCCGCAAGCCGTCCTCCATGCCTTGTTGCGCTTGACATCGAATATTGCAGGCTGATCAGAACGAGCCAATGCCTATGCAAAGAAGCGGCCAAGCAGTACAACGCTAAAGCTGATAGGTATAGTGTCTGTGCCCCAATTCTCTAAGAGCATTTAGCCGGAATTACGAGCAGGCTGTTGCGTGTCGGTACTCCTTGCGGAGCTTCTCGACATGGGCTCTGTATAACAGTGTCCTGTCGCACTTCATGCCGTGAAAATTTGAGTATGTCTTTGTCTTGTTAGGTGATTTTACGCTTCCCTTGGGCTAGGGAGGTCTAAAGATAGAATAAACGCACCTTAGTTTTAGTGAGGTTCGGGTTGAGATGGTACTTTATATAAAATGATGCCAACTGTATTAGCACTTGCCTCAATACATCTTCGATGACTTTCAGGTCATTTGATTGGGTTGCAAGGCACAATTATTCAGTGATGTGACATAGATAAATCTTCATAGGTTATATGCAAACATGGCAGACTGAACTGCATCAGTTGTTAAATAAACAATAAGGAAAGGATTATCCGGTTCCGGGTTACCTTCAATGTACCAATCTTTAACCAAGTCGGAACATAAAAACACCATTCTATTCTATTCAGGATTGATATTCTATTTGGACACCAAAATAACATATCCCTTTTTGTTTCAACCCTGATTTTCTTTCTATACGTCCCTTAAAAGGGGTTTAATCTTTATAATAAATTTTCAGTGTATGTGTTGAATAGAAACATTATACCAAACCAGATGTGATATTTTGCTAATGGCTTTTACTCCGAGGAGATGGGCCTACATCGAAAATCCATGGATCAAGGAAATTAATATAAATGTGTGTATTCTTTGTCCAAACAAAACAATTAAATTTTGAATATAATTTTGAAAATTATATTTTTTCTAAATGAAATTTAAATATAAAACTCTAAATTTGCTCTATCTAGTATACTGACCAATTTTATTTAGCCATGTTTGTTTCATAATAAAGTATAAGTTTACAAAAGTATTTTGTAATATTTATTTCATCTCATTATGACATTATATACACACACACACACACAAATATATATATATATATATATATATATATATATATATATATATATATATATATATATATATATATACAGTAGCATCCAAGACTAAGGGGCATAATCTTGTAAGAAATAAAAACTGCGAACAGCTGAAATTTTGACAACTGGTAGTCGTTATCATCTAAAATAACATACTAAAATTTGTGATCATATACGTTATAATATTATAGTGGACGCATTATATAGTAATGATTTTAAAAGTTTAACAAATATGACCTGTGTACCACCACCGATAATCGAAACCAAAACGTTCAGCTTACGATGTACTTTTAAATTTTGACATTGATGCTTGACCTATAAAAACATGTTTGCTGCAGACGAAACATTAAAATATGAGCCTATAGCTATTACTTTATGCATGCATATTCGTAATGCCGTCGTTCGACCTTCACCTGGCAAATGCCATTGTTGTAATTTCCTCGGCTAAAATCCAAATATATTGTTTTGCGTGGATCTGAATGACCTATATATGAAGTTTGATGTCTGTATTCCAAAAAACAGATAGATGAGTTTGGTAGACAACATTTTTAAACATATATATATATATTTATATATATATATATATATATATATATATATATATATATATATATATATATATATATATAGCGAGAGAGAGAGAGGGGGAGAGAGAGAGAAGGAGAGAGATGTGTTATTTGTTTTTGTTTTTGCGATACGTTTTGAATGAATTCAATTATTTACGAAAGTGAATTTTTACCTAAATGCGAGTTGAGAATAATTTTCCCTTTAACCAATTTTGTACCCCCATATGGGGAGCGGTATATATATTATATTTAAAATATATTTAAAAATAATATACATATATATATATATATATATATATATATATATATATATATATATATATATATATACGCATTCATAAATATATATAGAAAGAGATTTGTGTTCACTATAAACTTTTTACGCAAATATTACGCAAGTATAAATAATTTATAATGTCTGCATGAATATAACTACACGTAATAGTAAACTTAAGATGATCATAGCATGTGAAAACCGCAAGACCTAATAGGGAATTAATTAAAATTAATGTTTCAAAAGAATATACAAATTAGCTAGATCTTTTGCAGAAGAATGCAAATTCCACGACCCATATATAATAAAGTTGTTTTTACTTTTTAAATAAATAGAAAAAAGGTTTTTTATATGATTATCATCATACAAAAAATATAAACGTATAAATTTAGGAATTATATCAGTGGGTCGTGTAGTATTATATAAGTTACACTAACCAACAAGTAATTGCTGGTATTTACTTGTTTGATTAACACGAAATATATTTTTTAAAAGAAATAAATATTTTAATAGTTGTAATTTCTTACACCATTACGAGATAAAGAAAACATCATATATACAAAAACCGAATTAATTAAAAAATGCGTGCATAATACACTTGAAAAAATTTCAATCCAACGTTCATATATTACGTATTTATTCGACCTAAAAAATGGGTATCCGGAGGACCCTTTTAAATGTTCTAAATAATTTTGGACAGCCAGTCTATAAGGGTTTTATTACAACGTAAGTATCAGTAAATGTAATTATAATATAAAATCGACGAAAGATCGAACAGGGCAACAATACCGATCGGAATATCAAAAGAAATATGGGCAGCCGTTAAACAATAAAAGTCGTTAGGATAATCACGCGAGATTATCAAGCACCTGTTTTCAGATTAGAAAAAATATTCGGCTTTTAAAAGGACACTTGAGCATTCATATTTGAGAGATTGCAGGCGAAACTACGCAAGATTCTAATTGCATCTTGCAAATGTCCACTTCAATTTTCGAGAAGTACATCAGCACATTCGAAATGGACAGACGATGTACACTTCAATTAGTAAACGGAAATAAACTTAAAAGTCTGCAGTTGTACGTTAAGTACATTATAAATTTCATGACAGATCTATTCAACGTGTGTACGCATGTGTTAAAACCATTTAGCTAACTCAGGAGTTGGAATCGATAAAAAGATACTTTAGGGGGATCTGAATTAATATTAGAATATAAAAAAATGGCATCTTATTTCAAACGCCAAAAATAGTTCTTTAATAGTTTATATTTATTTTTTAAGTTATTTATACTAGTGTTGGGGCGCTTAACTTATATGACCTGGTTCAACTAATTAGTTCACTCGTAAATAAAAGAATATAACTGCATAAATCAGGTTGGAATTGATTCAAACGCACCTTGTACGTATTACTTCAGTATCTAGGTAGATACCAGATACAACTAGATTGCAACTGTCTATAGCTTATATTCCGTAGACCACTATCCCAAACTAAGAATATTTTTTTATATATCGGTGTCATAATTCAGTCATAAAGGTTTAACCGGTATCTGAAACTGGTAACGAGAATTTTTAAAAGTTTAAGAAAATTTTGAAAATTTTAGAAATTTTTAAAACTTCGAAAAGGTTTGAAATGTTGTAATGTTTGTAATTTTTGTAGGCTGTAGAAATTTAGAAAATTATAGAAGATTTGGGCATTTTTTAAAGCTTAAATTTTAGAAAAAATTGTAAATTTTGTAAATTTTTAAAAGTTTTTAAATATTGGAAAGATTGTAAATTTTGGAAAGTTTGTGAATTTTGAAAAGTTCGTAAATTTTGAAAACTTTGGAAAGTTTAGATATTTTGGAAATTTGGGAAATTTTTGAATTTTTTGAAAGTTTCGAGTTATGGACATTTTTGAAAGTTTGGAGATTATGGAAATTTTTGAAAGTTTGGAGATTATGGAAATTTTGGAAAGTTTGGAGATTATGGAATTTTTTGAAAGTTTGGAGATTATGGAAATTTTTGAAAGTTTGGAGATTATGGAATTTGGGAAATTTTTGAATTTTTTGAAAGTTTGGAGATTATGGAATTTTTTGAAAGTTTGGAGATTATGGAAATTTTTGAAAGTTTGGAGATTATGGAATTTTTTGAAAGTTTCGAGATTATGGAATTTTTTGAAAGTTTGGAGATTATGGAATTTTTTGAAAGTTTCGAGATTATGGAATTTTTTGAAAGTTTGGAGATTATGGAAATTTTTGAAAGTTTCGAGATTATGGAAATTTTTGAAAGTTTCGAGATATCTTAATCGTTAGTTACTTTAATTCATTTTGCTTTTTTTGGAGATTATGGAAATTGGGAAATTTTTGAATTTTTTGAAAGTTTGGAGATTATGGAGATTTTTGAAAGTTAGGAGATTATGGAAATTTTGGAAAGTTTGGAGATTATGGAATTTTTTGAAAGTTTGGAGATTATGGAAATTTTTGAAAGTTTGGAGATTATGGAATTTTTTGAAAGTTTCGAGATTATGGAATTTTTTGAAAGTTTCGAGATTATGGAATTTTTTGAAAGTTTGGAGATTATGGAAATTTTTGAAAGTTTGGAGATTATGGAAATTTTTGAAAGTTTCGAGATTATGGAAATTTTTGAAAGTTTGGAGATTATGGAATTTTTTGAAAGTTTGGAGAATATGGAAATTTTTGAAAGTTTGGAGATTATGGAATTTTTTGAAAGTTTGGAGATTATGGAAATTTTTGAAAGTTTGGAGATTATGGAATTTTTTTAAAGTTTGGAGATTATGGAAATTTTGGAAAGTTTGGAGATTATGGACATTTTGGAAAGTTTGGAGAATATGGAAATTTTTGAAAGTTTGGAGATTATGGAAATTTTGGAAAGTTTGGAGATTATGGAATTTTTTGAAAGTTTGGAGATTATGGAAATTTTGGAAAGTTTGGAGATTATGGAAATTTTGGAAAGTTTGGAGATTATGGAAATTTTGGAAAGTTTGGAGATTATGGAATTTTTTGAAAGTTTCGAGATTATGGAAATTTTGGAAAGTTTGGAGATTATGGAAATTTTTGAAAGTTTGGAGATTATGGAAATTTTTGTAAAGTTTGGAGATATCTTAATCGTTAGTTACTTTAATTCATTTTGCGTTTTTTTTGTTTCTTTTTTTTCAGCAGTAATGATAAAATTATAAATATTTCGTTTCTGAATTTTTGAGATTTTTTATTCGCATTATTTGCCTCTCAAGAGTAAGGCTGACGGAACGAGGGTATGATACCCGTGTGAAGTAAATAGAAGGTCCCGTTTGAAATTCAGTGCACATACCCGAGTCAAACAGAAACACTACAGAGTTCAACAAGATACACCTGAAGAAGATAGGAAGTAATATCGACTGAAACTTTATGAAAATAACATTCAAGATGAGAACAGAATATTTATTGCGTTTGAACTACAAGTGAAGATTAATCTATAGATTAGATACTATATAGATTTTTATCGCAATCCGAAAATAAGAATAATAATTGTAGAATTCTGTAGATTTTTATTTAAATAAATGGAATCGGTAATTGTATCGGAATCGGGAACTTAGAAAAGCAGATTCGTACAGGCAGGAAACTAGGAGGGAATTACAAAGTCTAATAGTCCTACGAAAGGAACTATACAAAGAAAGAAACTAAAAAGGAAAGGCGTGGAATTTTGTTGCTTTATTGGTTAGTGGAAATATGAAGGGGATTGTCAGAGGTTTTCAAAGAAAGAAGATGTTTATTTGTCATAGCGTTTTTTTTACAGTGACGTAATGTGCTTTTTTTTGTTTTGTTTTTTAGAGTGACGTAATGTGATTTGTTTGTTTTGTTTTTTTAGACTGACGTAATTCGATTTTTTTAGAGTGGTGTTATGTGATTTTTTGTTTTTTCTTAGTGTGACGTAATGTGATTTTTTTGTGTTTTAGAGTAACGTAATTTGATTTTATTGAGTGACGTTATGTGATTTTTTTTGTTTTTTAGAGTAACGTAATTTGATTTTATAGAGTGACGTTATGTGATGTTTTTGTTTTTTAGAGTAACGTAATTTGATTTTATAGAGTGACGTTATGTGATTTTTTTGTTTTTTAGAGTAACGTAATTGGATTTTATAGAGTGACGTTATGTGATTTTTTTTGTTTTTTAGAGTAACGTAATTTGATTTTTTAGAGTGACGTTATGTGATTTTTTTGTTTTTTAGAGTAACGTAATTTGATTTTATAGAGTGACGTTATGTGATTTTTTTGTTTTTTAGAGTAACGTAATTTGATTTTTTAGAGTGACGTTATGTGATTTTTTTGTTTTTTAGAGTAACGTAATTTGATTTTATAGAGTGACGTTATGTGATTTTTTTTTTGTTTTTTTTTCTTAGTGTGATGTAATGTTATATTTTTGTGTTTTAGAGTGAGGTAATGTGTTTTTTTTTGTTTTTTTTAGAATGACGTAATGTGATTTTTAGAATGAGGTAATGCGATTTTTAGAGTGACGTAATGTGATTTGTTTTTAGAGTGACGTAATGTGATTTTTCAGAGTGCCGTAATGTGATTTTTTGTAGTGGCGTAATATGATTTATTTAGAGTGACGTAATGTTAGTTTTTTTTTCTTTTATTTTGCTTAAAACACATTTTACTTTGTTAAAACTGAATTATTATCGCTTTATTTCGCTTCGTTGAAATAAACTATAACGATACGTAATGGTGTGTTTTTTTCTTCTTTCAAACATTAGTGTTTCCCAATTTTTAAAACAATTTCCTTGTTTCGATTATTATTATCATTATTATATTATTATTATTATCATTGTTATCTGAGGTTTTAAAAGAAAGTTTTAACATTTAAACAGGCTACAAAGGTTTGCATTTTTATTTTTACCATAATTTTTTTTTATTATTATTTCGAGGGTTACTTAATGTGATTTTTTTCTTTTAACTAATTATTTTGATAACGGTTGTTTCGCTTAAAACAAATTCTACTTTTTTTTTCAACTGAATTATGTTCACTTTGTTTTCGCTGCAACGCGCCGTGACGAGAAATCTTTCTATACTGTGTTCGCTTAAAATGCTTTTCACGTACTTCTTTCTTTTCTTTTCACCGATTATTTTTTCCTGTTTTTTTATCCGTTCTTTAATCTTCGAGTAAGCAGCTGTCTCCAAATCCAACTCATCCATACGCGGACAACATCTATGTTATTTCTCTGAAAGAGGGAACATGTAGATATTTATTATTATTATTATTATTATTATTATTATTATTATTAATGTTATTATTATTACTATTATTATTATTATTATTATTATTATTAATAATAATAATAATAATAATAATAATAATAATAATAATAATAATAATAAATATCTACATGTTCCCTCTTTCAGAGAAATAACATAGGTGTTGTCCGCGTATGGATGAGTTGGATTTATTATTATTATTATTATTATTATTATTATTATTATTATTACTACTACTACTACTATTATTATTATTATTATTATTAATAATAATAATAATAATAATAATAACAACAACAACAACAACAGGAATGTGAGAGAGAAGGAGAATTAGAAGTAGAACAATTATGCTCCATTGGCCTTGAACATAAGGCGTATACACGGGGTTAAAACACAAATAATCTCGGTCGAAGTTGGTACACTAGGAGCAGTATCAAGTTGTCTGGAATGACAATTGAAAAAACTATAAATCCCTAACATTTAGGGTGCCTTCGGACCTTTGCTTTTGTAGGTTCCACCAACATCCTTAGAAAATCCCTTGATCGTTGAAGCTCCTTGTTTGGAGCCGGGATTGAGAGAAATGAATCCCATCCCTTTCCAGAGAGACGTTGATAAACGAACTCAGAATTGTTATTATTATTATTATTATTATTATTATTATTATTATTAATAATAATAATAATAATAATAATAATAATAATAATAATAATAATAATAATAATAATAATAATAATAAGTGGTTTTGATCGCCAATGAATAACTGTCACCATTTTAAACATCCTTTTTAGCTGGAATAAGTGTTGGGTTGGGTTTGTAAGAGAAAAACAACATTTAAATATGTTTTGGAAATCAAAGTATTGTACCACTTATGATTATGATAGACAACAATATTAAAATATATATAGTTCAGAATTCAATTTAAGCAAATCTAATTGTTTATCTGAGAATTATGAAAGATGAGACAATGATTTTTTTTATTAATGACATAAGCAGCAAGAACTGTCTTAGTTATCAACTAAAACAGTCTACCATTTATAAACTTTCTAGATGGATTAAATATTTCTTGAAAGGAACTCAATCAATTTACATTCATTTGTTGCAAAGAATATGATAAAAGCCAGAGAAAAATAAACATTGGCTAGGCAGAATAAAACATGGATTTGTTAGGTGCAATACTATAGTGGTTTAAAACATCTAATTTACATTTATCACCTGTTCCACTTCACTTAAAATTGCAGATATTCCTTTTGTATTCCTCCAATTGATCTGACTGGAAATGAAGTCTCTATAATCTTATTAAAAAATCCCAACATTTCTTCCACAATGAAACCAACCTTACTAATCAATTTCATTAACACGGAATGACATATGGGTGTTTCCTCATCCTGTTTTACCTTACCCAGTGGTTCGCAACCTTTTTTTGTGTCATGGCGGCACGCTACTGAGTTTATCAAAGATTTTCGCACGACACCTAGCATAAAACGTGTTTTTACTAATAAGTCATTTTTTGCAATTAAAAAAGAAACAAAGATTTTATTTGAAGAATATTTATTCACATAAATTAACACATCTTGAATCAATATCTGGTATGACCTAAAAATGGTGGATACCAGTGGGACAGTTGTTCCTGGTGCTTTTTTAACTACTGCTGAAATACGTGGCCGAATGTGAGAGCGACACTCTTAGCTTTGTTTTAACATTTAAAAATCGTTCACGTTTTTATGTTTAACTAGCGCGAGTGCCCGGCGTTGCCGGGTGTTTGGAGCAAACAAATATAAAAGTGGTAGTAGGCAGGGAGGTAGGCAAGCAGGCTAGTAGCGCGATGCGAAGGCGGAAAAGAAAATTGAAGAAAACGTAACAACTTACTGCTACGCTACGAGGCGAGAGAAAACGAAAAGCGATCTTATTCACCGATGTCAATTAAAAAGATGACTTGTATTTAATTGAATGAGTTCACGCAGGCGCAGAAATTAACTGGCTGAAGACCACTTAAGCTTCCCGCTTTTTGCTGTTTTATTTCCCTCATAATGCTTTGGAATACAAGCTCCCCACAAAAGGGGGAGCTCTGGCAGTGTACAAATGAATTGTAATTTTCTGATATGAAGGGTTTTCTCTACATTGATCAAAGCTAATTGCCTTTCTGGATTTCCTGGAAAGAAAAGCCAGGCGATCTACTTTATAGTCGATTAGTTTCGCTTTATATAAACGAAAAAGACGAACAAACACGCGAAAGGACGGAATAGAGGGATTTTTTTTAAGTCGGTCAAAATAAATTTAGAGACGATGTCCGTTCGCAAATCGTAGATATTATGATCAGAGAAGTACAATGAAACTTGTAAATAAATGCAATCTCATCGAGAACCAAGCGAAAAAATGTTTTATTGGCCATACAAAAACGCGCGTGGCCGTTTTGCGCTTTATATACATAGACCAGCGGGGTACCCGGCGTTGTCCGGGTGTTTAGAGCAGTGTGTGTTGGGGGTAAAGCAAAGCAAAAAATGAACACAACGAATAAGCGAAGTAATAACCCTGTTTGTATATTATATATATATATATATATATATATATATATATATATATATACACTTCATTAAAAACAAAAAGCCAAATAAAAATTAAAACTTTTAAAAAATCGAAGAACAGAAACAGCGAAGGCGAAAAATGGCATAAATAACTCAATAAATCCGCTTTTATCATATTTAAACTAATTCTGGGTCGGGTATCTATTGCGCATGCGTATCTGCCTAGATTGTCATGAAGGAATGACTTTTTGCTACCCCTCCCTGAGGAAAACCTTCTCGTTGAGAGTGAAGAAATTAAGGTTTTTACCCAATTTTTTGATATTTGGAGTCTGAAAGTTCGATCTTTAAAATGATACCTATCTGGTGAAAATCTGTCGCCTGTGTCGAAAAATTTTGCGAGATATACAAACGCACACACAACACACACACACATTTTGCCTTTTATATATAGATATACATGTTGTTTTAGTAAGAAAAAAACAGTTAAAATAAGTATGACGTTGGAAATCGCAGTAAGATTTTGGTGGCGATTTTTATTTGAAGTTGAAATTTAGTGGTGTCGTAATGATTAAGAAATAAAATGTCTTTTTAAAACAAAATGAAATTAAATGGCTTCTAGCTATTATTTCTTCATAAAGCGAAACCCTATTTCCTCGTAGTAAACGTATGTAAACTTAATAACGAATGAATCCTGACAACTAGCAAAAGTTATATTCTCTGTGAATTTTCGAAGTGCAATAATTAATTTGGCTAATTAATAAACCTTATTAACTCGCTACAAAATATGTCATACTGCTTATAATTATGTGAAAGCAATCATACATTTATTATTTCTTTAATTGTGCGAAACTACCAAATATTAACTTCTGAATGTGCTTTTGTTTGTTTGTTTTTTTGCTTAAGGGAATGTTACAAAATCAGTCTCATTATTTACGTACTCAGTTCTGACAAGAACCCAATAATTAATTAGTTTGGGGGAAAATCGATATTTATAAACGAAAAATAGAATCAAAGATTGAAATCGAATTGATTGAAAATCCGTGAGCCATCTTGATTGGAATTCAGATTAAAATCATTGCTTGCGATTATTGTAATCGGTTACTGATTAATCAGAAGTACGTGGAAAGAAACATTGCTCTTTGCAATAATCATAGAGATTAAATTAGCTTCAATAATAGGATGGTTGTATTGGCTTTATATATATATATATATATATATATATATATATATATATATATATATATATATATATATGATTGCAACGTCTTGTCAGACGAGTGCCACTCCCTCAGACATTTAAAATCCATGAGCCCAAATGCCTGAGGGAGTATATATACAAATATGATGTTACAGAGTCTTAGCTTTGTACGACAGCTAAGTTTCTCTCTCTCTCTCGGTTCAAAATGTTGAGATCCAGCAACAAGCAAGAGCACGATAGCCAGCAACAAATTAAACTGCAGGCCAGCTTAATGCGGGTAATGATCTTCCGCTTTATGGCTCTTTAAATCAGAGATTTGCTTCTCCTAGAAAGGTTGCCTTCACCACAGCTTACGGGAGCCCTCTCCACCCCAATACACATATACACACACACAAATATACACAGTGCTAGTTGGCTGTTGACCCAGAAAAAAGAGTTCATTCGCCCCTTGGAAGGTCTTGTTTTTAATCCTTCAGGGAGACTAGCCGCCCTCCTCACCAAGCAAGTCTGGTGGGGGAACCAGTTTAGTCGCCGGTGAACCGAGCATGAGGCAGGTAGTACTGGGTTACATGGTACCAGTAGCATATGACATGACGTGACATATATATATATATATACAAGCTGGGGTACCGGCGTTGCCTGGCTTGTTGGAGGTATGTGTGCACGGGGGCGGGTAAAGTAAAGAATAAGCAATGTAATAAACCTACAAAAAAATGTAATAAACTACAAAAAAAGCGATGTTTAATAGAACGAAAAGAAGCAATGTACTAAACCTACAAAAAAATGTAATAAACTACAAAAAAGCGATGTTTAATAGAACGAAAAGAAACGTTAAAATTCCATTTCACTTTTTTCAAGCAACTACAAAACGAACTAAATCGAAAATATGGCATCACCCAGTAAAAAACATGAAACGAAAATGAACGTTAAAATTCCATTCCAGTTTTTTAAGCTACTACGAAGTAAAGAAAACCCAAATCGGTGTTCTTTCATTTACTGTCCCTTGGGAACGATTCCGGAAACGGTGTAAGTGGTGGCTGAAGAAGGAAGAATTAATTGGAGAGAAAAGATGTTACTACTTCCATTAGTTTTGACCGATTATCATAGTAAACTCTCAGCAGGAAAAATATAGGAATCTTCGATAATCGAGGAAGTGGTGAGGTAATATGCCTATAACACACCTCAGATATTGTGCTGCAGTTTGTGCATATTACATTTGCACGAAATGTGCTGATTTTTAATCCTATTAAGATAAAATCATAGGGGGAAAATGAGTTCATTATATATATATATATATATATATATATATATATATATATATATAAATATATATAATATATTATATATATACATATATATACATATATACATATATATATATATATATATATATATATATATATATATATATATATATACTGGCAAAAGTTCCCGTCGTTGACTGGATTCAAAAACAGCCTACAGAAAATGGAGATTTATGATAGGTTATGAAAAGGAAGGGGTGTAAAGAGATAGCTTCGAATTTGGGGGTATCAAAACCAAAGCAAAATATCATGAAAGTAAAAATAGATAAACCCCATAATTTATTATACCATACCTGTTCAAACTGAAACACTTATCACGATATTTTGTGGATCTATACTAAAAAAAAATTAAATATAAATATAATTATCAAAATATACTTACGCAGATAGATATGAAAAGTCTTTATTAAAGTTTGTGCCTGCTTCCATTGTATGGGGACCAGGCGCGAACGCCAATCCCACAATTTTATCATACCATTCCTATTTAAATAAAAACATATTTATCAAAGTATTATGTACATCTATATCATAAACACTTGGAAACGTTTTTTTTGTTTTTTTTATTTCCATACTTTGTGAACAAGGCGCGTATGCAGACCCAACAATTTTAATGAATCATCATTATGCCAGATCAAACATACTCATTCCTGTGTCTCGATACATCTTCTATCATTATATATGATTAGTTTTCTATAATAGTCAACCATATAAGAGCCTAATCGTGACCAGACACACACACAGACGTTCAGCTTCATATTATAATATATATATATATATATATATATATATATATATATATATATATATATAATTATTTACTATAATAATTATTAAATACCTACAGACACTAGTGATTCATTCTTTTAGGAATCAACTATGTAGGATCGCCCGATTAGCATCGGTCGATAGATTCGAAACTGGCAAGAGTACCAAGGAACTAACCCATTCGGCCACCGTAAACCGACGAGAGAAATTCTGTTTAAATTTAAACATTTATTCTAAAATGTGTTTATTGTCTGTTAGAGCGATCTAATCATTATATGATGATCTGCTAAATTGGCCGACCTTATATATATATATATAAATATATATATATGGGTGTGTGTATGTGTGTGTGTGTGTGTGTGTGTGTGTGTGTGTGTGTGTGTAAGAAATTTATTACTGTGAGTCCAGAATGAGTTTACATATTGTTTCAACTAGAGGAAGATCCTCAAAGAGAGGAAATATCCAACTAGCATCGTCAGAATTCATAGATGGACTAAGTTATAAAATCAAATAAGAATGGAAAAATAGTAGATGAAGGGGAGATAGAAAAGAAGGGGCGGGTAGAGGGGAGAGGACGTTGGAATTTAAAGTAGTAGGAGTTTATACGATAAGAGAGGGCTTATAATTAAATATTAATTATGTGTTAATTCTTATAAACGTTTTTTTTACTTTAAAACGGTTTAAAATTAAAAGACGCTATTCATATTTATAACGGCATAAGTAACAGTTATTTTAAAGGATCACCATGGCAACAGGTTGGAGAGTTAATGTTAGTGGGTATGGTGTGGTGGGAGGAGGAAGGAACGGGTTGAAAATGGGGTTTAAAGTGATTTAGCCGGGCGGGAAGAGATTGAAAGATATTTATTGTTTATAAAATATAAATATATATATATATATATATATATAAGGCTGTTTGTCTGCGTGTGAGTTCGTTTCCTATAGATTCTAAAACAGCTGGGCTGTTTTTTTTTCTTTTTAAGTGTATAAACATATACCTTATGTGCCTGTAAGTGTTTTAGATGGGTTTTGTATCGGAAAACCTCGGATAAGTATCAAAAATGGATAATCAATGAAATTTAATTAAAAAAGGAATAGTCCAATTTTGTTCAAAGTTTACACTTTTATGAAGCTCACCAACATCACTGCATTCATGATATTTTATCACAGCACAAGCTATATGGTTCGGTCAATAAAATCAACAGTAGGTTCTTTGATAGGACAGAGGCGCGTTAAAAATGAACGCTTCTGTTTAGAGCATAATTGGATTATTGTACTTGGCTTTTGTATTTTAAATTTTATTCTAGACATTACATGAAATTAAAAATAATTCCATAATATCAACAGTATGGTTTCTCTACAGTGCAATGTATACTACAATGAATTTTAGAATAAGGGGATGCATGTGAAGTTTCATCCCAGTGCACAGCGGTTAGTTCCTGACCAGAGCAGGCAATCAATTGACTTGATTGACGAATGAGCGAGTTCGATGGCAATAAAAGTAATAGAAGTATGGAATCTTTTTTTTAATCCTCTTTAAATCCCGAGCCACGACGGGTCCCCCTGCTAGTATATATATATATATATATATATATATATATATATATATATATATATATATATATATATATATATATATATATATATATATATATATATATATATATATATATACACAGCATAATCACGTTGACACACCGGTTCTCGTCAGATCACCGAAGTTAAGCAATGTTGAGCCTGGATAGTACCAGATGGGTGACCATTTGGGAATTCTAGGCGCTGTATGTGCTCTCTGCTTATCTCGGCATTGTTTCCAGTCATCTTGTACCTCAACTTGCCACTGGTATGCAACAGGAGAGGCGTGGTTGGTGATTGCGCAACTTATTCCACACAAATTTCACGCGCAGGCACCCTTACAGTGGGTATCCATAGTCTGTATGGACTGAAGGAAGCCTTTATATATATATATATATATATATATATATATATATATATATATATATATATATATATATATATATATATATATAGGTTCCGAAACGGCCGAGTCAATATCTTGTAAAATTTACACGAAGGCAATGTATATTTCTGGCAGTGTTCTTAGATACGTATTGTACATTTATTTATACGATAAGTATTGACAATTGAACAAATCCGATCTTAAAAGTATTCTTTTTTTCACTTATAGATAAAAAATAATGTTTACATGGGAATATTTTACGTTAAACAAGTTGGGTCATGGTTGGTGAAACCTTAAATATTTCACTGAAAAAATTCTTCGTTTAAATCCATAAGAAAAGAAAGGTTAGTGTTTAAGACCGTCAAGCTCAAATATCAGCTGACGTGATATTGTAAACAAATACAGACGCAGTTTGGTAAATGACCTTATCATTATTATTTTATCGTTTATTAGTCAACCGGGCAAATTATCCCTCATAATACTGAGTGTTCTAAAAGAAGCTGCATGATTTTAAATTTGATTCACTTCCTTAATACCAATTTTGTATATGTAGGTAGATGAGCCTCTGTTTTTGAGTTCGATATCATAGTCTACTTATTTTTATTTTATTTACACATCTTAATCCAGGGTATGTTTTTCACAAGGTCTAATTTTAGTTATGAAAACTGATGTTACTCAAACGTCCACCATTTTCATTTTCACACTCTTGTGCTCTCTGCAGGGCATTGTCCAGCACATCACTTAATTTTTCAGAGCTTATGGCACAAATTTCCTCCTCTATATTGTTTTAAGGGCATTTAATGTGATTGGTTTGTTTGCGTATACCCGCTCTTTGAGGTAACCCCAAAGGAAGAAATCTGCACATTTGAGATCTGGCAAGCGGGGTGGTCAATTTATCTCACAGCCACGAGAAATTATTCGGTTGCCGAAGATGTCCTTGAGCAGATTTAATGTTTGTCGTGCCGTGTGCACCGTTGCACCGTCCTGCTGGAACCGCATTGATCGAAAGACCTCAATTTGACTTGATCTCTTTCTTACTGATGTGGAGATATCCTCGGCCACACTCTCTGCAAATCTTTGACGATTCTGATCATTCTTGCCGTACAGGTTTTACTAGATTTAGGGAGGTCACATACAGACCCTTGCTCATGAAATCATGAAATCAGGCCACCATAGCGTTTATTTCAGTGTGAGTAGGGGAATTATGTTTTTGTTGAAAGAGAGAAAGGACAAAAAAGTAAATGCTAGTAGAATATACAAAGCGCTATATAAGAAAATCAAATACTGAGAAATGTTTATTAAATAATAAAAGAATTAACCATTTTTAAAGCTTAAATTAATTATGTTAAATTAATAATTGATATAATATAATTAATATTAGTTAATAAAAAAATAATTATTAAAATTAATTATTTAAACATTTTAAAGCTTAAGTTAATTATTTTAAATTAATACTTGATATAATATGATTAATATTAATTAATAAAAATTAATTATTAAAATTAATTATTTAAATATTTTTAAAGCTTAAGTTAATTATTTTAAATTAATAATTGATATAATATGATTAATATTAATTAATAAAAATTAATTATTAAAATTAATTATTTAAACATTTTTAAAGCTTAAATTAATTATTTTAAATTAATAATTGATATAATATGATTAATATTAATTAATAAAATTAATTATTAAAATTAATTATTTAAACATTTTTAAAGCTTAAGTTAATTATTTTAAATTAATAATTGATATAATATGATTAATATTAATTAATAAAAATTAATTATTAAAATTAATTATTTAAACATTTTTAAAGCTTAAGTTAATTATTTTAAATTAATAATTGATATAATATGATTAATATTAATTAATAAAAATTAATTATTAAAATTAATTATTTAAACATTTTTAAAGCTTAAGTTAATTATTTTAAATTAATAATTAATATAATATGATTAATATTCATTAATAAAAATTAATTATTAAAATTAATTATTTAAACATTTTTAAAGCTTAAGTTAATTTTTAAAGAAATACAAAAATCTAACAAATACATTAATATAAAAAATTTAAATCAAAATAAATTTAGCAGGACAAAATAACTGCAAAGATGTAAGAGAAGTGTAAGATAGAAGTAAATGAAATAGGAAAGAAGGTTTACCTCAGAATAAAATGAGAGGGAAGTTAATACCCAGTGTATTCGCATGTAGAAATCGACCAGAAGAATGTAATGAGTTTTGAAAGGCAGAAAAGGAATAACCCGAAGGAATCTAGAATTATTTCGCTATATTAAAATGTTCAATTCCTTACAGTAACCGTTTCGTAGCGCAGAAACAACCATATAATTATTGTCAAGTTTTGAATATTTTTCATTCTGAGCCATCTGCAGAATAAGAACTAATGTACTTAAATAAAACATGAGTTCTCATTGTTTCTTTTCTAGCGCAAGGGACGCTATTCAGCATTAAAAGTATACTCAATTATCCCCCTCACACATTATAGTGGTTTTATTATTTAAAAAGATTACCATCGCAAATTATAGTGGTTTCATTATTTAAAATGATTCATTATTTATTTGATAGCTTGAAAGTTAAATTACAACTCAATATGCAGTATAAACCATATATATTGGTTAAAAATTAATATATTTTCAAGTAGGACTTCGGTCCTGGATATGACCTAAAACTATATCCGATGGTGAGGCCCCAGCTTGCGGGCTTTGGGGAGTGTGGAGCCACCTTTAATTGCCATTGCTCCCAGGTCCACTGACCCGGAGTGGTAGTAACTGTTAGGGTCCCAACTATGGGTTAATTAGAAACCGACTTAAACACACACATATTCTCTATTAAAAAATTGTTCCTCAAAATCACTGGATTCGGCATTAAATAACCTGAAAAGGGTTAGGGTTAGGGTTAGGGTTAGGATCTAATAAAAAAAAAACTGGACTGGATTCTTGGCGACATTCTCCGCTCTGACAACGTTCAGTCCGGTTCTTTAGAACTCAACTGGACTCAACTCCATCCCGACCTCTTCACTGCCGGTCTTATATTGTCTCATTCATGCAAATTAAGATGCGATCGAACCTGATGATTTGTCGGCTTTTTGTGCCCGTCAGTCGGGTTTTCAGTTCGCACATATCACCCTCAGCAGTTCGCCTCCATGACTGCAGTCACACCAAAATTTTCTTTACACTCCCCCCTGATCTCATGATCATAAACTGGCTAGGGAAGTAGTATCTGTCTTTGTCGGATACTCCTTAGTAAAAGTGGGGCTACTCGGCTAGACAGCTAGCCCTCCATACTCGGCTAGACACAGCTAACCCTCCATATTCGGTTAGACACAGCTAGCCCTCCATACTCGGCTAGACACAGCTAGCCCTCCATACTCGGCTAGATACAGAAAAAATAGTTTTTAAATTTCTCATTTAAAAATGACTCACATACAAGTTGACTGAATCGCATTGTAAGTTCTTTTAACAGTGACGACTTTTTTTCCAAAACAAAACAAAAAAATCCTACATGAATTGTACTCTCAGCAAAATAACTCTTTCGTTTAAAAACGACACCCTATTTTTCAGGGCAACACGATTTCATCTTAAATTTTGCATTGGAAAATAACTTTTAGATACATACAAGTCGTCCGAATCACATTTAAAGTTCTTTTAACAGCGACCAGTTTTTTTTTCTTTCAAAGAATAGAATCCGACTAGAATTGTACTTTTATGAAATAATTTTTGTTTAAAAACGATAACCGTTTTCTTTTAAACACAATAGAATTTCATTTTAAATTTCACGTTTAAAAACGACGACTTTCATGCACACAAATTGCCCGAATCGCGTTTTTAGTTTTTTAACAGCAACGACTTTTTTCCTAAAAAACAAATCCGACTCGAATTGTACTTTCATTAAAATGAATCTATCGTTTAAAAACGACGACTTTATAATACATACAAGTAGACCCAAATGCATTCCACCACATTCATTTGACGAAGATAGTTAAAGAAATCCAATAAATTCCACTGGGATTAACAAACAAAAAGACAAAATAAATCCGACTCACTTCATATCTTCAAACTTTCTCAGTTTGACACGACTCATTTAATTCTCTTTATGACAATGATTTTCAATTTTCAAGGCGATTTTTATTTTCCAGGTCCGATGCGAATCATTTAAAAAATCCCATTTCATCTCGGCCGCATCGGCCACATATTTAACGCCGAAATAGCTTTTAATAGAAAAAAACCTGGACTTGTTTCTTGGCAACATTCTCCGCTCTAACCACGTTCAGTCCCGTTCTCGAGAACTCGATATCGACCTCTTCACGGCTGACCTTATATTGTCTCATTCATGCAAATTAAGACGCGATTGAACCTGATGATTTGTCGCCTTTCTGTGTCCCGTCGATAAGGTTTCGAGTTCGCACATGCCACCCTCAGCAGTCCGCCTCCATGGCTGCAGTCATGCCAAAATTTTCCCTACAGTTTATATGCCGTAAAACAAAAACACACACACAATCAAGTAGAACTTTATATATAGACTGTTGTACATTTTCTTTTTATGTTTTTATTTCTTGTCATGGTGTGTATTTGGAGGGGAAAATCATTTGTACAAAGAAATCCCGCATATTCTTCCTGCATAGTGTTTTTTTTTAATGCCGGAGAAGCGTTGGTTACGCGATATTCGGTTAAGTGTGTAGTATCGATTAATGAAACGTTGATTAAATTTAAAAAAAAATGATCGCCAAATCAAAACGCAATATTATGAAGGATAAAGTATTTCAAACTACACACCATGGCAAAAAAGAAAAAAACGAAAAAACAGAAAATTTACAAAATTCTGAAGGTGAATTCTTACTTCGAAATACATTAATTTTTAACAAATAAATATTGTTTATCCTTAATAATATTGTGTTGTGATTTGGATTTCAACCTAATACATCTAATACATAGGCATTCATTTTAACATTTAATCAACGAATGATGAATTAATGAATATCGCGTAGCCAACGCGCTTCGGGCATTTATAAAAACACTGCATAGGAACACCATACAGACTTTATTTTAAAAATGGATTTTTCCTCAACTACACCATGGCAAAAGATAATAAAAAAGAAAGAAAAGATACACAATTCTGAAGATAAAATTTCATTTAAAAATATATTAATTTTAAAGAAATAATTATTGCTTATCTTTCATAATATTGCGTTAGGAATTGGCTTTCCGCCGTATCTAATACATATGTATTCCTTTTAAAATTTAATAAACGCTTTTATTACGGAATCTTCAACAATAACTCAACATATATATATATATATATATATATATATATATATATATATATAAACACAGACACATCAATATATATATATATGTATATATATATATATATATAATTATTTATCTATATTATATTATGTATACATAAAAAGCGAGAGAAATATCTTTGTTCAAATAAATCTGACCTTTTGAAAATGAAACTTTTCCTTGCTCCAGAGAACGTTCTTTATTTTTGTAATATAAAACAACAAAATGAAACCGACGTTTACATTTGAACATTCAGATCATAAAAGCTCATGTGAAAAAAAATAGTTATTCTAACAACAGATTTGTATGAAATATAGTAATACGAAACCATGCATACACGACTAAGGACACACACACACTCCTATTGGCATTGATTTTTATATAAAAATATAACTACGAAAGCATACTTTGAAAAGGCATACACTATTAATAATGGCACACATACAGACACACATACACACACACACACACACACACATATATATATATATATATATATATATGTGTGTGTGTGTGTGTGTGTGTGTGTGTCATTATTAAAATAATACTAACCCAACGGGTCACAGGCAATCTAATATAATATAATAATACATACTAAATATGCATTAATAAAATTATTATATTTAAGGGCAATGCCGGACGGCTCTCCCTCTCTCTCTCTCTCTCTCTCTCTCTCTCTCTCTCTCTATATATATATATATATATATATATATATATATATATATATATATATATATATATATATATCAAAACATCGTTAAACTCACTACTCGTTCAAGCAGCCGCCAATAGCGTAATGGTTAGGAGCCTTGACTGCCGTACAAACGGTCGGATTTTAATCCTGGCTTGAGGTAGTTGCCCGTCTAGCCACACTGATGAGCTATGAAACAGCGAAACAGTACTGTATGTGGATGACTATATATATATATATATACATAATTATATATATATATATACTAATTATATACGTATACATATACATATATATATGTATATGTATATATATATATAAATATATATATGTGTATGTATATATATATGTATATATATATATATATGTATATGTCAGGTCATGTCATATGCTACTGGTACCATGTAACCCAGTACTACCTGCCTCATGGTCGGTTCACCGGCGACTAAACTGGTTCCCCCACCAGACTTGTTTGGTGAGGAGGGCGGCTAATCTCCCTGAAGGATTAAAAACAAGACCTTCCAAGGGGCGAATGAACTCTTTTTCTGGGTCAACGGCCAACTAGCACCGTGTATATGTGTGTGTGTGTGTGTGTGTGTGTGTGTGTGTGTGTATGTGTATTGGGGTAGAGAGGGCTCCTGTAAGCCGTGGTGAAGGCAACCTTTCTAGGAGAAGAAAATCTCTGATTTAAAAAACCATAAAGCGGACGACCAGTACCCGCATTAAGCTGGTCTGCAGTTTAATTTGTTGCTGGCTATCTTGTTCTTGCTTGTTGCTGGATCTCAACATTTTGAACCGAGAGAGAGAGACTTAGCTGTCGTACAAAGCTAAGACTCTGTAATACCATATTTGTATAGATACTCTCTCAGACATTTGGGCTCATGGATTTTAAATGTCTGAGGGAGTGGCACTCGTCTGACAAGACGTTGCAATCATCATATATATATATATATATATATATATATATATATATATATTAATTATATGCAAATATATACTTTTCGTGTATTTGTTCAAGATTGTATTTGGCACACAAACGCCGAGTCAAACACAAAAGTACAGTAAACATCGCCTTACCCCGTGAACTCGGAGTACGGAAACTTCGCATACGCACTAAACAAAATCACTGAAAAAACAAAATTACCCTACCAAAGGGTAAAAATAATGAGTAAACGTTGGATAAAATCTATTACGGACTTGCCGGGATTCGTACCTGGAATCTTCTGATCCGTAGATAGACGCGTTATCCATTGTGCCGCAAGTCTTGTCCATAAGAAAGGATGTTACTGCGACTGTTTGCATACAGTGCTAAAATCCGTTGACATGGGAAGGTAACTTTTTCGACAATTGCACGAAACAGCCAAAACCCCATATTTCGGGCTTTTTGTGTGACTCGGCGTTGTTCGTTACAAAGCATATATAGATAAGGACAATCTAGGGACTTACACCTTTCAGGAAAAAAAGAATTGTCTGATTCGGTGAATTCGTTCGAACGTTTTATTGGTATATATAAACACACACAAAGAAAAATCAATAAATAAACATTTCGAACTTTATTATTAATTACCACATTTAGGTCGTTCGAACACTCTTGATTGTCTGTCTGCTCCCAAATTGAGTGTTTATTAGTTGTTGATCGCTTTAGTTTGAATGGCCAGGGCGTAAACGATTAACAATTGTAGCCAAAGGGTGCTTCATTGCTGGGTTCAAATCCCCTGACGGGCAAAAATTGTCACCTACGTCTCTGATGATTGCGTAAGCACGTACGACTGGTCTCTGTAGGTATTAAATGGGAACATTTATTATTTAATGATGGCATACATATTTATATATCTATATAATTATAAAACTCAAATGACCTTGTAACGAGTGATGTAACCCAATTTCCGGTTTACGACACCCGGTTGTGCATGCGCGCATAAACATTAACCCATAACAACGTAAACAAATAAATACGAATCGCTTCTTTTGCAGATTTTGACCTGCGCACTGAAATATTAACGTTATTATTTTGAAATTATTATGTAACATGGGAAGAGTGGGGGTGTTTTGCAACTATTCTTTACTAGCTGGGAGGTCCTCGGCGTGTGCTCGGGCGGGGGTGGAGGTATTAATCAAAACATAAGAAAAAGCGAAGTAAAAAAAAACAAAGAAAGAAAACAGAAAAACGAACGTTATAACTTCTTTAAAAAATCTTAAAAATAAAGCGGGGGCTACCCGGGCCGGGGGGTAATCAAAACATAAGATTAAGCGAAGTAAATATTTTAAAATATGAAATAAAATTTAAATATTATATGTAAAAAAGTCAAAACTTAAAAAAATCGAAAAAAAAACACAAAAAAACTAACGTAAGGCAAACGAACGATGTTAAATGTAAAAATCGGAAAAACAAAAAAGAAAACAGAAAAA
Source organism: Euprymna scolopes (assembly GCF_053919585.1). NCBI lineage: Eukaryota > Metazoa > Mollusca > Cephalopoda > Sepiida > Sepiolidae > Euprymna > Euprymna scolopes. The sequence continues at coordinate 104,058,645 of NC_136508.1, forward strand.
CAAACGTTAAAACTTCTTTAAAAAAATCTGAAAAATACCCCCCCCAAAAAAAAACACGTGAAAAATGGCTTAATTAAGCATGTTCTAATATTAAAATGTTAAAAATCGGTGGATACCCGGCGTTGCCCGGGTGTTTTGGGGTGTGTGTGGGTTGGTCGGGGGTGGGGGTGTTAATGAAAACCTAAGTATAAGCGAAGTAAAAAAAAACATAATTCACGTTCGAATAAGCCTGATGAATTCTAATGTGGATGAAACGCGGAATATTCTGTGTAGCTTAATTGCCATATATATTTTTATAATTCACTATATGTACATATATATATATATATATATATATATATATATATATATATATATATATATGATTGATATTTCCTGATAGTTTACGATCCCTGCAGTTTAGTGTTGTGCATCTGTGTGCACGTTAGTGACTTTTTTATCCAGCTTTAGTCCTACATGAAGAACACATATATCACATAAAATTTTACCTTCTTGTAAAGAAAGAAGCTTTGTCCCATGGAATCTACGTTGTGATTAAGGCACAGGTATAGGGTGGGAAAAATTATTGACAGTGGTTTCAGCTAGACGGGTGTTTTTCCTGAAATATTGGCGAGGGGAGACGAGAGATTGGAGCTCAGACGATCACTTGCCATCGAAATAACGATAAAACAAAGACAGGCTCGCAACGTCTCTTCTATGGGAGAGAGGTTGCAGGGAAAAGTAAAGGGCATCCCCTACTAAGCCACGAAGTCTATTTTTTACTCTGACAAGGCAGGATAGGCTGTTTGATGCAGCTCCTGCCTAAATGTGGCAGCAGTACTCCATCCCTAGACGTACTTGGCTTTTATATAGATAAAAAATTGCATCATCAGTGAGCTATCGTCTGGAGCGGTAGAAGGATCCTACCATTTTTCCAGCAACCCGGCAACAGCCTTGATGTACGTGTTGTTTAGGAACGCGTAATATTCTGTATAGCTTAATTGCCATATATATTTTTATAACTTACTACCTAGCCTCTGCCTATGTATTGAACACTGTTGAAGTAAATACCTAAAGTTTACGTATAAAATTATACTTTCCTATATTAATTTATGTGATCAAATGAAGTAGTCATATATATATATATATATATATATATATATATATATATATATATATCGTAGCTATTTAGCCTGTATGTGACAAAAGTACAGTCTCTGATTATTCGTATCCATTTAATTTCAGTCTTCCATTCTCTTTTCACGATTTCATCCATCGAGGCATTAAGTGCAATTCTATGATCGCAAGAACTGATTTCCTAAAAATACCGCCCGTCCGATGACGAATCTGAGATATCAGTCTTCTATCTTTCGACGTCGAGCCCGGTTTATCTATTCATGGCAGATTCCCACCTGTGTTTTATTACACTTTCTTTGAATTACAGAAATAAACGCCTATTAAGGAAACTGCTGGCGTTTATATCGGAACTCTCCGCTGTTGACGCGTTTTCCTTAGATTAAAAGAACGGAATAATCTTTTATTTATTAATAGACTTTACACCATGTAAGCTGTCTAATTCAATAGTATAATCAACCTGTATTTACACGGAGTTTTTCCTGGAGACGTTTGACCGTATTTGTCTTGCGCAAGAGAAATAAATAGAAACTTTGAATCGACCTCTATCTTTTTTTTTTGTTTGTTTTTTTCTCAGTCCTTACTAGTGTTAGGACGATTGATCAGAATCGGAAATCAAGAAAATCGAAACTTTTTTTCTGGTATCGGAATCGGTACGGGAGCCGGAGATGCATCTTATTCTGCTTTGATCGAGTACAAAGTAGACTTCGTAGCTCAGTGGGGGGGGGAGCCATTTTCTGTTCCCTGCAACATCTTTCCCACAGAAGCGACGTTGCCAGCTTTTCTTAGTTTTATCATTATTTCCATGGCAGGTGCTCGTCTGAGCTCCAAACTCTGGTTCCTCCTCGCCAATCTTTCATGAAAAACACCCGTCTAGCTGAAGCCATTGTCAATAATTTTCCCCATTCTTTATCTGTGCTTAAATCAAAACCGCGATTTCATTAACATAGCTTCTTTCTTAGCTGACTATTACTTGTATCTCTTCAAGTCCAACATAAACAAATTCCTGATGAACCGCTCCCTTAAGTATTCCAGTCTCACAAATTTCCATTAATAACGATTATTACAATATTATCCTATTCATTACTGTCAACTCAATAACCCTTATCCTCGAGCGGCTTCCTGGCCTTGATAAATGGTTACTTCTATGTAAAAACCCATTTTCGATGCCAAAAAACGATTCTTGCAATCGTATCTTATTGTTTTTTTTTTGTTTTTTAAAACTAAATTTTCTATTACTACTACTACTGAAGAGTTAATGGTAAATGTGTATTGGTTTTAAACTACCAACAAAATTAAAATGCATGGAGCATCCACGTAAGTTTAATTTTACGTTCATGAAAATATATCACATGAGTTTTGGCGGTAATCTTAAAATAAAAGAACTATAGAACTCAATATGTAGTGATTTTCAAAGAATCGGAAATTTAAAACAGACTCGTTAATTGTAACGGAATCAAGAAAAAAAAAACATGGAATTGTCCCGCCACTAATCCTTACATCCCATGAACAATGTTTCTGACAAAGGGAGAAGAATAGCGTCTTTTTTACAACGTAGTCAGCACTTGTAAAAGCCAAGCGGCAACTTATGAAAAAGTGTTAATGTGTGTACAGTAGTCAATGGGATAATGTCGTAGTAATTGTTAGTTGTGGAAATTTGGTTGGTTGGTTGGTTGGTTGGTTGGTTGGTTGTTTTTGTTTTACGGCATATCAAACCTTTTCGGGTTATTTAATGCCGAATCCAAAGATTTTGAAGAAAAATTTTTTTAATAGAATATATTTCGTGTTTTCAAGTCGGTTTCTATTTAACCTATACTTGGGACCCTAACAGGTAGGGATACACGAATGACCCGGTCTGAGCCGGGTTGACATGCTAGTATATATATATATATATATATATATATATATATATATATATATATATATATATATGTGTGTGTGTATAGGTGTATATACATATAGGTATGTTCATGAATGAAAATGAGGCACGCGTCTGCGGATGAAACGTCAGAAATTGACAAGCTAAACGGGAATTGTTTCAATATTTCTCACAAATATAAGCAAACCTTGTTATTGTTATGAAAAATGTAACAGAAAGGAATCTGGTTACGTGGATGTTTTGAAAAGATTGACAGGAAAAATTCACAGAAGGAAAAAGACAGCAGTTGGAGATTTGATTGCCAACCGAGTAGACGCCACGATAATTCTCTCTGTCGCTCTCCCACTCACTCTCTCTCTATCTACCACAAGCAAGAACAACAGGAGAAATAAAAACGGACTGTTGCTTACACCAATGGTTGTTGTGTTTTTTTTTAATTCTTAGAAAAAGGGTTTATAATATAACAGGTACTACAACTCCGAGACAGAATGGATCTGGGATCAATAGTAATTAAAGGGGGTTCTAGACTCCCCACAGCCCGGAAGCTGGGACCTCACCACTGGATATAGTTTAAGGTCATATCCAGGACCGTTAGTAGTGGAAAATTGGTAAATTGGATTACTTTAGGAGACGGCTCATTAAGAACGTGTATAGGTTGGACTTGAAGACACCTATATTGTAGTCAGTTGGATAGCAGGAAAACGGAACGACGTTCTAGAGGAGTGCAGCTCTAAGAAAGAAACTCCGTTTAGCATCTCCGTTTAGCTTTAAGCATAGATCTTAGCACAAAGAGTGGGGGAGATTATTGATAATTGTTTCAGTTAGATTAGTATTTTTCTTCTAGTTCTGAATATATGCATCCAACATTTAAATTAGCTTGTTTTTTTATCCTGAAGTAGTAGTTGTTTAGCTCTTTCTGCCAAGTAGTTTAATGGCTCGACTGAATCGATTTTCATAAAAGAAAATGTAATTCGGGAATGTTTTTTCACATTGTTACTTAGATATCATTGAACGGGCCAGATATCTAGGGACATTCTAAGCGGGAAGTTTTACAGCTAGACACTTGCTTAAATTATATATAAATCTATGCACGTTGATAAAATCAGAAAACAAGCAACAGAAAGAAAATACTAATGAACAAGCTACTAATACAGATAAACTATTAGATTAGAAAGTCTTTTCATCTTGGAATGGCGACAAATGTAGCCGCGATTATTTACGTTCAGGATTGCAACGAGTTCGTCGGAGCACATTGCGTTGAGAGACAGGTAAAATAACAGGAGGATCGAATACTGCATTTTCAGGAACAGATATCACCAATAACAAAGGAAAAAGGTAAACTATTTTAAAGCATTTAAAACACCCGATTATAATTATTAATATATATTCAAAACACTAAGCAGCAGATAAAATGATAGCTCCCCAGCACTGTTGATGAAATACCACCTCCCTTCAAAACAGAAACAAAAACGTTTCCGATATAAGATCTAGTGTCTTTCTCCAGATTAATTTGGCTAACATATTTATGTTGTTAATTCATTCTATCTTTATCATGAACGATCCGTCGTTGCTATCCCTCCTCCCAAATATAAATAGTGTTATCTACAAAAATGTAATTTGTAGAGTTCGTATACATCAATTACTATACAGAGTAGAACGATAAAATTGCCGTCCTAGAAACGACAACATGGTTCCATTTTCATTTGAGGAAAACCAGTCTTCTCTTTTTGATGAAGACAATGTACTAGTTGGGAAATTGTATACAAATACCAAGAGCGGTGGAAGCGTTCGATCATGTCTGAAAGTGACGCAATGCTAAACGAGCGAGATCAGAGATGCGCCGTTGTAAAACTCATGCTCTTTACCGATGTAAGTCATGACAAGACAATCGCCAGCACCCTCAGATGCAAATCCGGACTCTTCAACGCTTAAGGGCACAGGTCAACGAAGTTTTCGGCTCTTGTGGAAAACGCATGCTCCCTTATCGAGGTGGTGATTGAGGATGAAGGCATCTACAAGTTACCTGAGTTGATTTTTTAATTAAATTTTTTAAATCAAAATGTAGTGCTGTTTTTCAAAGGCGGTCTTTTTTTATCGTTTATTGATAAGCAGCGTTTTTTCACCGAAGATATAACTCAGAAAAAACGTTTCGTAAAAAGGAACATTTGAAAGAAACAGGGCAATAAAAATAAATAAAATAAAATAACCAGCCACATCTTCCCCCACATAACCACGCGCTCGAGATCAGAGGAGAGAGAACCAGAGAGAACTTTGTCATTTACAGCCTTTGATGTGTTGCCGTAGATGGTCTTGTCATCAGCATAGATGTCAACGAATGATTTAAGTATGTGTTTAGGGAGGTCATTGATGTAGATCAGGAAGAGAGTTGGGCCCGGGATTGACCCCTGAGGGACTCCAGCATTTATATTGCAGGCCTCCGATTTTTGTCCATCTACCACTACTCTTATGAGCCTATCGGAGAGAAATGATTTAATGATTGAGAAAACATTTCCAGTTATACCGTAACTGGAAATCTTGTGAAGTAGACCCTTATGCCATACCTTGTCGAAGGCCTTTGATATGTCAAGAGCAATTGCCCTAGAAAGGAAGCGTTTGTCAAGAGATTCACTAATCCTATGGGATATAACCGTCATCACATCTGCGGTAGATCTTTCAGAGCGGAAGCCATATTGTGTGTCACTATGAAGGTTATTCCTGCTGAGGATGTTAACTATTTCTCTATTTTATATGGATTCCAGCAACTTACTCATAACACACAGGAGACTTATTGGTCTGTACTGAGAGAGAGAGAGAGAGAGAGAGAGAGAGAGAGATGACTTATCACCTGAATTCTTAAATACAGGGAAAACTGATGAGGTTTTCCAGGGAGTCGGAAAGCACTTCTCCTTAAGGCAGCGCTTAAATAGTTTCTAAATATGGGAGCAAGTTCTGGTTGAAGCTTTTTCTAACACTATAATTGGGATGCTATCAGGGCCAGTTGCTTTACTGGAATCTAGGTTCTTGATTAGCTTGGCGACCTCATGCACGGATATGTGTATGTTACCTAGCTTGTTCTGTGTTATAGGAGGAAATATGGGGAGTTGATGGCCTTGTCGCATAGGGTAGAATTAGATGCAAAGTTCTTTGCAAATAGTTTGGCCTTGTCTGACGCTGACGAAATGACCTTTGGTCCATTGATAATGGTTGGGATTGAACGCACACTTCTGTTCAGGATCCTTTGTTTTGATTTACCCGCCCCACACACCTCACCAGACCCAGTAGACCCACCGGGTAACCCCGCTCGTCTTCTATAATATATATCTCACCTGTCTAGCTATATGTATGTATGTATGTGTGTTTGTATGTCAGCCTATTAATTCCTTCACCTTCAACTGGACACTTTTCTACAGGGAGGGGTAGTTTTTTCGCCGATATTTTCGAAAGTCATCCCCTCTTTTCGAATGACTAGCCTTTATTTAAATCTTCGTTACTACCGTTTAGTACGATGGGCGAAACATCAAAAATAAGGATAAAGTAGAGACAAACTTGCAACATCTCTTCTGTGAGAAACAGGTTGCAGGGAAGAGAAAAAGACATCTCCTACGAGGCTACGAAGTCTATTTTGAACTCTATCAAGGCAGGATAAGCCCTTTCTAATAGCTCCTGTCCAGATGTGGCAACAGTACTCCATCCTCGGATGCACCTGGCTCTTTATATAGATAGAGAATTGCATCAGCCGTGAGATATACGGAGGTGTGAAAGCAATCTTGTCATGAATATATATCCTATTAACCTAAAAAATATATATATTCTTAGTTTAAAAGTAACTATTTGATCAATTTACGTGGTTTTTAAAGTATGATAGTTTCCTTTCGTGATGGGTATGCGCATCATGAAGAGTTTTCCGTATTTTTGAAGTAGATGTCATCATTTCGTAAATTTTTATGGTCATCTAATGTTGCTCTCAGATAATTGATTGTATCGCGTGCAATGTGGCGCCTGGATATTTTGATGGTTTTTTATTCATGAACTGATCGAAATGGATTTTGGAATACATATTTTTGATTAGCAGTGGAACATTATTGTTTTTTTGTTTTTTTGTAAGATTTTGAGCTTAGGGGGTTCATCCACCGAAACTCATCCCACACAACTTTTAAAAAATCGAGCGAGTTTAAATGTACGGTGTGTAATTTAAGCCAATGAAAAATATATGGTGTGTTTTTTAGAAGCGGCGAGATTTAAATTAAAAACAATTACACAAAAATATTTTTATAATGCAAACATGTGGTTTGTTTAAAAGATTAGCTCTTTAGGCATTCATAATCTAAATTTTCGGCATAAAGGACTCATAAATACACGGTCTATAATTTTTATCCATTTTGGAATTCTAGTTAAATAATAGTTTAAAAAAATGAAGAAAAATGCGAGGCAAATAATTTATGAATTAAATGATCCTTTCCGAAACTAATGTAGCTTTGCACATTTTTTAACGGTTCAGAATAATCTTTCGTAACATTTTACGGACCCAACACGTTGTAGATGCAAGTCTAAAAAAGAAACAGAGGAAAAGCAAAGGTATTCAACTTACTGTTTCTTTTTTAAGAAAATGCTTTTATTCTTAGTCCTTCCAACAGTATAACGACATCAAAATACGATATAACTTTTACTTTAAGTAAAAAAAATAAAAAAAATGAAACATTGTATGAATTTGCTACGTAACTCTTTAAAGAATGCAAGAATTACAAGGTTTCTAAAAATGTTCTTAAGAAAAATACTGTCAGACATGATTCGCCCTATATGTCTTAAACTAGAGGTCCATTTTTACAACTCTGCAAATTAAATTAATCTCAATTTCGACAATAAAATGTCGAATGTTTTCTTTCAAGTGGTCTATTGTGTGTGGTTTATCAGCGTGATCATTTCGTAAATTTTTATGTTCATCTAATGTTGCTCTCAGATAATTGATTGTATAGCGTGCAATGTGGCTCCGTCCAGTGAAACCACCTGATACGATGCAACAGTAAGCTAAGCGCAAAGTAACCGATAGTTGCCGCATCTGTAAATAAAATAAAGGAGTTGTCAATGTAGAGTTCGCCGCCTTAAAAAAACACTTTATACAGTGTGAAACGATAAATTTGTCGGCTTTAAAAGTAACACAGCTGTATTAAAAACTTTTATAAAATAAATCAATTCAGGTAACCTGATTGTGTAATAGGGCTGACATCTTTTCAATGTAGCCCTCTTCAGCTCCAATTACCGCCTCGATATATATCCGGAACTGGAAGTATGTCCTTTCCACAAGTGCTGGCAGGAGCTTGGCGATTACTCGGCGGATGGCGACGATCAGTCTTGCTTTTGTGTTATGGGAGGTTATGCTGGTCATGTGTTACAGAGAGAGAGAGAGAGAGAGAGAGAGAGAGGTGAGTAAACGTGGAGGTAGACACGTTTACCAGAACCAAAGGTCAGCTGACCAAATTACGTATGTGTGACGTGGTTGGCTAGATCTATGAGATTTGATTTGAGTTTTGAAGAAGACGGACGTTTTTCCGTGTCTCCCCCTCTTAACTGGAGAGGAAGGAGACTAACGCTGACGTGTGTGAAGAAGAGCCCACACAAGCGATTTCACTTCCACTTCTGCAGAACCTCTGGGGAAAGTGAAATAAAAACTATAAAACCATTTCATCGTCTTGGAGTGATAAATCTTCGTCAAACAGGTATCAAGTCTACCTCCAGGATGAGAAATTCCCAGATGGTCCAACAGAGAGAAGAAGCAGAGGTAGGTTCAGAAATTACATGTCACACACACGATTCCCTTTATAATAATCAAACACACAACCATTTATATTAGAGACAATCATACGCACACGGAATCTTTGATGTTATACAGTGTATACACCCAAACGTAAAAAGTGCCCCTAAATGAAGAACTCTATATAACATATTCAAATGTAACGAAAGCTCAATTTGGTACCCCATAAGGATAACCTCGATGATAACGAATATATAACACATGTTCTCGACGTATAACCAAACGAAGTAGTCCAGCGAGCTCAGGTCGGGGAGGAGAGACCAGTGAGATAAGAATTCAGAGTCGTAGTAATTCGTCTGGAGCCAAGCCTAGGTTTCTTTCAACTTGTGGACCAGTACTGAGTCCTGCTACCAAATCCAGGGTCTGCCAGCAGCCAACTGGTTACACCAGTGAATCACGACACTATTTAGCGTATTCACTTATATTTTGGCGTTTATTTTCAAGCCGACTTCGATGATGTGAGGTGGCCTGATGTGGCCCTTACTTGAAAACACAGCAAAGACTATAACCGTAGCCGGAAACCTTGTTTTCCTCACCTTGAGCACGTCCCTGTTATTCTTAGCAATCCAGCGATATATGTGGAGGGTGCTGGCGGTGGTCTTGTCGTCAGAACTTGGATCGGTAGAAAGCGTGATTTGTACAGCAGCGCTTCTCCGATCTCGCTCGTTAAACATTATGTCACTTTTAGACATGATAGAAAGCTTCTATCGATCTTAGGATTTGTAAACAACTGACCAACTAGTAGATTGGCTACAACAAAAAAAAAAACCCCAGAAAACTGCTTTCCATCAATCGAAAATGGAATCCTGCTTATTTTAAGGCGATAATTTTACCGTTTCCATCCTGTATAAATATTGCTAATTTATTAATCTCTTAATTTTTTTTTCTTTCAGAATCGAAGACCGACGCTGTTCAGGTTTGAGGAATCAATACAGTGCCACTGCGACTGCCAGGAAGTGAAGGACATCCCATTAAATGAGAAAAGACATCTGAGTACCTGAATTGATTATATCTACCTTATTTACTTAAACGCACAATTATCGATATTATCAAGTACTTGTATCCAGTATTATCTGAAAAGTTCTATTATTTTCAGTAACTTTTTTAGCACTGCAAATTATCCACGACAATTGAAAGTCTGTCCTATTATGCGCTACCCACTTATATTATTTTGATTTTTAAAATGTTTATATTTAAATCATATGAAAAATAATTCAATGCTGGTTTATTAAACAGTTTTGTATTTACCTCCCTTTAAAATAACTCTTTAATGTACATCTAACTCTAAATAATATAAGTATCTGTTCGTATTGGTAGCTAAAAAGGAATACTATAGTTACCATTTTACATTTTATACTGTAAGTTATTGGAGGAAAGTCTAAAATAACGTTTAATAGGATTTTTCTCCGTATATCAATATTTAAATTGAATTTAGCCAAACCCATTTTCCAAATAAATGATTAGTAAAATCTGAAAACTAGTAAATAAGGTAAAAACGTACAGTTCAACCTCCATGTTTTTTTTTATATTTTAAATCTATATCAAATTACGTGTATTCTCTTTCGAATTTTCCTAATGTGCTTTTAATAAATAAAAGCATCCATAAAATAAACCACTACTAATACAGTATTACCAAACTAAAAAAAATATTTTTTACACATTTACTTTATACATGCATTGGTTCCACAGCAATTGCAGTCTATGATATTCTTTGACCACAGCCGCATATATCTACATGTATACATACGTATTCCTATAGGGTTATGTGATAAAAAAAAATGATTGGTTTTAATTAATACTTTAATCGAGTTGATCAATTATCTATTTTTAACTGCAAATCGATACATTTCTCAAACATTTTATCATTCTGTCAATCGTTAGTAAAATAGGAAATACAATTCTGATCCGCCGAACAGGCTTTATAAATATACACATTACTTCTGTCATCATAGTTCCAATTTTAATTAATTTATATTTCGAGCGCAACTTTTAAAAAAATCATGACAAGGTAAAAGAAGTAAAAAATATATTTTAAACAAGATATTCGGATATTGAATATGCGTATATTTGATATCCTTTATGAATTTATCAATTAATTCTAAATATCTAAATCAATTTTTGGAATTAATTAGTCGCAAAATTCTCGTGCTACAGACTTTGGGCAAAAGGATGTAACGTTTATCTATATATATTAAATACATACGTTTATATATATATATATATATATATATATATATATATATATATATATATATATTAAATAAATACGTTTATTTATATATATATAACTACATATATTAAATACATACGTTTATATATATATATATATATATATATATATATTAAATACATACGTTTATATATATATATATATATATTAAATACATACGTTTATATATATATATATATATCAAATACATACGTTTATATATATATATTAAATACATACGTTAATTTATATATATATATATATTAAATAGATACGTGTATATAATATATACGTTTATATATATATATATTAAATACATACGTGTATTTATATATATATATATCAATACATACGTTTATTTATATATATATTAAATACATACGTTTATTTACACATATATATATTAAATACATACGTTTATATATATATATATTAAATACATACGTTAATTTATATATATATATATATATATTAAATGCATACGTGTATATAATATATACGTTTATATATATATATATATATATATATATATATATTAAATAGATACGTGTATATAATATATACGTTTATATATATATATATATATTAAATACATACGTGTATATATATATATATATATCAATACATACGTTTATTTTTTATATATATATTAAATGCATACGTTTATTTATATATATATTAAATACATACGTTTATATATATATATATATATATATATATATATATATATATATATATAAAATACATAAGTGTTCACATGTAGTGAAAATTTAAAGTTACCAGATTCGTATTTTTCATAGCGCATGTATAACGAGAATACTATAAATTAATGATTTCTAAGTCGCAAGTTATAAAATATTTAAGCCTGCCTATTTCTATTCCTTCCACGATAAACAAACATACAGTTGATATACGTATATCTTCATACATATTTCCAACGTAATTATAGAAATAAAAAGCATACATCAAGAATTATTCCAAAAAACTAAACAGATATTTAGTTACGTATATATGTATAACTTTTCCGAACTTAATATCAACTGATGCTTGAAACCTACGAAGGAAGAAGTTTGATGGAAATATAAACTTCACAAGTCTCTCCAATCGCTTGCATATATAAAAACGTATATACACCTTTATTACTATATATATATATATATATATATATATATATATATATATAAACAAAGGTAAATCAACGCTACACATTGAGAATTATTTTTAAAAAACTGAATACATATATGTACGTATATATGTATAAGTCTTCCGATCTTAACAGGACCACACTCTTATAACCGACTTCCTACGAAGGAAGAAGTTACATGGGCATATAAAATTCACAAAGTCTCCCTAATCGCTTATATATATATATAAAAAACTGACATATCTTTATTTCTATTTCTCTATATGTACAAATAATATATACATCTAATATATAATCTAATATATGCAATAATATATATACATATAATATATAACTATACATCAATAGACGTGCACAGATTATATGCTATCGAAATGAATTCGTTGAACGATCTTCGAGATTATAATGAATTATTTAAAAAGTTCAACCTCAGCGAGAAGTATCTTCTAGACAACAACGTTACAACTGAGTTTAGCTATCTACAAAAACTCCACTGGCAGGTGATAATCATCCTTGTCTATGTGTTGATCGTCGTGGTTGGTTTCCTGGGGAACATCACGATCGCAATTGTGATCATCTCGAACAAACAGCTTCATTCTGTGACGAACATTTTCATCGCCAATCTCGCCATCTCCGACATTGGCATGTGCGTGTTCAACCTACCGTTTCAGCTGCACTACCAGCTGAACGACGACTGGGTGTTCGGAAAAGTCATGTGTACCGTCTTTACAGCTTCGTTCGCCGTCCCCATCTATGATTCGACCATGTGCATTCTCATGATCGCCATCGACCGTTACATTTTAATCCTTTACCCGTTTCGAAAACGGATGAGTAACCGGATGGCCGTCGGGTTGGTGGTGCTTATTGCGATCCTCGCCATCGGCCCGGCGATACCGATGCTTATATATACAAAAGTGGTCGAGCTTGACGTCCCTTTGCTTGGCATAGACAAAGTGCTCTGCATTGAAAAATGGCCGTCAGACACAATCCGGAAGATCTTCACCGTCTCTCTATTCCTAATGCAATTCTGTATTCCTATTCTAGTAACCTCGATTCTCTACGGACGCATTTATGCCGTCTTAAAGAAACGTCCCGTGAAAAAAACTGAGAACCGTCGGAGCCAGCGAACCAACAGGATCCTTGTATCCATAGTAACCCTCTTCACGATATGCTGGCTGCCGTGGAACATCTTCAGCCTCATTGTCGAGTTCTATCCGGACTTGGTGAAAGGCGGCTTCTTCCACATCACAGATTTGTTCCTGAAAAGCTTCGCGATGAGCTCCTCCTGCATAAACCCGTTCCTCTACGGCTGGCTGAACGACAACTTCAAGCGGGAGATATGTACGATGTTCGGAAACCCGAAACGGAAGAGGAAACGTAATAAAAGCCATTCTTTGGTCGACGGGAATCGATCGGTGGCGAATGAAAATCAGCAGACTATTGTGATGGATAATCTTTCACATGGAATTAATGTGTAATCCAAACTTACTTCTTTAAAGTTGATTTCGAGAGGAGATACTAAGGCTCCGTACCGGTACAATTCGGCACCCACACGACCGCACGCATCAACGCATTCACGCACGCTCAGACACAGTAACATATATATATATGAAACAAT
>NC_136508.1:104077416-104117416 GCF_053919585.1 Euprymna scolopes
GAACAGATGGTATTTATTTGCTCCCCCACTGAGCAAATTAGGCACAAGGCCGTTTTTAATGTGAGGTAAAAACCAGCTCCCCTAAAAGGGGTCACTCTGGTTACCAAAAATAATAATTGTCCCAGTATAGAGGGTTTCCCCTCCATTGACTGGTACAAATTATCTTAAGTGCAGTATCTTCCGGAACAGATGGTGTTTATTTGCTCCCCCACTGAGCAAATTAGGCACAAGGCCGTTTTTAATGTGAGGTAAAAACCAGCTCCCCTAAAAGGGGTCACTCTGGTTACCAAAAATAATAATTGTCCCAGTATAGAGGGTTTCCCCTCCATTGACTGGTACAAATTATCTTAAGTGCAGTATCTGCCGGAACAGATGGTATTTATTTGCTCCCCCACTGAGCAAATTAGGCACAAGGCCGTTTTTAATGTGAGGTAAAAACCAGCTCCCCTAAAAGGGGTCACTCTGGTTACCAAAAATAATAATTGTCCCAGTATAGAGGGTTTCCCCTCCATTGACTGGTACAAATTATCTTAAGTGTAGTATCTGCCGGAACAGATGGTATTTATTTGCTCCCCCACTGAGCAAATTAGGCACAAGGCCGTTTTTAATGTGAGGTAAAAACCAGCTCCCCTAAAAGTAGGCAAAAAGGGGGCACTCTGGTTACCAAAAATAATAATTGTCCCAGTATAGAGGGTTTCCCCTCCATTGACTGGTACAAATTATCTTAAGTGCAGCATCTGCCGGAACAGATACCACACTTTGATCTTGGCCCGAAGTCCACGGAGGTTGCCTAGTCGTGACCAGGTACACACACACAGACATTCATCTTTATATTATAGATATATGGGTTATACTATGTATTTTAAAACAAGGCATTACACTATATACAATTGAGAAATGTCTTAGAGATTAATAACGTTTCAATGTAACAGATACTTTATTTTTTCTTTTTATAGAAGGGTCGTTTTAACGACTGTGAAGAGTCTCCAAGCACATAGAATTTGATTTCGAGTGAGCATGACTCCGGATGAAACTGAGTTAAAGTTTCAAAATCCTTCTATATAACATTTGTTAAGTGAAAGTGTGTTTTTGTGAATTATGTTTAATTTTACAAGTAAATATTTTTAAATGAATCGTTTTTTATTCACGCCTTCGGAAATTATGCCTGTACCCACCTAAAAAAATTATATATTATATGTATATATAAATGAGAGGGGTCACCAACAATTGGTATGTCTTTTTTAACATTATTTTATTATTCCGTATTTGGTTTTTAATTTTAAAGAAAATTATATTGAGATCGCTGTAATAAAGTTTTTAAATCATTGAAATAGTTTTTAACGCGTTTCAAATGTTCTGTGAATCGTCCTCTTCAGAAAGTATTCAAAATGTGAAATATTTAAAACATATTTAAGATATGTTTAAAATGCAAAAGCGTATTTTCGCAGTCCATTTTGGTGAGATGTGTCCGAGCGGTGGAAATATCTGTAAATGGTTCTCTCTCTCTCTCTCTCTCTCTCTCTCTCTCTCTCTCTCTCTCTCTCTCTCTCTCTCTCTCTCTCTCTCTCACTCTCTCTCTGTATATATATATATATATATATACATATACTACTACTACTACTAATCATATAAATTAATATACGAAGTTATAATTTTATGCGTAAACTTAAAGTATTTACTTCAACAGTGCTCAATGCATACGTAGAGCTACATTGAAAGGCTTATGGATAAGAAGGACAGAGTCTCACCAGAATGAAAAGCGGAATATACTGTGTAGCTTAATTGCAATATAAATTTTTATAGCTTACTCTTTACACACAGATACACACATGCACACACACACACACACATATATATATATATATGTATATATATATATATAATTGAGAAATTTTTGAAAACTTCTTTGAAGTGTCGAATATAAGGATAAAAAATTTTTTATTTATTGCTTTTTTTTTGCAAGTCCTATATTTCGCTAATCCTCATCAAGATCAGAAGTCCAATTCGTGAATTTCTTTTTCTTTTTCTTCATTTTGGTGTTATGTTGAAGAGACGAGAATTTATGTGTGAATAAAACTGATAAGAATGAAACTGATAAGAATGAAAATGATGAGAATGAAACTGATAAGAATGAAAATGATAAGAATGAAACTGATGAGAATAAAACTGATAAGAATGAAACTGATGTGAATGAAACTGATAAGAATGAAACTGATGTGAATGAAATTGATGAGAATGAAACTTATGAGAATGAAACTGATAAGAATGAAACTGATAAGAATGAAAATGATGAGAATGAAACTGATGAGAATAAAACTGATAAGAATGAAACTGATGAGAATAAAACTGCTAAGAATGAAAATGATGAGAATAAAACTGATAAGAATGAAAATGATGAGAATGAAACTGATGAGAATGAAACTGATAAGAATGAAACTGATAAGAATGAAACTGATGAGAATGAAACTGATAAGAATGAAAATGATGAGAATGAAACTGATGAGAATAAAACTGATAAGAATGAAACTGATAAGAATGAAACCGATAAGAATGAAACTGATGAGAATAAAACTGATTAGAATGAAAATGATGAGAATGAAACTGATGAGAATGAAACTGATGAGAATGAAACTGATGAGAATAAAACTGATGTGAATAAAACTGATGAGAATGAAACTCATTAGAATGAAACTGATGAGAATGAAACTGATAAGAATGAAACTGATGAGAATAAAACTGATAAGAATGAAACAAATGAGAATAAAATTGATAAGAATGAAACAAATGAGAATAAAACTGATAAGAATGACTCTTATAAGAATAAAACTGATAAGAATCAAACTGATGAGAAAAAAACTGATAAGAATAAAACTGATGAGAATAAAACTGATAAGAATGACACTGATAAGAATGAAACTGATAAGAATGAAACTGATGAGAATAAAACTGATAAGAATGAAACTGATGAGAATAAAACTGATAAGAATAAAACTGATGAGAAAAAAACTGATGAGAATGAAACTGATGAGAATACAACTGATAAGAATGACACTGATAAGAATGAAACTGATAAGAATGAAACTGATGAGAATAAAACTGATAAGAATGAAACTGATGAGAACAAAACTGATAAGAATGAAACTGATGAGAATAAAACTGATAAGAATAACACTGATAAGAATGAAACTGATAAGAATGAAACTGATAAGAATGAAACTGATGAGAATGAAACTGAATAGAATGAAACTGATCAGAATAAAACTGATAAGAATGAAACTGATAAGAATTAAACTGCTAAGAATTTAATTGATGAGAATGAAACTGATGAGAATCAAACTGATGAGAATGAAACGGATAAGAATGAAACTGATAATGATAAAACTGATGTGAATGAAACTGATTAGAATGAAACTGATAAGAATTAAACTGATAAGAATAAAACTGATAAGAATGAAACTGATAAGAATAAAACTGATAAGAATGAAACTGATGAGAATGAAACTGATAAGAATTAAATTGATAAGAATGAAACCGATAAGAATGAAACTGATAAGAATAAAACTGATAAGAATGAAACTGATTAGAATTAAACTGCTAAGAATTTAACTGATAAGAATTAAACTGATAAGAATAAAACTGATGAGAATTAAACTGATGAGAACGAAACTGATAAGAATAAAACTGATAAGAATGAAACTGATAAGAATGAAACTGATAAGAATAATACTGATAAGAATGAAACTAATTAGAATGAAACTGATAAGAATAAAACTGATAAGAATAAAACTGATAAGAATTAAACTGATAAGAATAAAACTGATGAGAATAAAACTGATAAGCATGAAACTGATAAGAATGAATCTGATAAGAATAAAACTGATAAGAATGAAACTGATAAGAATAAAACTGATAAGAATGAAACTGATAAGAATAAAACTGTTTAGAATTAAACTGGTAAGAATAAAACTGATAAGAATGAAACTGGTAAGAATGAAACCGATAAGTATTAAACTGATAAGAATGAAACTGATAAGAATGAAACTGATAGGAATTAAACTGATAAGAATGAAACTGATAAGAATTAATCTGATAAGAATAAAACTGATAAGAATTAATCTGATGAGAATAAAACTGATACGAATTAAACTGATAAAAATAAAACTGATAAGAATTAAACTGATAAGAATAAAACCGATAAGAATTAAACTGATGAGAATGAAACTGATAAGAATGAAACTGATAAGAATGAAAATGATAAGAATGAATCTGATAAGAATGAAACTGATAAGAATGAATCTGATAAGAATAAAACTGATAAGAATGAATCTGATAAGAATAAAACTGATTAGAATAAAACTGATAAGAATGAAACTGATAAGAATAAAACTGATAAGAATGAATCTGATAAGAATAAAACTGATAAGAATGAAACTGATAAGAATGAAACTGATAAGAATATAACTGATAAGAATGAATCTGATAAGAATGGATCTGATAAGAATAAAACTGATAATAATGAAACTTCTAAGAATAAAACTCATAAGAATAAAACTGATAAGAATGAAACTGATAGGAATGAAACTGATAAGAATGGATCTGATAAGAATAAAACTGATAAGAATAAAACTGATAAGAATGAATCTGATAAGAATGGATCTGATAAGAATAAAACTGATAAGAATAAAACTGATTAGAATTAAACTGATAAGAATAAAACTGATAAGAATGAAACTGATAAGAATAAAACTGATAAGAATAAAACTGATAAGAATTAAACTGATAAGAATTAAACTGATACAAGAAACATATTTTACAAACTTTACAACAATTCAATCCTACAAGTTATTTCTTCAATCCTGACTGTTAACGAAAACACAGAGATATAAATTATGAAAACATGCACGTGTGTAGCCATTTATATATTATCGCTTATTTTATTTTTTAATATAATTCTTAAAAATATTGAAAATTATAGAAGTGCATGCTATGAAAACAATAAATACAAGAGGCGGTTAATTTCTGTATCCAACCATTTATAACTTATATATATATATATATATATATATATATATATATATATATATATATATATATATGCATATGAATATATTTATAGACATATATATATATATATATAATTTTTTAATTGGTATATATATATAATTATATATAGACATTATATGTAAATTATAAATATATATAAAAATTATTATTATAATTACATGACAATAGTTAAAATATTATCAGGAAAATATTATAATTATTATAATTATAATTATTATTTCATTATAATCATATAGTAATACTTATTATATACTATGAATTCTCATTATATAATAATAAACTATATAAAATTATATAAATTATCTATACATATAATACATTTTTTATATATGTATATATATATGTATATATATATATATATGTATATACATACATATTATATATGAATAAGCTTAAAAAGTCTGCCCCTATAGAATAAAATATACTTTGTTCGTCTTACAAATTTAAAGTAAAGAATATATGGGAAATAGATTAGAACGAGTTTTATATATTTGCTCTATCTTGCATATTGAGCAATTCTTGTTTTGATTGGATTACTTATAGAATATTACTGCCAGTAATATTTTGTAAGCTTTACAATCTGATGTTTCCATAACAACTGATTGTTAAATAAAAACTGTTCTGAAGTATATATATATATATATATATATATATATACATATATATACATATATATATATAGTAATTTTTAAAATATATATGGCGATTAAGCTTAAGCGCCATATATATTTTATAAATTACTAACTAGCTCTACCTACGTATTGAGCACTTTTGAAGTAAATACTTAAAGTTTACGCATAAATCTATACTTTCGTATATTAAATTTATGTGAATAAATGAAGTACTTTTATATATATATATATATATATATATATTAATTTTATTTATATAAACATTAATGGCTACATATGTGCATACATGTTTCTGTAATCACCCACGTTGGGGGATTACGTCTTCAGGCCAAGAATTACCTTCAAAAGTGACATTTCCACCAAATACATTTTTCTATTTCGTTTATCAAGTTAAAATACAACCTGGGTGGGAGTAAAAAAAAAACAAAAACGGTAAAAGGATAAGTGACGTCTATGAAGATAATAAACATCTTTTTTTCTCTTTTCCCCTTCCCCCATCCAACCTAACTTTTGGCTTTTTATGGCATAGGGTATTTGAGAGTTTAGTTTTCTTGTCTTAGAGTCTGTAAGTTAATAACCTTTGCTATTGTCAACCAAGTACTGACCGGTGCCTTTTAATCTACCTCCACCCACACATACATGCAACACACATATAACACACACATACACAGACACCGCCAACACACACATACACACATTAATACATATATTCAAAAGCGAATCCATGCTGAACGCTCTTTGTTTTATTTACTGAAACTAGACAATAATTCTGAAACTAGTAGAAATAAAGTAAAAATTAATTTAAGGCAAATAAAACAAAACAAAAACAAAAATAAAAAAAATAATAAAATTAAAAAAATAAATAAATAAAAATAAAAATAAAAATAAAATTAAATTAAAACAAATAAACCAACAAAATATGAATAAATATAAAACCCGAAAGTTATCTAAACCCCACATGTACCTATATGCGTGTATCAATACACTTATAAATGTCTACATTTATCTACATCCGCGCATATATACACACACACATTACAGACATACAGAGACAAATAATAGTATTTTTCTTTACTTATGTAGCGTGGTAACCTCTTCGTATATGCAATATTATGCTACCCGACTACAGACGGGTGTATATATATATATATATATATATATATATATATATATATATATATATATATATACATACACATATATTTATATATACACACACACATATATATACATACACAAATACACACATATATATATATACATATACATATATATACATATAAACACACACACAACAGACATACACAGATACATACATATATATACATACCCATACATACATACATACATACATACATACATACATACATAACATATATATAAACAACATTCGGACATCCATACATTTTTGTAATCTATATTGTTACAACAATTCTATACGAGGCAGCCTATTCTAATAGTTCAGAAATAGGTAATTCTTGGCCTGAAGACGTAATCCCCCAACGTGGGTGATTACAGAAACATGTATGCACATATGTAGCCATTAATGTTTGTATAAATAAAATTAATATACCTGCTCTGTTCACTCATTGAGCACTATTTTGGTAGACACATGTTGTTTCATTGGATGTACTTCTAGGAAACTAAACTCTACTAGCTATATATATATATATATATATATATATATATATATATATATATATATATATATATATATATATATATGAGAGGGTGGGTGAGGTTGAAATTATACAGCATATGTTCTAGATGGCCTCCATTTAACTTTTGCTTCTTTGGGGGGTCACCTTGTATAAATATATATATATATATATATATATATATATATATATATATATAGTTGCATATATATACGTATGTGTGTGTGTAAGTGTGTGTGTAAGTTTGTGTGTGTGTTTGTGTGTATAAAGCAGATTACTTTCTTAAAAATAGTCCGCTCAATTTGACTGCAGAATCCAGTTTATGACTTCTGGCAAAAAGAAAGATTTTTTTTTTAAATAGATCTCTCAAGTAGACTGTTGAAGGCAGGCCCATTTCAAAATAGTTCGTATAATTCATATTTGTGTGTGTTTTTTTTTTTTCGTTCATACGTGGTCGACAAGCGACGAATGTCTATGATTAAATCTTGACATTCGGGTTAAATATAAAAAAGGCAGTGACAATAAAATGAAATGAAAATAAACTGAACTAAAGTGTAGTTCTCCGTATAAAAAAAAATCTATAGAAAAAAATCTTTTCTAACTTTAAATGACACAAATATTAGACCCTTGTCTAGCTTGGTATTTTTTTCAATTGAAAAAGCATATTTTCTTTTATTTAAAACGGTGTTTTTTCACAAAGTTATTTCTGTCAATTATATTTGCTGATAAAATTCCTTTCTCCTGCTTTGTTTTATTTGTTTTGTTTTTATCAAACCAATTTTAAATATCTACGTTTTTTTTTCTTTACATACTCTATTCCTATGTAGGTCTGGTTTTGTATTCCTCTTAAGTACGAGAGGTCTAACGCCATCACTTAAACCATTCTCGTTTATATAAGATTTTTATAAGTGTTGTTTCATATGTTCTATAGACAAAGTACGAAAAAGTAGAACATGTTAGATAACGGGGTACTAAAAGTGTTTATATTACACAGCTGGAGGGAAATATGGAAGAAGGTTCATACCTTTCTGTCCGGAGTTCCTCTGTCTTCAACATCTGAGCTACGGTGCAATGTACCTTATAGGATCACACAAGCTCAATGAGACATACCTGAAACTTCTCTTTACATGCTGATTCTGAACTACCGGACAAGAATTTATAATTTATACATAAATTTATTTCAGATTTGTCTCAGGGCTCCCCAGGAGCCTGCCTTACGTGTCTTTGTTTAGTCTCGCTTTTAGGCTTTTCGGAGCTCGTACCAATGCACGTCTAAACTCTCAACTTTAATCATTGACCTGTCATTTTCGGTATGTTATCCGCAAAAAGATACGTTTTATTCATGAGTTCCGCTGACGTAAGTGATTCAATGGCACGTTTCATTGACGCATGACCTAATGTTCACGTATGTAAACTGCAAAAAAACAATCAACCATATTTTGCTTATAGTTTGCTAAGATAATCTTCTAAACGTTTTTGCTAAAAACTAATTTAGTGGATACTTTATTTCTCTAGACAGGTACGTCCAAGGATGGAGTACTGTTGTCATATTTGGGCAGGAGCTTCTAGAAAGGACTTATCCTACCTTCATATAGTTCAGAATAGACTTTGTAGCCTCGTATGGGATGTCCTTTTCACTTCACTGCAACCTTTTTCTCACAGAAGAGGTGTTGCGAGTTGAGTTCTGCTTTATCGTTATTTTCATGGCAAGTGCTCGGCTGAGCTCCAAGCTATGCCCCCGCTCACCAAACTGTCATAAGAAACACCCGCATAGCAGAAAACACTATCAACAATTTCCCCCACTCTTTATCTATGCCTAAACCTAAACGTAAATTCCATGAGCAAAGATTCTTTCTTAGAACTGCACGCCTGTGGAATTGTCTGTCGTTTCCCCGCTTCCCATCTGACTACAATATGGTTGTATTCAAGTCTAACGTAAACAAGTTTTGTCCATATAAATTAACAAATTTACGAATTTCCATTAGTAACGATTACTATATTGTCAAATTTCTACTGTACACTCTATAACCCTTATCCTCGAGTGGCCTCTTGGTCGTGATAGGTGGTTATGCCTGTGTAAAAAAAAAAGACAATAGTTCTTAATATCTACTAAATCACTATTGTCGGTATAATTTCTAACACAATCAGACAAGAAATATTATTACTTGTAAAATACAACTCCCTTTTCTTACAGCATGATACGATACACACAAGGCAGCATGTAATTTAGATATTCGTTGTGTGTTTCCCAATTTTTAAAAGTATTATATTTTAAACGAGACAAAAAAACGTCCGGATGACAACAATTTTACACGTATATCATGAGAAGCATCAACCAAATATAAATTGATGAAAATTGAAGTTATGTAGCGAACAGTGGTTGTTTTCCGGAAGTGACGTAGCGAACAGTGGTTGTTTTCCGGAAGTGACGTAGTAGAATGAACTTTTGCAGAAAAGAAGGTTCAGATATACTGTCTCTTCTCACTCTTTTTCTCTTTCTCATTTTCTTTCTCTTTCTCTCTCTCTCTCGTTCTCTCTCTTGCTTTCTTTATTTATTTTATGCTCTCTCTCACTCTCTCTTTCTATCTCTCTCTCTCTCTCTCTCTCTCTCTATGTGATTCTGGCAAGTTTTTATATACTGTCTCCTCACACTCTCTCGCTTTCTCTATTTCGTTTTTTTCCTTCTCTCTTTCTCTCTCTCTCTTTTTCTCTCTCTTTCTCTCTCTCTCTCGGTTTCTGTAATTCTTCCCCCCCCTCTCTCTATTTCTCTCTCACTTTCTCTTTCTCTCTCTCTCTCTCTCTCTCTCTCTCTCTCTCTCTCTCTTTGATTCTGTCAGGGAGATAAGTCAGACACGTTTCTGTCACATTCTCCCTCGGGATTTTGTCCTCTCCTACTTTCTTCCTTTCTTCTTTTTCTTTTTTTCCATCTTTCTTGTCTTCTTCTTCTTCTTCTTTTTCTTCTTCTTATTATTATAATTATTAATAACAATATTAATATTAATAATATTATTATTAATATTATTATTATTATTTATCTATCTATTATTATTAATATTATTAATAATATTATCATTATTATTATTAATATTATTATTAATATTATTATTTATTATTATTATCATTATTATTATTATTAATATTATTATTAATATTATTATTATTTATCTTATTATTTTTATTAATAATATTATTATTAATATTATTATTAATATTATTTATTATCATTATTATTATCATTATTATTATTAATATTATTATTATTATTAATATTATTTATTATCATTATTATTATCATTATTATTATTAATATTATTATTATCATTATTATTATCATTATTATTATTAATATTATTATTATCATTATTATTATTATTATTAATATTATTATTAATATTATTATTAATATTATTATTATTATCATTATTTTTATTATCATTATTATTATTATTATTGTTATTAGTATTATTATTATTTCTGCGGTAAATTTGCAAATAAAAAATAATGAGGTGTAATTATTTATTCATTTGCGATCTGTTATCCACATCTTCATAATTGTCGTTGTTTCTACCACGTTTCAGCCAACTCATCCTCTGGCCTTCCTCAGGTGATTAACCACGACGGAATAGGGGTGGTGAGTCTTGTAACTGAATCTCCAGTAATTACTGCCTTCCATAGTTAACCGAAACAACAACAATGAAGATGAGGATAACTGTCCGCAAATAAATAAATAAATAAATGCACAAATTACTCATCTCAAAAAATTTCCAACTACTGAGATATCCAGACGTATCTACAGTAATTGTTTCTCGATTTGTTTGGAGGCGAATACACTATTTCGGGAGACACGGAGTAAAAACATTTACACGCCGGTTTTAGTTACATCTCCGAAGGCAAGTTGCGTTTATCTTAGCCATTACAACATGGATGGCTATTTGGAAATATTTTATTCAGTATAAAACGAATCCTACAGAAAAGCACCATCTTGTGCTATTTTGAACTATGACTTTACCTGTTTATTTATTTCTTGGCTACAGAATAATCAAAACTTTTCAAGTCATGCAATTCTCGAAGCAATACTTATTGAAAACCAGCTTATTTATACTATACAACCGAGGGAGAGGGGGGCGATGTTGCTTGGCTGTAAAATACACATACGTATGAAATTTTAATTCATCTAGCTTTCGCATATAATATTATAGAATCTACTTCTCTATCGATTATTTCACATGAAAATGTAATTCGTCGTAATTTCAGTAATATGAAAAACATTATGACTCAGGTACCCTCAGCAAGAATCGAAACTGAAACAGAGAAACCTGTAGCATTCGTTTACCTCATATATATATATATATATATACTAGCATGGGTACCCGGCGTTGCCCGGGTGTTTGGAGGTGTATGCTGAGCAAAAAAAAGGGGTAATTTTTTAAACTTTGACCCCTATTATGACCCCTGAAAATTTATTTTTTTGGCCTCAAGATAAGTTACTTTTCTACCAAACTGGATATATTTTTCGTATTTTTATTCAATGTAACATGTTTATTACGCACGAAAACCATACAGTGTTTACCGATGTATTGGAAAATTCAAGATGGCGTCTTAGTCCCTCTTGAACACGGTAAGTTTGGGAAAAGGTGTTATAAATAAAAAACTGAATAAAATACTGTTAAAAACTCGCTCAATATGTTACCGTGACATAGGTTGACATATATTCGGCGGGTTTTTAATAGTATTTTTTCTAGTTTTTTATTTATAACACCTTTTCCCAAACTTACCGTGTTAAAGAGGGAGTGAGGCGCCATCTTGAATTTTCCAATACATCGGTAAACACCGTATGGTTTTCGAGCTGAATAAACATGTTACATTGAATAAAAACACGAAAAATATATCCAGTTTGGTAGAAAAGTAACTTATCTTGCCTTTGATAACATGTATTTGTTATATATTTGGTTTTTGACAACTTTTTCGAATTTATGTGTACAGTAATACAAACCCGTTTTTCGAGCTGAATAAATATGCTACATTGAATAAAAACACGAAAAATATATCCAGTTTGGTGGAAAAGTAACTTATCTTGCCTTTGATAACATTTATTTGGGTAATCTCCAAAAATACCGTTAGGGCTTACAACATGGCCGCCAGAAGAGTCAACAAAAAACTGCGAATAAAATATATAAAACTCGTAATTTCTGTTTTTAAAGTGGGTTGTCAATTTTCTTTATGAAATATACTTCCAAAATAAACTATTACAGTCGTTTAAAACATAATAGAAGTATTATTTTTTATTTTTTAAAAACAATGTTTACAAAATGTCTACGAACGTGCGTAGACATTTTGTAAACATTGTTTGGTTGCCATAACAACGTGACGGTAGTGAACGTGTGTGTGTGCGTGTGTGCGCGTGTGCTTGCTAGTACTACTATTAAGTTTGTCGGAGCGTTTGATTTCGTGTAGTTTAGTTTCGTATTTTTTTAATTTGTGAATAACAAGTTATTAAAAAATTAAACCCTTCCAAGATGGACAATAAATAAAGCCATAATATTTTATGGTAAAGGTAAGAGCGTAGAAACCATTGTTTTTTAGGAGATGTGATTATTGGATTAACCAATCAGAAATCGTCTGTGGCACACACATCTCTGTTTTTATATATAGAAGATATATATATATATATATATATATATACAAGAACAAGAAGGAATAACTTCATATTTGTATTTATTTTCAGATATTACAATTGTTTCGACATAAATCAGACAATTTTAAATTTATATCATTTTTTTAAAAATGTCATGTTTACATCTCATGAGATATGATTAAAAAAATACAAAATTCGTATCTTGGCATATTTTTCTTTTCATTAAAAACTACATCGGGCGGCGAATTACCCCTCCCCCCAAGTTTTAAAAAATATACCAATATGAAGTTAATACTTCTCCTTGTTTTTAGTTTTGCCAATATATATATATATATATATATATATATATATATATATATGTATATATATATATATATATATATATATATATATATATATATATAGCTAGTAGAGTTTAGTTTCCTAGAAGTACATTCAATGAAACAACATGTGTCTACCAAAATAGTGCCCAATGAGTGAACAGAGCAGGTATATTAATTTTATTTATACAAACATTAATGGCTACATATGTGCATACATGTTTCTGTAATCACCCGCGTTGGGGGATTACGTCTTCAGGCCAAGAATTACCGTCGAAAGTGATATTTCAACCAAATACATTTTCCTATTTCGTTTGTCAAGTTAGAATGTAACCTGGGTGGGAGTCATAAAACGGTGGGAGGACAAGTGAGGTCTTTGAAGATGATAAACAACTTTTTCATTTCCCTTACTTAGTGACCATAGCTAATGTTCTTAATTTACAGATCCAAGACAAAAAAAAACTAAATTCGCAAGTATCTTATGCCATAAAAACCAAAAGATAAGTTGGATAGGGGGAAAGGGAAATGAAAAAGATGTTTATCATCTTCAAAGACCTCACTTGTCCTCCCACCGTTTTATGACTCCCACCCAGGTTACATTCTAACTTGACAAACGAAATAGGAAAATGTATTTGGTTGAAATATCACTTTCGACGGTAATTCTTGGCCTGAAGACATAATCCCCCAACGCGGGTGATTACAGAAACATGTACGCACATATGTAGCGATTAATGTTTGTATAAATAAAATTAATATATATATATATATATATATATACATGTGTGTGAGGTAAATGAAATTCTAAGGTACATATATATACAATTATCAGTACAATACCTTCAATAAATATTTGTCTTTCATATCTATCTGGCTAGCTAGCTATATATATATGTGGACGAAATTAAAATATCATATTCCAAAAATCATATCTTTTTTTTTTTTATTATTACATTTTCACCTCAAACAAGGCAAATTGCCACTTTGGTGTAGGGGGCTACTATCAGGAGCAACAACTACTGGGGTACTATGTAGGGATTTGGGCAGCAAGGTGTCGGTTCACGTTACACTTGAACTTCTGCACGTCAGTACTGTTGGGGAAGCAGGGACCTGGAATGGAATTCCAGAGTCTTGCGGTTCTGGGGAAGAAGCTATTGGAGTAAAAAGATCTTTTACATCTAGGGACCTCTACAGTGTGGGGGTGGGATCTAGTAGCCTGTCGGGTTTGTCGAGGGTGCTCGCGTCGTGGGGGCACAAGTGATTGCAGTTCGTCAGAGCATTCACCACTAAAATACTTGTAGAAAAGGCAGAGAGATGCAACATTTCGTCGATGGGACAGAGGCTGAAGCTTAGATGCCAGTTCAGGGCCTATCAGGTTTGCGACTCTCTTTTGAACCTTGTCAAGGAGCAAGAGACTAGTAGCAGATGCACCAGCCCAGATGTGGCAGCAAGCTATATATATATATATATACATATATATATATATGTGTGTGTGTGTGTGTGTGTATGTGTGTGTGTGTGCATGTGTGTGTGTTTGTGTGTGTCTAATAGTTGTATCGATTGTTTCCTAAATGTAAATCCAATGAAACTCACGTGATTATTAAATAGGGCTCAATACTGGACAAAGCTGGTATATAGTCTGTTTATCATACAAATAAGTTTTCTTACGAATGTGCGCACATGTTTCAGTGGAATCCCACCAATAATAAAGAAAATATGATTTTTCATGTCGACAAATGATCGTGTTTCATGCAATCATCAGTGCAGGAATCGTGTTTATGCAATATCAATGCAGGAAGTGAAAACTGATACTGATTGCGAGATTCGAACCAATGCAACAAAGGCAACCTTATTTTATCTCGACCTGCGCTCATTTGAATAGAATTGAATTTCGATACTTATAGAAGCAAGCAAGTAGGTTATCATAATCAACAACCATAAGAGTATTCAATCAACAGGAAATATATATTTATAAGCGTATGTTAATATAATTAAATCATTGTTTTTTTAATTAAATTTGCACCTCTAACGAGGCACATTGCAACTTTGATGTAGGGGGTTGCTATTAGGGACATAAGTTGCAGGGGTACTATGTAGGAAGCTTAGTGGGGGATGCCCTTTTCTCTACCCTGCAACCTCTCTCCCACAGAAGAGACGTTGCGAGCCTATCCTTGTTTTATCGTTATTTCCATGGCAGATGCTCGTCTGAACTCCAATCTCTGGTCCCCCCTCGCCAATCTTTCACAAAAACACCCGTCAAGCTGAATTCACTGTGAAAAATTTCCCTCACTCTATATCTGTTCCGAAATCAAAACGCGGATTCCTTGAACAAAGTTTCTTTCTTAGAACTGCACGCCTGTGGAACTCTGTTCCGTCTGCCTGCTTCCCTCCGGACTACAACTTGGTTGTCTTCAAGTCCAATGTTAACAAATTCCTAATGAACCGCCCCCTTAAGTAAACATTTCAGCAAATCTCCTCACTAACGTAATGTACTTGCAATAACCCTTATCCCTGAGTGGCTTCCGGGCCTTGATAAGTGGTGATCACTGTGTAAAAAAAAAAAGATACCTGTTCATATTATACTTGAACTTCTGCATGTCAGTACAGTTGTGGAAGCAGGATTCGAACTGAAATAACGCTAAACAGGTTGAGATGCCATAAAACAAAACAATCAAACCAAACCGAACCTTATCCTCGATTAGCTCTTGACCTTGATAAACGGTGACCTCTGAAGTAAAAAAGAAATCTCAGGTATGTGGTTTGCATTTAGACAGAGGCGCAGTGAAACTTTTGTTATCAATTATTCTGGCAACAAATGGCGGATTTGAGAGGAGGAGGGGAAGGAGTATCATTCTATTAGAAGCTTTATTTACTCTAACCAATAAAGACCTTTGTGTTTGCTTATTGCTCTTTTTTGTTTAGCAACGAACAGCGTGCAGATGATTATTGTTCTAGTTGCATTTGATTAAATAGATTGATAAAATTTAAGGCTTTCTTACATCTAGAGATCTCGACTATGTAGAGGTGGGATTTCGCTGCTTGTCGTGTTTGTCGGGGGGGGTATTTTCGGCGAGGGTCTACAAGGGCTTGTAGTTCGTCAGAGCATCTACCATTAAAATACTTAGTTATAAATGTTTTGATAAGCATTTATATATAGTTTTCTCTATCTATGTTGAAGCAATAAAAGTCTTTTTCAGGCTGACTATATCAATATACACCTTTTTTGGGATTAATATTCTGGCAGGTTGCATGTGAAATCACCAACTATCATTATGCATTAATGGTCAAAATTTGACTTGCTGGTGTTCCAATGTCCGTCTCAGCTGAGATACTTGTTTTTTGTGTGTAGTAATATTTCTATAGTATCGTGTATTTATGTACTTGCGTATACGCTTGTATATGCACGCATTTCTGCAAGTATGTGTATTCTCTTTGCGTACTAGTAAGATATTGTCTATTGATCCGTCGGTCGTCCGTCAACGCACAATAAGAGGGATAGATTCCTTAGTGAATACACATTTCTTATGAATGCCCCCTCTTTACCTAGCTTTGTCAGGTTCGCGAATGTGTTTCTAATATGCATTAAGTAATGTCATTATAATTTTTTTTACTCACGTTTTTTTTCATTTAATTTTTTATTCACGTTTTTTTTATTTTTACTCACGTGTTTTGAAATTTTCATTTTACTCACGTTTTTTATTTTTTAGTCACGTATTTTTATTTGTTTTATTCACGTTTTTTTTTTTAATTTTTTTTATTCATGTTTTTTTTTTTTACTCACGTGTTTTGAAATTTTCATTTTACTCAGGTTTTTTATTTTTTTAGTCACGTTTTTTTATTTGTTTTATTCACGTTTTTTTTTTTTTTTTACTCACGTTTTTGGAAAGTTTCATTTTACTCACGTTTTTTAACTTTTTTTACTCACGTATTTTAATTTGGTTTATTCACGTTTTTTTTAAATTTTTTATTCACGTTTTTTTTATTTTTTTACTCACGTTTTTGGAAATTTTCATTTTACTCACGTTTTTTTTTAACTTTTTTTACTCACGTATTTTAATTTGGTTTATTCACGTTTTTTTTTAATTTTTTTACTCACGTTTTTATTTAGTTTTTTTTTAGTTTTTTTAATCGTGTTTTTTTTTTAAATTTTTTACTGACATTTTTAAAAATTTTTTTAATCGTCCTTTTTTTTTAATTTATTTCTCGCTTTTTTAAAAAAATTGTACTCGTATTTTTAAATGTTTTTACACTCGTGTTTTTTTTTAACTCAGGTTCTCTTTTTACATTTATTTTACTTATTTTTTTAGTCACATTATTTACTGAAGTATTTTTTTAGTTAATTCTTTTTTTACTCGCCCAACAACATACATCTTCACTTGGATGTAAAACGCTATTATTTGAGACCATACTTAGAAAAGATTAACAAGATGTTAATATACGTTACGTTTAAACTTCTGTGTATCAGTGCAGTCAATGAAGCAGATAGCTGGAAGGGAATTCCAAAGTCTAGCTTTCCAAGGTAATAAACTATTAGATAGTAATTGTCTGTATTTTTGAGATGAGGTGTTTTCATTTATTGAGATTGTTGGACTGACTTCCTCATCTTGGTTGTTATAGTCACAACGTTTCGGCCGTGTTGCCCTCCGGCCTTCATCAGGTGTTTTGTATCGAACCGTTTGTTAGGAGACTAGAACCCAACCCTTTTTTTATTATTACGGGGGTACCGTGTTCGAACTCCAGCTAGGCTCATAGTTGCTGATTGTCTGTTTTGAATGTTACCTGTAATACGTTTTTTGTATATACCTGTAATACGTTTTTTCTACGTGATGAATTGTTTGGACTTGTATATCAATATATTATTTTATAGAATATGACTTTTTACACAGGTATCACAACTTATAAAGGTTAGTGACATCTGGCCGAGTGGTCCTAGACGTTGTAGCAAAGTTTACAGTTACCCAAAGGTGCTGAGTTCAATCCTGAACGAAGGCAGTGAAAAGTAACATTCAAAACAGAGAATCAGCAACTATGTCCCAGAGCCTAGCTGGAGTCCGGTACACGGTACCACCGTAGTAATAATAATGGGGTGGGTTCGAGACTCCTAACAAACGGTTCCCCAGTTCGATACAAAACACCTGATGAAGTCCGGAGGGCAAAACAGCCGAAATGTTGTGACTATAACAACAAAGATTAGGAAGTAAGTCCGACAATCTTAATAAATAAACTATTAGAATTGAAAGCTTTCTGGCATGCCGGGTCCTTAGCAGTAAAGTGGTGCGATGTTATTACTAAGCTGCTTTGTCGGAGATATTTACGTCAGTGTGCACATTATGTATTGGATACCTGAGATATATATTTCCATTGCAAAAATAATTAATGCTATTAATACTGAAGTTCAATATGTTTTAGTAAGCCAAACTATTTCGCTATAATCACAAGTATACACACGTTGTAAATAATGAAGTTCGCAGGTAAGAATTACAAGAAAATAAGATTAAAAAAAAGAAAAAAAAGGCAATCAGAAAATGAGTGAATATATGATTTTATGGTTAAATATTCTTCACAATAATCAACTTTATGAAACTGATATCCATTTTTATTTCCGTTTGGCATGAAAGCAATCGGTTTATATTAATTGCTTTGCTTGCGACATCTGGCCAAAGCTTATTTTCGCAGCCTTATTTTTATTTCCAATTTTCTTATAACTTTTCACGGCATGGCTCATATAATATCAAACGGAAAAGTGACAGTGTTCTATGACAAAGACTTAAAGACGTGCAGATACATAAATAACAATGCCATCAAACCAGATATTGTAATATGGAACAAGCCCAAAAGAGCTGCGCTCATTATCGATGTCACAGTCCCAAATGATTTTGGCCTTAATAGAACTGAACGGGAAAAGATAACAAAATATCAGGACCTAAAAATGATCTAAAAACGACATGGTCTCTGAAAGAAATAAACATTATACCGGTTGTGATAGGAGCAACTGGCTTAATAAAAAAGAGCCTTCAGAAATACTTAGAAACAATCCCTGTGAGACAAAGCTGTAACGAAATACAAATAGCAGCCATAAAGGGAAAAGCGTCTATTCTTAAAAGAGCCCTCGGATATAAATTTAAAGGATAACAGAATCAAGTGTTAGCTCCAGGAGGGATTAGTCCCTTGATCTCTTAAACGTTAAATAAAAAAAAAAGTTTGAGATTTTTCTTACATTTATGGATCTATATGAACTGATATTTCCTGACGTTTTTTTTTACTCAAATTCATCCCCTAACAAGGCATATCGCCACTTGGACCATGCCTAGTAAAGACTAATAAGATGTTGATCATCGTAGCATTTAAACCTCTGCATATCAGTACCGTCAGAGAAGAAGAAAGCACGATCGAAATTCTAAGTCTTGCTGTTCGAGGGAAAAAATTGAAAGATTCCTGGCATTTAGGGACATAAACAGTGAAGGGGTGTGATTTTGTTGCCAATCGTGTTTGATGAAGATATGTACGTCGAAGGGGGATCAATGAGTTTATCGGAGCACATTCCATAAAAATATTTGTAAAACAGGCACAGAGATGCAACGTTGCGGTGATGGGACAGAGGGTGGAGCTTTACCATTTAGAGCACAGCTTCTAGAACACGGATTTTGATAAGTAAAATATATGTCGACCCAGTTAATACCCCTACGTGTAATACGTTTTTTATATACCTGTAATAAGTTTTTCTATATACCTGTAATACGTTTTTTATATACCTGTAATACGTTGTTTGTTATATACCTGTAATACCTTTTTTCTACGATGGATTCTTTGGACTTGTATATCAATATATTATTTTGTAGAATATGACTTTTTACACAGTTATCACCACTTATCAAGGCCCGGAGGCCATTCGAGGATAAAGGTTAATGGGTATACATATGTCGACATGATTATAGCGTAGTAAATATACATAGTGGGAATTTTATGAATTTGAGTACTTAGGGTGACGGTTCATCAAGAACTTGTTTACATTGGACTTGAAGACAATCAAATTGTAGTCAGCTGGAAAGCAGGACAATTGGAAGAATGTTCCACAGATGTGCAGTTCTAAGAAAGAAGCTTTGTTCATGGAATCTATATTTAGGTTTAGGCACAGATAAAGAGTGTGGAAAATTATAGATAGTGGTTTTCGCTAGACGAGTGTTTTCGTGCAGGTTTGGCGGGAGGAACCGTAGACTGAAGCTCAGTTGAGCACTTGCATTAAATAACGGTTGAGCAGAAACAGGCTCGCAACGTTTCTTCAGTTGGGAAAGCGTTTGCAGGGGAGATAAAAGGGCATCCTCAACTAAGTTACGAAGTCTATTTTGAACTCTATCGAGGCAGGATAAGCTGCTTTTAGCTTTTAGATATGACAACAGTACTCCACCGTTAGCCGTACCTGGCTTTTATATAGACAGAGAATTACATCAGGGGTGAGATATCTACTGGTGCGGTGGAAGAATCATACATTTTTTTCCAGCGACCTTTGCAATGGATTTGGTATACATGTTCCATTTGAGGTCAGGAATAAATGTCAAGAACAGAAGCTTGTCAAAATATGACTTGCCGCACATTTCGAAATCTTCGAATTCATTGATGACTATTATTATATTATTTTTTTCTGTTCAAGTTTGAGTTTACTGTTTTATTTTGATTTCGATTCATCGTAAAATTGTCTCTTATAAAAAATTCTTCTTTTTCATCTATAAGAGAAAAAAGCCGTTTCTAAAATCGGATTTTTTTCTCATTTTCGATACTTATCGGATTAATTTTTATACAAAATATATTTAAAAACACTGCCAGACATAGGAACTACTTTTGTGCGAAATTTGCAAAAAATAATAGGCTCAGACGTTTCGGAACATATGAGAAATTAACTAACAAACACATACAAAGTGACTTTTATATAATAGTATATATATATATATTATATTATATTACATTATATTATATTATATTATATTATATATGTATATGTCTGCCCCTTTAAGAAACTCGTTCCTTATCGTTGAGCACTTTAAGTTGAAATAAAGTCGGTCAATTTAGCTCTTATGCAAAAATCATCATATAATGATTAGATCACTCTGACTGACATAAAAATGCATTTATAAATAAAATGTTTAATTTGAACATTATTTCACACGTCTAACGGTAGCCGAATGGATACGGTCCTTGCTAATCAAGCCAGAGATTACTTGTGTCGCCGGGTTCGAATTTGTCGGCTGGTGTTAATTGTGACACCTTGCACTAAAGATTCCCGAATGGGTGAAACACTAGTGTCTGTAGTTACTTAATTATTATAGTAAATAATTATACATATATATATATATATATATATATATATATATATATATAAAGTAACAAACCGTATTATGTGTTCATCAACGTTTCGTCTTTATTTCGAGACTTCCTCTGGATGGAAATAAAGACGAAACGTTGATGAACACATAATATGGTTTGTTCCTTTTTATTTCTCTATTTTGTCGGAATACTATTTCCATTCTTTTCATCATATATATATATATATATATATGCATGCATATCACATACACACACGCACGCACACACACACACACACACACATATATATATATATATATATATATATACATGGATACGTATGTAACTCTGTGTAAGCTTATTATATAGCAATATCGATGTTTCTTCAGTTTGAATATAAGATACAGATCAAATTAAGTGTGTATATATATATGTGTGTGTGTGTGTGTGTGTATGTCTGTCTGTTCTAGTGTATTCGACCTTCATTCTCACTCCCGCCCTTCATAGACTTTAGAAATCTGTTTATTTTCTTTTTATTTATACGTTTGATCCCAGAACAGACAATAAATAAATTATTTACTAACCCATTCAGATATTAATCTTTAATATATATTCTTCTTGAGATACCAAAAACAAAAATATATGACATTAGTATCTACCAATTTCCATTGAACTAAAACAAACAAATAAAACGTATAAAATAGAAGTAAAAACAAAGAAAAAAAAAGAAACACAAACTTTAATCCGGCGGATGTAAACACAAATAATAAAAAGAAATAACTCAATATCCGAGTAGAAAGTTATTCGAATCTTCCGACTTGAACTTCCGATTTATCGATCAGGAGAGTGTGGAGTGCCAGGCGGATCGGGGATGTCTTCTTGTCGAAGATTTTGGAGAATCTAGAATAACGTTGCTAACAAACAGCGAAGTGACTACCGTCAGAATAAATTTGAATTTTATTTCCATCTGTTTTGTGGGGCTCAGTTAAAGACTCTGAAGGACAAAAGTACGTTTGTTTCCAATTAGAATCTAGCGGTTCAAACTAGAAAAGGTCTTAGATTTGGGTTCTGCCCAGATTTAAGAACATTAGTTTTGTTTACGTTTGTTTTATTAGTTTGGTTCCAGACTTTTTGTAAATTATTGAAACCATTCTCATATATTTTGAAGATACACTCATTTATTTTGAAGATATTTATTTTAAACGTTTCTTAATGAGTAATAAATAAAAGACAAAAGTTGACTTTCTGCTTGTTAATGGATTATTGTCATTAATTTTAAGGATAATTTTCTTAATTAAACTTTTGTTTATTAATTTTTTTATTGCGTACTATTATCCGTATCTTCTTTATGTCTTGTTTCACGACGTTTCGGCCAACTACTCCTTTGGCCTTCGTCAGGTGGTAACCGCGACGGGATAAGAACTCCGAATCGCCTAACTGCATCCACATCAGTTACTGCCATCCATTGAAACCGCTATCTTCACACAATGCTCACCTAGAACCGTAGAGATTCAGCGTTTGTATCCACTGCGCCACGAGGCGCGAAGGTCTTATGAATCCGCGTTTATTTATTATCTGATCTTGCATGGTTGGGTCCGTACCGGATGGTATATATTATTTAATTAATTGAGATTTGTAGTAGTAATTCCTCTAATGCACTCACCTCCGAAAGACAGAACGTCTGTTCTGTTTGTTGTCAATAGACAGGGGCTGGGAGAGGAGGAGGAAGAAGAAGAAGAAGAAGAAGAAGAAGAAGAAGAAGAAGAAGAAGAAGCGGTAGGTGTGGTTGGTTTTATTGGAAAGAGGGAGAGACTAACCTCGAGAATTCCCGGGATTTGAGAGGAATAAAAGACTGACCTCAGATGGATAAGCGACTGTGCTTTTGCTCAAGCAGAGAAACCGGTAAGAGGAGAGAAAAGTCCCTCCTAAAGAAAGTGAGGCTGAAAGACCCAGCAATTTTCAAGATGAGTATTATTTATTCATTTTTCATTATCTTCATCTTCTCTAAGATTTGTTTAACGACATTTCCGCTAACAATTCCTCTAGCCTTCTTCAGGTGGTAACCGTGACGGGTAGAAACTCCGAATCCCTTACTGCATCCTTCGCAATTACTGCCTTCCATAGTTGTCGTATAACCGCGTTTTGGCCAAGTAAGCCTCTGGCCGGCTTTGAGTAGGATTGAAACCGCTATCTTCAGAAAATGTTCAGCTGGTATCGTAGAGATTCAACGTCTCAATCAACTCCGGCAAAAAATCCGACCTTTATCGCTGAAAGGCGATCAAGGCCGGTGGTTTTGGTCTTATAAATCTACGTTTATTGAGTATATGATCTTTCATAGTATATATACCATTCGGTACGGACCCGCTCATGGAAAATAAATAAACGTGGATTTTTAAGACCAAAAAATCCAACGTTGATTCGGGGCCCGTGGCGCAGTCGATAAAGACGTAGAATCTCTACGCTTCCAGGTGAGCATTGTCTCAAGATAGTGGTTCCAATCTTACCCAAAACCGGCCAGAGGCTTACTTGGCCAAAACGGAAGCCTGGCATTTTCTCACTCGGAAGGGGGGAGCTTGGCAGTTTCTCCCCCAAAGGAGGGAGCCGGTGTCCCCCCAACGGTGGGGGGGGCGAAGAGGCCAGGAGGAGGTGACTTTTTTCTTTGGGGGGGGAAGCCTCCAGGCACCCTCCTCCCTGAAGGTGGGGTTGGGGATTATCTCTCCCTGAAGGGGGGGGGAGGCCGACACCAAGCATGTAAATCCAGAGGGGTGACTTTTTTTGTTACCCCTCGGAGTGGGAAGGGGGCCGATCAACCAGGCAACGTCGGATAACCCCTGCTAGTAATAAATAAAATATTTTCTTGTATCAAAAATGTAGCTAGTAGCATAAATTAGCTGAATGTACGTATAACTAGATGCCATGCCCAACTACAAGTTATACACGGTCCATAGTTACTAAGCTCCTTAAAATTATACACCAATAAAACAAGAAGGAAGCAAGAAACGACAGCTTATAATGCCAAAAAAAAAATATCGAAAAAAGAAGAAAAGAAAAAAATAACAAAAAATTATGTAAAATGTCGACTTGTGACTGTAACTGCTAAAATCGTACCTTCAGTCTGGTCAACAGACCATGAGCAGCTATAAAAATATAAAAAAGTGTGCAAGGCAGGAGGAAAAAGATAGATAGATAGATAGATAGATAGATAGATAGATAGAAGGATACACTTACTGGGATACGGTTTTTTTAAAAAAAAGGTCGACCATTTAATTCTAGTTTACTTGTTTACGGAAATAGTTCAACCACAGTTATTTCCCTTTGATTGTCATATCCTTTTACATTATATCCTTTAAGTTCTAGTTGATAACGAAAAAAAAATCACGACTGTTTCTTGGAAGTCCATGTAGATTTGTTTTCTTTACAACAACAGAATCTCACTTCACAGCCAGCAGAGTTCATCTTCTTTGGCGTCCGCACAGAAAGCGGTTTTACTTTATAATAAACAACTAATCTTCCGACACTGAGAGATTTCGGATTGGTATGTCTTTACTGACAAGTCTTCGTCGACTAGTTTATAGTCGGGTCACGACATCAGGATAAAAAATATCACCTACACTTTGTGAGTTTCTCAATCTTCCTGATTATCAACTGGTTTAAAATCCCGTTAAACTGTTCCAATTTTAACGTCTTCATTGACGGAGTCGGCATCATCGGAAAACAAATCCCTAACTTCTAATTTTTACGTTTTTATTGACGGAGACAAAGCTTACACCGGTGGGCTGCGAATCCTCAACTGACGAAAATGTGGCAATCTCAAAAAAAAAAAAAAAAAAAAAAAGCGGGAATCTTCCGAGCACATCCTCAAGTACTATTCAGTCATGTGATACAACAATCATTATCAGCATAAGAAATAAAGAAAAAGAAAGAAGAAGAAAAGAAGGAAGAGATATTAAGCAGGGTGAACAACTGATAAAAAAAAATGATTGACTTTATTGCTGGAAACTAACGATAACTTTGAAGGAAAAGACAAAAATGAAGACACGACGTACGACTTTTACTATTAATGTACAAACACACACACACACACACACATACACACACACCAACACACACACACCGAGAGAGACGTGTGAGCCAATTTATTTACATCTTTGAGAAACTGAATATGTACACGTAAGCTATATCATTTATATTACAAATAAAAGAACTTACGCCATTATACATCAAGGGGAAATAACTCTATATGGCATTTCACAAATTCCAAGGGAGATAACCATAGCCGATTTCTATTTGCGACATTTCTTTCAGATGTTTAAGTTATCATTTAGAATTTCCTGTAATATTCTCACCAATGGGGATTGAACTTCGGATCTTAAGACAATTAAAATCATGATAAAAATGGCCGATTTTATCCCACGTCTAACTGTCTTCTATTCTATTACTATCTTCAAATCTTACTCACTCTAACATACTCCTTTCTGCCGCTAAAATGTGATTTTACTAAATATTTGACTAACACGACTAGATTAATAAATATTCCTCAAGATTGAAGATAACGGTTGATGAGAAGGTCTTTTTAGTTCTCTCCCACTGTAAGAACTATACACTAGGGTCGGAAAGTGGGATTAAGAAGTCATTGCCCACAGAGGAATGGGCACTCTGACCTGCAAAAAGTGTCTGGGCAGTCCCTTCAGTATTCCCCGATGAATGCATCTCAGGCGATTTGCAATAAACTAACCCTTTCTTTGAGACCGATGAAAATGCATTGGGAGATGGACTTCCTAGAACTGCACAGAAGTTAATTCCCACCGAAAAATCAACAGAGACCGCATCATTACAAGAATTATCTAATCGCTATTGATTTGAAGGGGGGTATTGATCCCAAGATACTCGGCATAAACTGATATTGCGAACAGGATTAAAGTAAAACTTCAAAAGCAATTTACTCTATTTTACTGTAATTATAATTGGAAAAGATAACCATGTGTGACAGAACAGCAGCATGCGTATAATACCTACACAAATAATTGAGACAGTGTGCGAAGTCACGTCACAGCACAGGACAAGAATAGGAAGAAAAAGAGAGAGAAAACAGTGACACGTGGACGGCCAACAATAGTAAACACAGGTGGACGACAGAGAAAAACAATACACATGGATGGCTTAAGACTGAGACAAGCGGACTCTGGTGTAAAATGAACAGGTGAACTGTGGGGTCGAGAAAATTTTAAACCCGAATAAAAAATATATACCATGTCGGTCGTATACACTTATACTGACATCTTGTGGAACAAACACAAAATTGGTCATTAAAAGGAAGAGGTGTGACGAACAGACAAGAAAATAGAGGGAGCGACAGAGAGATACGTCATTTGTTTGTCAACCCCAACGTCAATTTTTAACCTTGTTCGATACGTCTGACGACCACTGAAAGGTTGTTATGAAACCGTCCGTTTTTGGTTGTCACACGGCTGGGACAACTAAAGTGTATTTACTGTTGCCACATCTGAACAGGAGTTGCTAGAAGCAGCTTATCCTGTCTTGACAGAGTTCAAAAAAAACTTCGTAGCTTATAGGAGCACGCCGTTTTGTCTTCCCTGCAACCTCTTTCCCACAGAAGAGACTAGCGAGCCTGTCTCTGCTTTATCGTTACTTTCATGGCAGGTGCTACTCTGAGCTCCAATCTATGATCCCCCCTTGCCAGACATTCACGAAAAACACTCGTCTAGCGTAAACCACTATCAATAATTTCCCACACTCTTTATCTGTGCCTACACCTAAACGTAGATTCCATGAACAGAGCTTCTTTCTTAGAACTGCTCGCCTGTGGAACTTTATTCTATTTTCCTGCTTTCCAGCTAACTAAAATCTGATTGTCTTCAAGTCCAAGGGGAACAAGTTCTTGTTGAACCGTCCCCCTAAGTAATCCAAGTTTTAAAATTCCCACTAATGTTTACAACGCTAAAATCACTATGACAAATGTATACCAGTTAACCCTTATTCTCGAGTGGCTCCTGGGCCTTGATAAGTGGTGACCCTCCTGTTAAAAATACAGCACGCATCTTTGTAGAAGTGCACCAAACACGTATCTGCATATGTAGGTGATAAACTGTTACAAAGAAATAGACTATACAACAGAGACAGGTTTTGTAAAGTAAATGACAAACAAGATCAACAATAGTGTGACCGCATTTTACAAGGGAGATAATCCTCCAAATTTAATATAACTGTTTAACTTTCATTTTACATTAAGAAGGGTAGCACCAAGAAGACAACAAAAATATCATTTTAAAAACGTTAAAAAACTACATATTAGAATAAGGAAATTTTAGTTAATTCCAGTATTTAGGGTCACCCGTACAAAATAAAACAACAATTGGGCTAAATTATTATTTAAATAAGATGTTTTGTCATTTTTTTTTATAAAATTGACAGAAAACTATCTCCTTCAATTTTTATAAGACCGAAACGTACCAAAACCCCCATGCCAATAAGCTGTGGGAGAAAAGATCATTTTTGTGGGTCGTGAGCGTGTCTACGATGTGCCGCATGCGACCTGCGGGCCGTGTGTTTGATATACCTGGTCTAGAGCTATTTCTTGTTCACGGAAAACGAACAACTGGTTGAATTCTCCCCATTCTTTTTTCTTGCTAATTTAAAAAAAAATCTATCCTCATTTTTTATCCCCAATATCATCCAATTTCTGCTTTTGCATCCCGTATTTTCATTTTACGAATCCCACCTTTGACTCCAAACCTGAAGTTGTTTCCATCTTATGACGTCAGTATCATCAATTTTAGCTGTGAGCTTTTTTTCTAGAAACATCACATTCTCTTTTATCGAATCGGCAACATACCTCCCTCTGTCTATTTTATTTTCAGCAAGCCTTCCACTATTCGTTATTCTTCTGATGACTGGTACCCTGCATTATTGCCCTACAAATTTCATATGTCTATTGAAGATATTTACGGTATTAAAGTTTAAGAAAACAAGCCCTGTTATAGACGTGCGTCAGAAGACGAGACTCCTCATTGTATTACTGGGAAAAACTGCATTGCAAATGGCAGCAGCTATGCAGAAAAATAAGGTTTTGATCAACAAAATAAAAGTCGCTCTTTTGAATGGAATTACTCGCATGAACTACCACTAAGCTATATCTCCAGATGAAAATATATCTATTTTTTATTTTAGAAGAAATGATTTGCTGTGATTTTATAATTTCCTTTGACCGGTGTAACGTAAAATATTCCTGTGTAAAAATTCTTCTTTTTCATCTATAAAAAAGGCGATTTTAAAGATCGTTTCTCTTCTCGGTTTTCTGATAGTTATCGGGAGATTTCCTGTACAAAACCTATATAAGAACACTACCAGACATATATATAATCTTCGCGTGAATTTTGAAAAAGTTAGGCTCAGCCGTTCGAAACATATGCGGAAAAGAACTCTCATACATAAATACAATGTGACTTATATATATATATATATATATATATATATATATATATATATATATATGTGTGTATATATATATATATAGGAGTTCTAGGTTCTAGGTTCAATCCTTGGCTTGGGAGAGATGCTAGTCAAGCGGCACTGATGAGTTGTGATACAACGAAACAGGACTGTATGTCGATAACTATATATGTATATATAGCAGCCCTATTTAGGGATAGCACTGCTCTTCCTGTGGCGGGGAGGGGGCGATAAAAGGAGCCCTAAAAAATTGCTTCCTCACCACTTAACTTGGCAGCCCGCTGCAGCTGTCTGGTTATCCAGTTACGCAGTCAGAACAATAGAA
The DNA here is from genome assembly GCF_053919585.1 of Euprymna scolopes. NCBI lineage: Eukaryota > Metazoa > Mollusca > Cephalopoda > Sepiida > Sepiolidae > Euprymna > Euprymna scolopes. The sequence goes on from NC_136508.1 coordinate 104,106,816, forward strand.
TATGACAAAAAATCTCAACAAAAAATCTCTCAATAGGGTGTTGGAATGTCCGTACCCTCCAGGATAATAATGCTGCACCCGAGCGCAAGACAGCCCTTGTTTCTCTTGAGTTACAGAGGTATGATGTTGACATTGCTGTCTTATGTGAAACTCGCTTGCCTGGCAATTCTCAACTTAGAGAGAAAAAGGATGGATATGACTTCTTTTAGTCAGGAAAGGCAGAAAATGAACCCCGCCAATCTGGCGTTTGTTTTGCCATTAAGTCCAAGATGGCAAAGTCCTTATCGTCTTTTCCCAAAGGCATATCTGATCGTGTGGCAACTCTTTCCCTAGAGTTAGAAGGAAACACCAGGGTGACGCTAGTTAGTTGTTACGCCCCAACGTTAGCCAGTTCAGATCAAGAGAAGGATGACTTCTACGATACCCTCCGTGATGTCCTCTCCAGAGTACGACACCATGATAAACTCGTTCTTGCTGGCGATTTCAATGCTCGTGTTGGTAGTGACCATCTGTCGTGGACCGGTGTACTTGGTAAGCATGGCATAGGCAAGATAAATGCAAATGGTTTACGACTTCTTACAATCTGTAGGGAGTTTGACCTCTGTATTACCAATACGATATTCCAACAACCTGTGCATCGGAGGACGACATGGATGCATCCTCGTTCAAAGGTCTGGCATCTTATTGACTTCGTAATAACAAAGCGGAAGCACATGAGTGACTTCAAAATCACTCGCTCTTTCCACACTTCCTGCTATCTTTCGGATCACGCCCTTCTCAGAAGTAAACTGGCGTTGCATGTGCGAAGACACAGAGTAAAAAAAATCAACAGTCCCCAAACGCATTGATGTACGGCCTCTTAAATCCAGGGAAAAGAGAACTGAGCTCTCCAATAAGCTTGATGAAAACCTTGGGGGTGTTGATGTAACTGATGATGTTGAATCTTCTAGGAAAGCATTGCGAGAAGCAACTCAAGCTGTAGCAGTAGAAATCCTTGGAATACCGAAAAGAAAACACCAGGATTGGTTTGACGAAAGTGACGATGAAGTTAAAGCACTGATTAACCAAATCCACTCATCTCACAAATCTTGGATTGAGGACAAAAACTCAACAGTGAAGCACACAGCCTACAAAAAGTGTAAAGGTGAGGTACAGCGAGCTCTCCGAGCTATGAAGGAACAATGGTGGTACAATAAGGCAATTGCACTGCAGGGAGCTGCTGACAGCAAAAACACGAAAGCCTTCTATGATGGTCTGAAAGAGGTATTTGGTCCTCATAAAAGTGGTGCTTCCCATTAAGCACAGCCGATGGAGAGGCATTGCTGGCTGATAAATCAGATATTCTCAATCGTTGGAAGGAGAACTTTGAAACTGTCTTAAACACCTCATCTGTCATTGACAGCGATGTTGTGTCCTCTATTCCTCAGAATCCAGATATTCCAGAATTGTCATTGGAACCTGCTTATCAGGAGGTATGGGAATCCATCAAACAAATTGCTTCTGGCAAGTCCCCATCATCAAAGGATCCAATTCCGCCTGAAGCGTACAAGCATGGTGGGCATGTGCTGGTAAAAAAGCTCCATGCTCTCTTTGTAAAGATATGGAAAGCAGGCCGAGTTCCACAGGACTACAAAGATGCCTGCATCAAACATCTCTACACAAATAAGGGAGTCAAGAATGTCTGTGACAACCATCGAGGGATATCACTGCTTTCAATTGCAGGAAAGATTCTTGCTAGGCTCATTCTAAACCGAATCATAAATCGTGGCACCATTGACATGATATTTTCCTTACGTCAGGTGGCAGAAAAGGTCCGTGAGAAAAATCAGGAATTGTATATGGTGTTTGTTGACCTGACTAAGGCCTTCGACACTGTGAATTGCGATGCTCTTTGGCAAGTTTTAAGAAGGCTTGGTATTCCAGAAAACATGCTGAACGTGAGCATTTCCTTTCACGAGGGGATGAAGGCCAGTGTTGTCTCAGATGGTATGATATCTAATCCATTTGATGTTACGAATGGGACCAAACAGGGATGTGTAATGGCGCCAGTCCTTTTTGCGCTCTTCTTTTCACTAATGCTGAAACATGCATTTGATGATTTGGACACTGGTGTCAAGTTTCAATTTCGGTCATCCGGTGGCTTATTTAACCATCAACGGTTTAAGGCCAAGACTCTTCTTCGCACCGAAATTATTCGCGACTTGCTCTTCGCTGACGATGCCTCGCTGGTAGCTACGTCCTTTGAGGAAGCCCAGGTTCTTCTTCATCGATTTTCAGCCACGTGCAAGGCCTTTGGCCTGACAATTAGCATAAGGAAGACTGAGGTAGTGCATCAGCCACACCGTACCCCAAAACAAGTTGAAGGCGTAAAGCAAAATCCACCAGAGTATAGATTTCCTGAGCGCAAGCTGAAAGTCGACGGTCATGATATCAATTATGTCAAGTCCTTTCCTTACCTTGGTAGCAAGGTGAACCAGGGCGGTTCTCTTGATGATGAAATTGTCAACAGGATTGCTAAGGCCACTTCTGCCTTTGGAAAGCTTCGCCATCGCTTGTGGAACGAAAGGGGTATTCGACTAGACACAAAAATCCATGTCTACCGTGCTGTTGTTCTTTCCATTCTTCTTTATGGATCTGAGTCATGGACTCCATACAGACATCACATTAATCCGCTGGACGTTTTACACAAAAGCTGTCTACGCTCCATATGTGGTCTTAGCCTCCGCGACAAGGTATCAAATGCCGAATTATTCACAAAATGCAAAATATCTGGCATTGAATTATTCCTTATTCAATCGCAATTGCGGTGGGCTGGTCATGTATTGAGGATGCCCGATGACAGAATTCCAAAAATTGCGATGTACAGTCAATTTGAGGGTGGTAAACGAATTGTCGGACGTCCTTGGCTTAGGTACAAGGACAGGTTGAAGAGTAACTTGTCTGCAGTGAACATACCATACAGGAGTCTTGAAGATGAGGTGAATGACCGAAAAGGATGGAGATCAAGGTGTTTTGAAGGTCTCCAGAGGTTTCAATCTGAAAGCTTAAGGCAACTGAAAGAAAACAGAGTAAGAGCAAAACGACTACCAGCCGCACCAATATCTGCAGCATTAAATCCACATTCATGTTCTGTTTGTGGCCTTGTTTGCAAGTCCCTTGCTGGACTAAAAAAGTCAACAGAGGCAAAAGCATAAATGAGTTTTAGAAATATGGGTTGTTCGAACCTCATACGTCGAAATTGATGGGGAGAGTCCATCATATATAGATATATATATATATATATATATATATATATATAGTCTAAAGAAGCTTTGAATAAAGCAATGTCAAATACAAATAAATAATACAGTTCAAATTGGAACTCTGTTCCGTCTGCCTGCTTCCCTCCGGACTACAACTTGGATGTCTTTAAGTCTAATGTTAACAAATTCCTTATGAACCGCCCCCTAATTAAACACTTCATAAAATCTCCTCACTAACGTGATGTACTTGCAATAACCCTTATCCCTGAGTGGCTTCCGGGCCTTGATAAGTGGTGATCACTGTGTAAAAAAAAAAAAAAAAAAAAAAAATTCCCGGTAAAAAGAGGCTAACTTTAAACTATCACAGCCTTAGCACCTACATAATTCGACTTTTAAAAATAATGTTAATTACAAAAGAGAATTCATTTATATAAGTATGAAAAAAAAGTATTAATTGTTAAACAGAATAGACTTAGCATTTGCATAAGCCGATTTCGCAAAAGTCTTCAATTATAAAAGAGAATTTAACTACATAAGGATGAAAAGAGAAAACCTTAATTAAAATTTTGTAAATAGAAAACGGGGATCATCAGCTGATTATCATAAAGCTGACTCGAAGATTTAAAAAAAGAAAAGCCGTTAAATATATAGCTCTGCGGTGGATAATACCACTTCCCCAATAAGACATTGTATAATAGTTATATTACTATTTATACGAATATATATATATATATATAAAGATGAAAAAAAAGAAACTTTATCTCTCTCCCTTTCTCTCTCTCTCTTTCTCTCTCTCTCTCTCTCTTTATATATATATATATATATATATATATATATATATATATATATATATATATATATATATATATATATATATATACTTCTCGGGGTTGACGGTGCCCGTGTAGGTTTGGTCCTTGCTAATAGAGTCAGATATGTCTTTGTAGTTGGGTTCGAATCTCCCGACCGGCGGAATCGTGACATCCTACACGGATGACTCCGAAAAAATGAAACACTTATGCTTGTAGGTATTTATTATATATATATATATATATATATATATATATATATATATATATATATATAAAGAGAGAGAGAGCGAGAGAGAGAGAGAGAGAGAGAGAAAGATTACTATAGATAGATATTATAAATATTAAAAATGCAAAGTTCCCATAGGATAAACAACAGCTGAACATGAAATAACGATGTAAATATTTGGAAATATAAATTTAATATATAAAACTCAGTATGTATGTCTGTCTCCAATTTTCCAAAATGCATCTTAATCGAGATGCGATGTGGCAGAGCGGCGCGAACCGGATCAAAAGATTGAATTTTTGGCGGACGTTCTGTTATCAGTTTTTAGTCAGTAAAGATAACTGCAACGCAGTCAAAATTGAAAAAAAAAAAAATGAAGCAATAATGGAACTCGATTGACTCAAATCCGTATACGTTAAAGTCGGCTCATTTTTAGCGAACGACGAAATGTCGCATTCCCCTGTCTGCTTTACAAGTATTTTAATGGTAAATGCTCTGACGAACTACGGGTGTTATTGACATCAATACTGCAGGGACGTAGCTAAACAACATGGCAACAGATGGCCAACCAGGACAACGGAATGGACACCTTGTTAACATAAGAGACCAAAATAAAGACAAGGAATGAAATGGTGAAGGACGACCTGATACAACACATTGGTCCCGCATGGCAGCGGATAGCTAGGGACAGACTTTGATGGCTAAAGTACAGAGGGTGGACTTTAGTCCAGGGAGGGAACATTAGGTGATGAAACCCTATTGAGTGATTGATTGAAGGTCCGACGAACTAAAAGCCTTGTACTCCCTCGACGTAAATACCTCATAACAACCCACAAGCTGCCAAATCTCACCCCCTACACAGTTGAGACCCCCAGGTACCAGAAAACTTATTATAATAGTTACTTCTTCCAGAATGTCTGGACTTTGGCATTCCCCCTCGGGGTTTTGCTTCCCCGACTTTTCTGAAATGCAGAAGTTGAAGTGCAATGTAAACAGACATCTTGCTGCTCAACTCCCTACATAAAATGCCGGCAATTATATCTCAGATAGTAGCCCTCTATATCAAAGAACCGTGCCTTGTTTGGGGTGAAAATGCAATTAAAAAATATTTTAAAAAAAGTATTTTATAAAAATATTTCTTATTCATTCGACAAGAGTCCAAACGTTAACGACTAATGTATAATGAACGGTAAAGAATTAAATTTTTGACTAAATACAAAAACTGCATGAATTAAAATATCATATTTAAATGTATTTTACGACGGAGCAACGCCGGATGTGCAGCTACTTAACTAAATATAGACTTTGAATATGAGTCCGCTCCCGACTTGAAACCTATAATATCCTGTGGATTTCATTTGATCTTCTAAAACTACGAAATTAAACCAAGAATTAAATTTTCATGGCAAGTGCTCGCCTGAGCTCCAGTCTATGGTCCCCCCTCGCCAAGCATTAACGAGAAACACTCGTTTGGTTGTAAAAATTATCAATAATTCCTCCACATTTTATCTGTGCTTAAACCTAAACGTAGACTTCATGAAGAAAGATTCTTTCTCAGAACTGCACACAAGTAGTACACTCTTTAATTTGCCTGCTTTCCAGCTAACTACAATATGACCGTCTTCAAGTCTAATGTAAACAAGTTCTTGATGAGCCGTTCCCCTTAAGTAATTCAATTTGCCAAATTTACACTTCTAACGATTACTAAGATATTGTCCTTTTGACCAATGTATACTCCTTAACTCTTATCCTCGAGTGGCTCCTGTGCCTTGATAAGTGGTGATTTCTTTGTAAAAAAAAAATTAGGCAATAAATTGATTTGTGTATAAAGACAGATAGGAACAGGCGTGATGGATATAAACAGATTAGGGTAGACGTTTATCCAACGGCTGAGGTATATAAATAGCTAGGACAAGAGAAATTGCATAGGTTGGACGTGATAGTACTTCCTACGAGAAATTCAAAACCAAGCAAAAAAAAAAAAAAAAAATGAAAAGAAAAAAAACTTTCCAATTTTTCCCAACTCTTCAGAATTCCTTTCGATGGCGCCTGTTTTTTTTTTTGTTGTTGTTGTTTTTTGTGTTGTGTGTGTGTGTGTGTGTGTGTGTGTGTGTGTGTGTGTGTGTGTGTGTGTGTGTTAAAAGAAAATATACTTATTTCCATTGTCCGACTTTTTCCGTTGTTTATTGTCTGCACATCAGTGTTGCTAAAACAATTCTGTAATTAAATTCCGACTCAAACAATAGAACTTCGAGATTACCAATTAAGTGTTTCCGCTCTTCGAATAAACCGAATGCACGTTTAGTCGATAGTCGAACTTGCGTCATGATCATTTTAATGGAATCCCTTTTTTGTTATTTTTGGGGGATACGTCCTCGTTCATTTGATGAGGGACTTTGTCGGTCTTCTCTGCTTTCTGTCACGCGTTAATAATATATTGATACCAAGTTGTCTGCGTGTGTTTTTTTTTCATATTTAAATGCACATTATTCCTTTTAAACTAATTAACCGATCATTATGAACTTTAACACTAATGTTGTGCATAACATGTCTAAGTGTGAGTTATATTTACATTAAATTAGTTGTTATGCAAACGGGGATGAGATAAAAAGTTCAATAATCTCAACTGCGCGTTTAGCGGATTGTTGCGTGTGCATCATCATCATCATCATCATCATCATCATCATCTTTTATGTACTTGAAGAGTCTATTGCTATTATTGGTTTCTCATGCATTTTCTAGCCAGACTTACTACTAGAAAGCCATTTATTACTTACGAGAGAGGCGAAGTGAAGGTTGCCAACATCCTAAATTAAACTGATTTGTTGTTGAACGAACTGGGTTGAAACATTGAACATCCAGGTCGTCAGTCTGTGTCGTAACCAGTGAGCTACCGTCGTGCTCGTATATTCCAGTCCTTTTTTTGTGTTGTTTTGTTTTGTTTGGTTTTGTTTTTTGTTTGTTTTTATTTTAGGAAGATGCATCCTCGTATATTAAGTCACAAGCGTTTTCCGTCGCCCTGCGTTCGGTCACGCGTCGATCTATATTATATCGAGTTAGTTATGTACATATTGTGCTACGATAATTAATCCAAATTAGAATATTGAATTGAAATTAGGAATAATAAAAAAGGAAACTATTCTGAGTATTGAAATCATATCGGAATAAAAAAAAAATGTCCCTGCCGAAAACGATTTTAAACTTAGAAAAATGCCACAGAAACGTATGGAACGATTCAGACTGCTTTTGGACCATCTTACATAAATCGAGCCTCAGTTTTTGAGTGGCATAAGAGATTCGCGAAAGGCGGAGGGGTCTGTGAGAGATGATAAGAAGTGTCGGAGGAATAAGGAAGTAAGAACTGTAGATTTGATTGGCCAAATAAAGAATTTCATGGATAAGGATCGTCATGTGTCTCTAAAGCGAACATGCACTGTTTGATGCAATATGTACATAAATTATTCTCGAGGAACGGAAGATGCGGAAGATTTGCGCGGATGCACCAGTTCACAATTTTATCTTTGTCACGGACAATTTGACCAAGATGCGCATCAAGACAGTTTATCACTCTCCCTATCGTCCAGAGCTTGTTCCCTTTGACTTTGATTGTTTCTCAAGCTCAAGGAAACCCTTAGAAGATGTTATGAGACAATTGGGAAGATGAAAAAGGCTGTGAGAAGGGTCATTGATACGTTCATACAAAATTACTTGCCTGGACCATTCCTGAAGTGCATTGCAACCGGTTGATATAACTTTGAAGAGAACAAAGAATTAATGTGTAAAATAAAAATAGCCATACGGAAAAAGTCTCGAAACTTAGTGAAGGCCCTTCTATGTTTGAATGCTAAAAGCATAGGTTTTTAAGTTTTAATAAAGTTTTCATGGATATTTTGCGATGGGTTAAATCCAAAAATTCAGTATACAAAGTCAAGATGTCAGAAGTAGAGACGGTTTTACCGAAATATGGAAAGAAACAGAAATCACTAAGCATGCGAAAATACGAAATCATATTGCAAGAAACTGTTTTTAAAATTATCTTAGTTTTAACACTTCTTGGAACAATATTTTTTTTTAACACTTGTGTCATCACGAAACAATAAAAAAAAAAAACTTTTATTATTTAAAAATGTTAAGGTAATGTCGGTTCCGTAATCCAATTAAAAGCAGTTATCGTGTGTTATGATATATTATTTATTGGCCTAGGTACCCGGCGTTGCCCGAGTGTTTGGAGGTGTGTGTTGAGCAAAAAAAAAAAAAAAATTAAAAAATGGTGGTAGTCAAACAGGTTCGAACCAGGCAGGAAATTAACGTAAATAAAATGACGTCTTTGCTTTTGCGTCCATCGACAAACCGGAAGTTATGTAGGTTCAAATTAAGGCTAGACAATCGAAAAGAGGAGATTACTTCCGAAAATATCGGCGAAAAAAGCGATCCCTCCCTGTAGAAATGTGCCCAGTTTAGGGTGAAAGAAATAATGTTTTGCCCATCTGTTTTTCGATAGTTGTCGTCTGAAGGGTCAGTTTTCAAAACAATACCGATCTCGTGAAAATCAATCGCCTCTGTCGAAAGTTTTAGGCAGACACAAACATACATACATTCATTTAAACAGACAGGTGAGATTAATATTATAGATAATAATATTTGTGTGATAAAATTTATGAAATACATTCTATCTAAAGATTAAAATATATTTTTAAAAGAAAACTTTGTTTATAGAAGCGTAAAATTTTTTTTTTTTTTTAATTATTTTCCTGTTAATGTATTTTAAATATTCAAAAAAATATTTACAGAAATGTACACTATGGAAGTTTAAATTATTTTATAAAATAATATGTCCATATGAATTCAGATTAAATATTAAAAAGAAAGGTAAAAAATATAATTTATTATATTTTTATTGTTTCGTGATAAAAAAAAAAGTGTGCCAATACGGTTTCGTATTTCGTTTTATGCTTATTCACTTCCGTGCCATTTTTAACTAAACCAAATCCGCTTTCGGCGTCTTAACTTTGGATACTGAATTCTGGATTTACGATGAATGTGGAATAAAATTATGGTTGGTGTGTTACGCTTATGTAACAAATAGCAGGTTCGTCCGTTCGACATGCTTGTTCGATATGCTTGAAATAAAATTGTCTTTTTTTTTCAAACCTTATATTGCAAGCTCATTATATTAGCGCTGTAACGCTTGAGTTGAAGTAGAATTTCTGTCAACAAATTGATAACTGAATGGACGCATCTTAAGCCAGCTTGCTCTCTCTCTCTCTCCCTCTCTCTCTCTCTCTCTCTCTCTCTCTTTCTTTCTTGCTCTCTTTCTTGTTCTCTCTCTCACTCTCATTTCTTGTGTCTCTTTCCCCTCTCTCTCAGTTTCCTTCTCTTCCTTTCTTTCTGTTTTTTTCTTTCTCATTCTCTCCTTCCTTCCTTCCCCTCCCTCGCTCTCTTTCAATCTCTATCCCCCCCCCCGCTTTCTCTCTCTCTCTTTCTTTCTCTCTCTCTCTCTCTCTCTCTCTCTCTCTTCCTTGCTCGGTGCAATGTCATTGAATTAGTTCAGTCGAGATTGATGGCGTCTCGAGCTCTTCATCAAAAAACGATGACGTCATTAATTAGCGTCAATTCGTTCTCACATTTCCCTCTTGTCTGATTTCAACAAGTTTTCCGGAAACTTTTGTGATAGAGACGAATTCAACTTTAATTTATATACATTCACTGACTGGAAGTCCTCCACGAGTCATCCCAAGTGCAAGTCCACTAACAAACACCAGTAGTTTTTCCCTGGAGTCTGAGTGACAGCAAATTTAGCAATCTCTGAACTCTCTGCTTCTATCGGTTAAAAAAGATGAATCATCTCGCGTTCTCGCAGCAACTGTTTACTGACGATTGCTCACGTGTACTGACCGTTAGATTTCTTAAGAAACAGTGGCTATATATCTCTTACGAATACCGGTATTTTAGATAGCCATCATGTTTATATCTTGGTGATGACTACTTTAATGTTGACCTTGCGTTAGTCTGTTATTTTTTAAAATCATTTTGTTAGTTGTATTATTATTATTATTATTATTATTATTATTATTATTATTATTATTATTTTATTATTTTTATTATTTTATTATTTTTATTATGATATATTTTATTATTTTATTTTTTATTAATATTATTTTATGATTATTTTTATTATTATTATAATCACTATTATTTTTTCATTATTATCATTATTATTATCATTATTAGTATTTATATCATTATTATTATGATCATTATTATTAGTAGTATATAATTATTACTATTACTATGACTTTATTATTATTATAATCATTATTA